>NW_018127896.1:3546624-3577768 GCF_001952655.1 Monopterus albus | reverse complement strand
CTGACGCAAAGAAACCAAATGCTCATGATTCAGAAGAGGGCCAAATGAGAAGAGAAAAATGACAAAAAGGAAAATGAAATGAAGACAGGGATTTAGTGGGGAGGGAGGGAGGAGTGTCAACACCGCATACCCCCTCCTTCCTTAACCTTTGAAGTGAACAGACTGCTTCCAGGACAGAGGGAAAAGCCATATATTCATGTTCCTTGTTAAACAGTGGACTTAGGCAGAAGAATAGAGATTAGCTGCACTCTCAGCATCTCATTAGATCCTAAAAGAGGCCATTCAACTAGGCTCAAACAGCTGTTTTGCACTGTTTCCCCTTTGACTAAGAAGAAACAGTCACATCATTTTGTTTCTGTCATGAAGCATGAAATAAAAAACATTTGATGCCGAGTGATATTTCTGAGGATGGAGCAGTGCCAGCGTGACAACAAACAGAACACAACCTGGGAGCAGCCAACAGCTGCAGTGAGTGACAGGAAAGCTAATAGACTCTTGTTACCTGTCAGTCAATGAGAAAAAAAATTGCATCGTGACCCTCCCCCCTCATACTGTGAATGACACTTTGATTGGACAAGGCACTTTAAATATAACATCTAATAGGGCCTTGTACTCTGTCAGTCACAGGAGCAGAGCCTGTCTTTTCAGCTTTACTGCTCCTCATCACACATCATCACACAGCACTCAGTCAGGGAGCATCTACAGCGCACGGCAGCATACTGTACACCAGTGTTGTAACACACTGGTGATTCCTGCATTGACTTTTAAATGTATTTCAAAAGTGTTAATATTCCTAAGAGCTGCTGCTACCATAACAATGACATATTGTACATGAATACAAGAAAAAAAACTGCCAGACAAAACTAAAATAAATAAAAAATAAACAAAATAGAAGTCAAAAAAAAAGGAAGTTGGTGAGTGATAACTCTTCTGTAATTTGCATTTAATTAATATAAATTAAAAGTTGTGGGGATAGTCTCAAATGGGGTAGACTTGAGGAGTTACTGAGGATGAATTCGTTAGCATCAAGGGAAGAAAAGTGTGTAACAAATGGAGCCCAGATCAAGTGGAATCTCTCCCCCTGTTTTCTTGGATATATCCAGTGAATATAAGACGGTGGTTGTGTAGATTTCCAGGCTGTGAGAATCAGCTGAAGTTCTAAATGTAAGAGCATCTTTCTGGGGATTAGAAAGAGAGATGTTCATATATGGAAAAGCTAGGAAGGCAGTCACTCAAGAGAGCTCGATAGTTATATCAAAAACCTTAGAGACTGAATAAAAAAAAAAAAGATCAATCTGATTTTTATAGCCATGATATTTCTGAAAAAGCATTTACCAGCATTGCTTGTATTTTCATCCTTTGTAAACATCAGTGAGTTTGACCTATAGGAGAAAAGAGAAATGTGCTTTTCCATGGTCTAATTCTGATTTCAAATCAAATACCACATCTACTGACAAAGAAAAGCAGTTTTTGATTCAGTGACTATGAAACAGTCGCTCAAAGAACACAACAGACAAGAGATAAATTAAAATGTTTCCAGGAGGTTTTGCTCTGTGAAAGACAAAATACAGTTTTCAATTCTACTTTATGCAAGGGACCAATTTAGCCAGTAAAGGGCAAGTCTGTAAAACATGCCAAGCTTTAAGAGGACAAGTTTCTGATTCAAGTCAAACACAACACTAATGTAATCAAGCACTACAGATGTTAAGAGGAAGTGTGTGTGTGTGCGTGCGCATATGTATACACAGAACAATAAAATAAAACACAAAACAGACCAGAATACACCCAATTACTGGCCTGCCCTACAAAGATGAATGTGTTCTTTGTTGCTTAATCTGAAGTGAACTCAGGAAAGTGTGTTTGTGCACATGTGTGTATGTGGCTCAATGCACTATTGTGAAGTTCTTTGTGCTTTGACAAGAGGTTAGCAGAATCGTAATAAACCCCAAGTGAACTATTTGTCTGATTTTCCCATCAAAATAATCAAACGTGATGAGGTTTAGCTGCGCTGTGCCAGGGAGCGTCCAGGGTCCACGACTGTCAAGGCGCACTTCAAAGAGACTAAGACTTGTGGCCTTTCTGCACTTGGCCTGTCCTGCCCTCACTGACTGCATGACATTCCTGGGTTGTTTCTGCTGCTTTCTGTGCCCCCACATCCAGCCTGTAGCTCTCAGAGCAAAATTACAGCTGATATTTAAGAGGGGATGAAAAGAAAGGGAGTCTGATTAATGAAAGCTAGAGAGAGTTCATGAGGTGATTCAAAATGTTGGCAGGATGCACAAAAAGGTCACACTCAAATATTTGGTACCTGTCCCTGACAGAAACAGCAAACTGGGGCCAAAGACTCAAACAGAAAGGGTCGGGCCTTTCAGGGACAATAGAGCTAGAGATGCAAAGAGTAAAAAAGCTAGTCAAAAAATTACTTCCAACATTGTAATCCTCTTCCATAAAACTAAACAGAAGGGCGCCACAACAATAAATAACATCCTCTTTGCAACAAGAGAAGAATTTTGAGAAGCGCTGCCACTAATAGCAACACTTGTATAAGATAAAAGCTACAAGTTGTCACAATCATAGACCCATTTGTTTACAGAGATTACACAGAGCAGTGCTGGCAAATGGGAAAGTTGCTATGGCTGCTAAAAATATCTCATTAGCTGTGACATGTAGTGACTTCAGCTGCACTGTTAGCACATTTTACTTCATCAAAAATGTACTAAATACACCAAGTCAAGAGAGATGTCCAAGTCAGACATCTCCTCCGTCTTACTGCATTCCCACCTACTGACATTAAAAAGTGCATAGACACTGCACAGTCTCTGTACAGCAGACGATCATTCAGGAAAGGGATAAAGCCTAATCCTTGAATGCTATGTCAACATTCATGGAATCGACTGTAGACAATGCATACACGCTTTACACACAGGGAGCTTGCTGGGCTTACAGAAGACAAACAGATAATATGAAATGCTGCAGAGGTTTCATTTGTATGACGGTATCACAACTGTCCGTTTATTCTGGATCACCTGGAGCAGTGTGTAGGTGGATGAAAGTACAACTCTGTATCTCTGTGTGAAGTGTGTATCAGTCTGTGTGTGTGTGGGGGGGGGGGACTGAGCAGAAGGCCAAATGAAAGGAAATCACAATAACCGGAGCTGACACAGCAAGATGCACAGATGGAGAAGATAAAGGACAAAAACACAGGCCTGGACCTGATTGTCAGCTTCTTGTAATCACTCTCATCTTTTAGGAAGAAACACAGACACACACCAGTTAGATGAGTGACACACATACAAACAGCAAAAGACAACACGTGTATTTAACACAAGTGCACTCCTCAAATCTCCTCATAAATCTGGTTGTGAAGTGAAGATTTACATTCTTTGGATCAGTGCCTGCAATCACTGGTGCCGGTTACTGGCAGACCATCCCAACACAATGGGAAGACGTACTGTGGTTGAAGAATCTGTCCTTCAACCAGAAAATCAAGGTTTAAGACTCATGACAATGTTGGAATAAATCTATGTGAATCTTTTGGGTCACGTTTGTGTAAATTCTGACACACAATTTTCCAAAGTTAATTTCATATCAGTGTTAGCCCTGGTCCATCACAATCCTCCCTGATAACACCAGCAAATATTTACAACTTCACAGGCAATTTCAGATGAATTCTTTGGACCTATAGGTTGTGTTGTTCAAGTTGACGTCCTGCACAGTGTTTTGTCTGTTTCAGTTAAAAGTGAAATAGTGAAGTTGAAGCTAACAACATTTTAAACAGCTGTTTTATCAAGCTTTGTTTCCAGTTTCTGGGCTTACGAAGGGGAAGCATGGGAGCAAAACAACTTTCACAGCAAAAATAAAGATATAGACTGACTCCCAAAGACAATGAATGTTGAACTTTAGGTCAGAACCTCCCCAAAAATAGACACATCCTGTGTTAGAACTGAACACACCATATATCTAAAAGCATTATGGTCTGACCATGATCCTGTTTCACAGCGCTTGGGAACCAGAAAGCACAGCTGTCCCCCATGAAGACGGATAGGAATCTGAAAGGAGCGTTTCAGGAAACTTGAGAGCAGACACTGAACTTTTGAGCAATGCCAGTGTCAGCCTTTATGGTCTTTAGAGAGCATAAATTGAATACTGTATATGCCATGTAGCTTCTCTGTTTAGAAGTAACGCTCATCACAACCCTCTCTCCTAAAGAATGTTACTTCTGGGCACACTGTTCCGTCTCTTTCTGCTCTTCTTGTCACATACACATTGATACACACATACATATTCACACACGGTCTAGAACAGAGCATCGTCTCTACCACAGGAGTGTCGAGATAAATAAAGCATTCTAAAGCTGGTCGCTGTCCTCGTCTCAAACTGGCCACAGATTAGCAGTTGTGACCCTGCTCCTCCTCTTCCTCCTCCACTTCTTCTTCTTCCCACTTCATATAGTGGCACATAAATAATGAAGAGAGGTATCTGTGTCACTATCAAGGTAGAAACAAAAACTGTCCTATATGCACTTAATTACACTTTTTTTTCAACTCTTTCATTTATATATCTTTTGTTTATTGTCTTGGTACAAATGTAATCTATTTGTACTTTCCACGTGCAAACAATACCTTTTCTTCTCCCTTGCCAAATTTCCAGTTTTACTTATGTATGAGTAAGTAAGATAATGAGATGGACTGTGGACCCCCAAAACACAGACAACTCTGAGGTTCAAGTGAGGAAACGACTGCAACATCTGTCAGGGGACACGAGCCACCCACAGCCATCTCACAGGGGCTTTTTGCATGTATCATTCATAGGAAATAAATGCCTCTGGACATTCATGAAGGAATTTGGCATGGCTAAATAACACAGAAACAGAGGGAAGAAGCAAAAGTGGAGGGGATGAAATTGAGGAAGAAAATGTTACAAGCTCAAATAAGATAGCACGGCCTGTTTTGACAGTTCATGTCAAACACAGTAGCAATCAATGTAGCGCGCTGATGATCTGTGGCTTTGCAAAGCAGTGAGGGAATGGAGCAAAAAGGAGTGAAGAGTAGATGGACATGGGGACAGTGAATGAGAAACAGAGCAGGGCAAAGCACCATGAGATCGAGTCTACTGATTCACTTAATTTTATAACAAAATCAGCAGGACTGTTTAATGGTACTAATCATTTGGATAGTCTATTCTCAGTGATCATAATTCATTTTGTCACCTTCTGCATTGGCAATATGAGAAATGTATTCACACAAAAAGAGCAAACACTTAACTGGGACCAGGAGGAAGAGCAACACAACAAGGGGCAGAGCGAGTACTGTCGATCAAAGGAGGATTAGAGTGGAAAAAGACAAGGTTCAGACATGTATTTGGCAGGATTTGTCATTTGGAGCGCATCAAGAAACAGTTTTTTACTCTCCACAATGACTTCTTTAAGAGGAGCTTGGACAGTTGGGTACTTTATGAGGTGTGATGACAGACAGTGGAAAGAGAAAACTGCATGGACCAGGCTCAGCAAAGAACCCAGATAAGCATCTCAGCCCAGGCTCATGTTGGCTGGGTTGACTTGTACATTTGGTAATAATTCCTGAACTCTCATTGTAAAACCAGATATAAAGATAACAAGTACCAAACTACTGTCTTGGCTAAAGATACAGAATGGCTTTTTCTGCTTAGACACATACTTACAAATGCAATTGTGATAATCGGCATAAGTCAGTTTTTAAGATAATTTGCTGTTTATGTTTGCTGTTAACGTTTCTGAAAATATTTTTTTTACTGATATTTTTCCAGTGCAGTGATTTAATTCGAGTTAACTACAGAAATCATCTCGTTCCTTTGACTGTTTTGTTTAAAACTGATACTGTAAGGCTGCATACAGTCTGTGAAAGCCCTGTGTGTAGAATATTTAACCTCATCATTTTAAAATTAATCTTGAGGGCTGAGTAGAATGGCTGCAGAGACAGCTCATACCAAGTATTACCACTGAGGGACTCAACCCATCGCAGAATTCATCAAGTTTCAGATTCCTTTGGTAATGGCTTAAATTAAATGACTTGTTAAGGTGGATATTTTGGCATGCGGGTACTGGATGAACATAGTGTACATGATGCTGACTGATGATATAAGCACACACAGACCTCTATACATACCCACCCACCACTGGTGGCCAGGACGGTGTACTATAAACTGTCACCAGCTACTGTTCACTGTGACAGTGCACAATAAAATGAAGAGTCAACTAGAGACTGTGGCAAATTGCTTAACAGGAAAATAAAAAACAGATGAGGAAGAGCATCTGGACTAATGGTGTTTATTCCACAGGTTTATGTCTTGTTTGAAAAAGTTCTAAACTATTTGGTGACTTCCATATAAAAAGAAGCTAAGTTTAGCTAAACAGCTGCTGCAGGTATAAATTACAATAATGGCAACAATGCTCAGTGTTGGGGAGTAGTGAACTACATGTAATTAAACTTGTACTTTAACTACATTTTGCAGCAGCTTGCTAGTAGTTCAGCTACATTTATAGTTGTGTAGTGACTGAAGTAGTTAAATTACATTTTTGCCATTTTTTGCGTAGTTAACCACAGCAAATAATCTGTGACATTAAAGGAAAGAAATTATTTTAAATTTTTATTTTGGATAAGAACATTGAGAGGCTGCTCATGCACTGTATAAACAAGAGATTCTGCTCTGAGACGTAGCCTACAGTACTAGTAAAAGATCAGCCCAAATGCGAGTGTTTTGTTTACAACAGATTTTTTTTTTTGTTTCAGATAAACCTAATTTAGTGGCACTATTTGCTCACACGTGTTGTTTTATTGTTATAGGTTTGTATCACTTACACATTGTCAGTTTTATCACTTTTAACAAAGTGTTTAACTACTTTCTCTAAGAAACTTTAGTTTACCAAACTACATTTTACTCTAGGGTAGCTTTGCTGTAGTTTAACTTCTTCAAGTAATTGATAGTTTGGAAAGTTAAATTTTCAAAGTAGTTTCCCTAACACTGACAATACTACATGATAAAACACTTGTTCACATTTAGATAAACTGCTAAGTTTTTGGAACAGTGAAAGCAACGTGAATCTATGACGGACTCCACCACCAGCAATGACAACAGCTTTATAATGAGGTACAGTAAACAGACTGACTGGTTATTGCTGAAAAACGTTAACTGTAAACAGTATAAAGATGAAGAAGTACATTAATTCTTGATAATCACTGCATAGGCAAGGAAGCTAAAGCATGCATCTGGAAGTCTGTCAAGTTTTACTCACAATTTCTAAATTGATCTACGTGGCTCCAGTAGTTCAGGGGTTATTAATATTTTTACTAGAGTGGGAGGTGATAAACAAGACAAAGTACATCTTTTATAAAGCACACTTTAATAAGGTCAAATATTTCAATGTCAAAAACATATTTTTATTTGCATCTGGTTCTGCTTCCTTTAGGTATTTAAGAAAAAAAGCTGTTATTTTGATATAATGTCTCAGAAAAAAAACATAATGCAAACAGACACGTGCCCATGTTTGTAGTGTAAACTGCACAGACTTGACTGATGACTTAATCACAAATGAGGGAAAGATGTAAAGACAGAGGACTTTGTTCCCATGAATGAGCAGGAATTAATTTTATCAATATGTTTGAAGGAGCCTGACGAGCAGGGCTTTTACAAAAGATGGCTGAAAACACACACACAATCTTTCCAAGTGAAGGTTTAACAAGGACGACATGGGTAGGAGAGTGAGATGATGGTTGTTATGTCAGAGACAGGCTGTCCCACATGGTTCCCATAAGTGTGTGTGAAAGTTGGTCTCTTTGTGCATGATATTGTGTGTGTGTGTGTTGCATTCACAAGATGAGACTTTAAGTCATCATCATCTTTCAGAGTAGATAAAGTTTGGGGGGGAAGGGGGGTCTGGTTGTGGGAGGGGGGGTGCAGTGCAGTAGATATTGAGACGCCAGCATACACACGCACATAAACTCACGTTCAAAACTCCCAAAGAGACACACACACAGCAGTCAAGTACATCTTGATCGCACTGTCAGTGATCAGTGCCAGCGCCCTCATCTCTCTGTCCAAGTCCATATTTCACTCTCACCCTGTCCAACTGCACACATACACACACACACACACACATTTAGCCCCAGACATTCACATGTGCACACACACACACACACACACACACACACACCCATTTTCTGTGAAACAGCTCTGGGTAGGTCACGTGTTCCAGTGATCTCGCCTGCTGATGATCTGTCTGAACACATGGAGCTTCACTGTTAACACACAAACACATTATTAATATGTAGATAAACTACTGGATACCAGACTGCTAGACACACCCAACAAATTCCACTACCTCCTGGCTGCAGTGTTGTAGTACGCAAGTCCAGGACTTGGACTTGAGTCAGACTCAAGTCCAGATTTACACGACTCATGACTTGACTTGAGTGCATTTGGACTCAGAAGATGGGTTAGGGTTACTAACATAATAATTTGGCATAACATATTGTTCACCCACACCATGCCCATGTTCAGCCTAGTTCCAGTCTCCTTTCTATAAATGATTTTTATGTATCAAATTGCTGAGCAACACGGTGATTGTGTTTAATGTAGACCTTAATGACTCTGACTCAGGTAACAGGGACTCGATTTGATTATTCTTTGGTGACTCAGACTTGAGCACTGGGAACTCAACTACTAACAGTGCCTGGCTCTGTGTTAAAGTATATTGTTCCTCTATCTATATAAAAATCACTTTTCTAGAAAGTAACTACTTGATACCAAAGCGATATGGTTGTGGTTGGTTTAATAAGCAATAAATCATCAAGCAATAACACAAGAAAATAAAAGACTCATCACTCAGAGGAGGGAAAACTTAAGGCCAGCCAAATTAGTAAGACCTCAGAGGAGGGAAAACTTAAGGCCAGCTAAATTAATAAGTTTGATAAGTACAGACAAAGCTACTGAGAGTATTAAATGAGTGGACAAGGGAGTGGTGTCGCAGCCAGTCAACCCAGTTTCAAGTTTTACATTTAACTGTGCATTTAAGGTGAATGTTTTTGTTTTAGGTACTACACACTGCTCTGCTGCTGCTGCTGCAGCCAACTCTGACCTCTAACCTTGCACAAGATAAGAGCGTTTCCTCAGTCAGTTAATTAGTAAGCTAACCTTTCCTCAGATGGGAGAAATTTGTATGCTCTTGTCTCAGGGCCTACACATAGCTGAAGGTATAAGAGCTCTGCACTGAGCTGCATGACAGTTTGTGTTGACCTATTCCTGCTTCCGACCATTTCTACCCCATAATTAAGTGAATTATCTCACAGAGGACAGTGCCATACATTCCCGCTGGCAGGCAGAAGGCTGCTGGCTGCTGAGGAAGCTGCCCTGACAAAGTGGCCTCACTGTACATAGATAATGAGGCAGGGGCCTGACAGGTGGGCCCTGATTAGGAAGGAAGGCCCGGCGATGGGTGGGGAGGTAGCGTGCACACACACACTTGCCTACACACACAAATACAGAGCTCACCCAGTCTGTCCCACTGTGGTAAACACACTCATCAGAGCGGAGGCTGTCCCCGGAGAGGAAGAGCATGTTTGACATCATTAATTGGCTTTTTCAGTGCAAAGAGTCAGGGAGATGAAAAGCTTTATCAAGCTGAAATAATTAATTTTGCCCTCGCCACCCTGAATTCGCTGACACTTCACTTCTCTTAGAAAATGAAGAAGGGGGAAAGATGACTACTTTTTTCCTTCTCTCTCCTTCTTTTAATTCAATCCCTCTATTAGCTGCTTTTTTTTTTGCTCAGGCTCGAGGAGACATTAACGGAGTTAATGGGCGTTTTGTATTAAAACACAATTAAAATGAGATTTAATTAACTTGAACCTGTTTGAAAGGGGAAAAGGTTAGTTTTATCTTCACCACTTACAAAGGCCCTAGATTAGAGGGCCACACTATGTGCCCAGTGCACCGTACATATTATTTCCAATTAATTCTTTATTACACAGAGAATTATGGGGCTTTGATAATACACCATCAGAAGGACTTAAACTTTAATCACTCTGACAATCTAACAGCTCTGGCTGGATAATTAGTTTTATTAAGCTCTTTGAAAGACACCCACACACTGAAGTGGTAAAACTTTCAACTACACCTGAAGTTTGACTGTTTAGCTGAGAGTGTAAGAAGAGTGGATGAAGTAAGAGTGGATGGAGCAGGCAGCCCTGCCTGAGCCCACTACTGGCTGAAAACAGCATGTCAGCTATAACCTTCCCATGAAGACCCAGGCAGAAATTACTTTTTTTTTTTTTTTGGCAGAGGTGAGAAGTAACAAAGTATACAGTAAATACTTCATTACTGTACTTAAGTCGACCTTTCAGGTATCTGTACTCTACTTGGGTATTTATTTTCCACATTTTAACACAAATATCTGTACTTTCTACTCCTTATATTTTCAAATCAGGCTAGTTAATATTAGTTTTAATACATTTCAGGGAAATTATTGATTATTTTTATTTACCACTTGCTGCAAAATATGCACACCGCTGCAATGCTGTTTCTTCATTACGATCTCTCTCTTTTGTTTACAGTCCGCTAGCTCCTCATGCTTTCACGGAGATCTCACACATGGGCAGCTGAGTCTTGGTTTACTTCAGACGCTGTTAAAATGTACGGTCGCTTGAAGCTTTAGGGGCAACATTTTTAACAAATATACTGCTCTTGTGTTTTGCAGCAGTGCAGCGTGTGTTTCACTGATGCATTTTAATGTTTGAACATCTGCAGAGGTCTATAGCACAGATGAACAGGCTAATCCAGGTTGGAGACTGACAGACCAAGTAGAGGCAGTTTACTGTTGGTTTTAGCCTCTGTATGGGGAATGCTGAAAAGACTCTTAATATAAAAAATGACCTGCTTTATCCTTTAAGGTTTGATTAGACCTGAAATGTGTTCTTGTTAATGGTTTTTGGTATATTTATTATTTTATTTGAAGTTAGAATGGGTTAATAGTCTTGGAAATATATTAATATGATGTGAGGCTCAGTTAGGTTTGCACAGAAACAGCTGGTAGAAATGCCCTTCAAAGGATAACTTCTTACTTTGAGTACGCTTCAGTGTCCGTACTTTCTTACTTTTGCTCAAGTAAAGAGTTTGAATCAGTACTCCTACTTTTACCAGTGGTTGCCAAACGGTTCCACATAACCAAAGCAAACATAATAGTAATGCACATTGGAAAAATTAGTAGACGTATTCATACTACATACATTATTATATGCCACTATGTACCATACCAGAAGTTTTTTTTTTTTTTTTAAACATACTAGAGGTTTTTGTGATACCAGAAATGATTTAGAAGCATACTGATGTACTGGACCCTGAGTCAAATACAGTTATAGTTTTTAAATTGTCACTTCCACCTTCTCTAATGTTTAATAACAATAACAATAATCAGAACAGCAGCTGTCAGAGTCCTCCCAGGCTCTTTGTGTAGAGTAATTTCAGGAATATGAAGAAACTGAATAATAGAGTCAACTCCAGGCCTGCACATAACATTCTCAGAGCCTTCTGGTGGGAGATTGCAGTTCTGCTTCACTTCCCATGTGGAGAAGCGACATATTAAACCAAATTCATGTGTGTTGCATGCGTGTGTACTTCCCTCTCCTCATGAGTTCATCTTTAGGCTACTGCCTCGCCTCGGCAGCTCTCAAACATACACAATATTTACCCTCCTGATACCGCACTGTTCTTATTGTGGTCTCCAGCCTGCATCTCACACTCTGCAAAAAATAAATAAATACTCTCTGCTATTAAACATAAATTATTGATGACATTGTGCCTCAGCTACTCCTGCACAGTAGCTATAAGGCAAACAATTACAATGGATATAGTAATTAATTCAGCAACTGCCACAATTTACTGTCATTATATTATTTAGCTACAGTGCCAAAACTACAAAGGAATACTAATAATTAAGTAGGTTAACACCACTGATTGTACATTCATGCAGCTTAAAAACAGCTATATTGTATTTAGCCCAATAATTACTTGATTAAAGTGTATCAATTATTCATGCTAGAATATGCAATGCCAATTAGAGTAGATATGAAGAGCTTTAATAAAGTTTTCCTCATGGTAAATGTAAAGTGACTACTTAATGAAATGACTGGAAATTTATTTATTTATGCTCAGTATGCTGGGCTGTGGGTTTATTACTTTGAAACTGCACAACAGCATGCAGCGATTTTAATTAAGACTAATTGTTTTCTTTATAGACGCACTAAGAAAAACTAATTAAATATAATGCCAGCAACATTTCCCGGAAGAGCACAGACACTGGTTTATTCACAGTGAGACAGTATCTGTGAGCCACGCTTCATCGTGCATTGAAGTTTCACACAACGAGGACTCAGAACACCTGCACAATGGTTATAGTGTGCATTTTGTACATTCTCCCTACTCCAAATGTGAGTAAAAAGAATTCAACTTGTGCAGTCACTTTTCTATATTTAGGCTAAACTCTATATTCAGTTGAAAGCAAAAATGCTTTTCACAGTTTTGGTTAAAAAAAAATCCAGGAAAAGCTGACTCATGATTCTTTTCCACAGCATTCCTCTTCACATTCAGTTACACACATTCCCAGCAGACAGTATAACCACAGTCTACAGCTCCACTGGAGCCACTGGGGGTTAAGTGCATTGTTGGTTCAACCTTGACAGAAAGAGGAAAAAAGGAGCTTCCAACAGGGGAGTCGAGCCAGAGAACGTCCACAGAGCAGCTCGCAAACCTCTGGGCTGTCGCTGCCACACCGTTTGAATTCAAATGAAGTGTAGGGTCCAGTTCCTCCAAAGGACATAAGACCACACTGACTCAGTTTTCTTTGTCTCAAATCTTTTAATGTGTTAATAAATTACTTCTTTCATGTGCTTGGAAATCATGTGCAAATGGCAAAGTTGCTGGTGGTGCTCCAAAATGCTCAGAAAGAAGCTTAGGTTTCTTTAATGATCTTTCAAAAGGAATTCAGCCACAAAAATAGTGAGTCCAAATGAAAATTGCTAGCGTAAACCCTTCGATCTGCAGTGTTACACAACACCGTTTCAATCTAGCCATCAGAGTCCACATGGTCCACATTCCCAGCGTGGTCCATTTAGAGTGTGTATTCAAGTGTGAGCCATGTGGTTTCTACATGGACGCAGCTGGAGTGTGGACCATGCAGGCTTGTCCAAAACAGATGCTGTACACAACTCTGAGTCAACTTTGAGGTGAACTGATAACTGGTAGTGAAATAACACCACATTACCCAATTTTACTTTGCATAAGCATTCAGAATATCCATTAGTGGGACGTTTTGCACACCACTCGTCGTCTAGTCATGTGGTACTGTTTGTCTAGTTTTGACATGCTTGCTTTTGATTCTCGGGTTTCTTCTTAATGTATTCCAAGTGAACCAGAAACAAATCACTTTAGCTGCAACAGAGAAAAGTTGAGCCCAGGTGCTACAGTAGGACAGCATGTTTAAAAAGGAATAGATCAACATTTTGGAAAATACACTTATCTGCTTTGCTACTAAGAATGAGAGGAGAAGATTGATACCATTCTCATGTCTCTGTATTAACTATGGAGTTAGACCTGGGAATTGATTAGATAACATTTTATTTTACAGGTCTGTTATTTACTGTCTGTATAATCAGCTTTTTAAGGGGACACTTCATGCTTGAAAGAAATAGTCTTCCTCTGTGGGCTCTATGTCCACACTGGGTGACGGCTGCTAATTGAAAACGAAGAAATAATTACTGTCTTAAGAGTGATGGAGGAGACACTGGGGACTCTGGGAAATATGGGACTCCACTGGGACAGCAAAATGTCAGTGGGAGTCAATGGGTCCAGTGGGAATTTGTCTGCTGTATTCACTCAGCACCCAGTGAGGCCGACACTTCTGCATACACAGTTTTTTTACATGTAGATTTTAACCATACTTTAAGCTCAATGGATACACACCATGTGCACAGGCCAACACACCATACTTTAAGCTCAATGGATACACACATACACCTGCACACACCGTGTGCACGGGCCAACACGGACACACCAGAGTCCAGCAGGCAGAGCTGTGTGTGTGAGTGCTGCTAACAAATGGTGATAGATTGGTGACTCTATGGTGTCGTCTGGGGAACAGTCGGTGCACTGCCTGTCCTCATCAGCAATTTCAATTGGCAGTGCAGCCTAGCATGGCAACCCTGATCTCTTCGCACACTGTTATTTACAGTTATCACCCTGCTGAGGAGGCACAGCACATAAACCATACACAAGTATACAGGTCTGTAACCACAGTTCAAAGCGTGTGAACGCATGAGTTTATTCCAAATCTACTATGAATAAATGTTAGATTCTTTTCTGAGCTTGATTTTGTCAGGCTAGTGGTGATCTGTGAACAAAAAACAGTGACGGATTTTATGAGAATGGAGCAGATGAAAGCCCTCTCTCCATCCATCTTGTTCTGCAGACACTCGACTCACCCCTTTTGCCTTTCAGTTGCAGAGTTTAGCCCCACCTCTTATCTCCCATGTCAGACTCATCTGTCTGAATCCAACAGGCAAAATCAACCAATGACAGATTTGCACCAATGTTTCACATTTAGTGTAAAATCTTACCTTGCAACTGGAGCCAATAGGGATTGTAAGCAGTTGGTTTTGGCCTGCACACCAACTTAAGTGTGGTGTATTAGTTGTTAATTAAATTCCATTTGACCTTTTTAGAAGCTGGAGAGGCTGAAGCTAAATGCTGAGCGAGAATGCAACAGTCTTTGTTTGGCACGGGAATGTGTGTGAAACAGAAGTGGTGACTATGAGTGAGTGAATAATGTATAATCTGCAGAAGAGCACGTTCTAGTGGCATGTTCGGAGCACAGCAGTGCAGGCTCAGCGGGAGCAGACTGCCTCTCACTATGCTGTCTGTCGCTACTTCACCCTAGCAGCCGGCCTTTTCTCACACACTGACACACACACACACACACACACACACACAAATATATCTCTGAGAGCAGGCTGTATTTTCACAGCAACAACAAACACTGTCCTTGTGACATGCCACTACATGGGAGACACCACAAGCGGCCGGCTGGTTTTGAAAAAAAACATGCTTTGTTATGAAGAAGTTGTCTCGGCACTGGTGTGGATCCTGTGAGCTTCTGTTCTGAATGACCAAGCTTTTGTTTGACAAATCACAAAGGTTTATATTCTTGTTATGGTTAATGTTTTTTTTTTATTATACTCCATAAACCTGAAGTTTATTAGATGTGAAAACACTGCAGGATGCTCTCATTTGACCTCTTTAAAGAGCCATTTAGGATCCATTACAACGTCATCAAACCTCATTGACCTCATGCACAGAAGCAGGGTTAGTCTTCAATAGCCCCCCTTAACAATGGCTAACAATAGGACCAAATGGCCTGGTTGTTTGCAGCCGCAACAACAGACCACCAGCATCCACCATCCATCACAGTCAGGACGCTCCCGCTGTCCTGGAAGATTTGGATGGCATGACTCACTATTTTGAGCTCCAAATTTAGCCACTGTATATTTTATAGTCAACCTTGGTTCAGGGCATGATAGCTGCTGCTGCACTGCTTTGTTTTACTACACACTGTCCATTTTTTGTTACAAGCTATGGCTATTTAAGTCTGCTTTGTCATTTTTTAGACATAAATGCACCATTTAAAACATTTTCTACTACTGTTATAGTACTACTCTTATAGTATGCAAGATACAGGAAAGTTCTTACTGTTAGCAAATCCCATAAAAGCACAAAAACTAACAAAGTGAAGTTCATCTCTCAGTACAGCACGGCTTCCCCAGGCTCCCCAGGCCCATTCATTCCTACTGATTTACATCTTTAAAAACAGGCCACAAATATAAAATTTCACTTAAGAAAAAGACATTTTTGTAGAATAGCTGGGTATTGTATTTCTTGGTGAATGTAGGTATGGGAAAAGACTTCAAAATACTGGTGTATCTGTCACAATATGCAAGATTTGTGATTTATATTGTGACAAAAAATAAAAAAAAACATTCAATAAAATGTGAAATTGAATAAGAAAATTCATTGTAACTTAAGGTGAGCATCTAGAGCTGAAATGGGAGACACAAAGCCTCTTCTTTCCCAGTTTCCTCCCAGTGCAGCAGCCCAGGCCTCAGCCAATCAGCAGGAGAGACGGACCCGAGGGATCCAGCAGCCACCAGCTGACCGACCAAGCAGCTTGCTCAAAGCCACAATTAGAGGGTCTTTGTTTCACCAGGAGTGGCCCTTTTGTACTGTGATGTCACCTGGCACTGGAGGGGAACGTCATCAGTCACTGGCTGAATGGTCCGACTCTGAGGAGAGCTCTCTCTCTCTCTCTCTCACACACAAGTTGGAGGTTGAGGCCCTATCAGAGTGAGGATCTGACGGCACCCCGTGGAGCTTCAATAGGCAGCTCTCCCTGCTCCTCTTGATTATGAGACTGTGCTAATACCATGTGGATGACGGTTCATCAATAGATTCATGGATGTCACTTTGTAGCTGAGCACAACCACAATTCTGCTCAAAACCGTAACACTCTAAAGCTTATGATTCACCCAACCATTACTTTAATCTGTCTCTTTATCTTACCAGGCCTCATTCTTGGAATTACTTGTTGGAACATTTTTATGGTTTTCAATGGTCACACACACCCATTAACAACTGAACCATGTACATTTTTTTCCCTTAATCTACTATTGGGTCCTGCTGCAGTCCTGACTTGTAGAAACATACATCAAACAGCCTCTAAAATTTCATTTCTGATACCTGACAAATCAAGATGTGACCTGAGGCACCACTGTTCACAAGGTGACCGATTCCATTTAGTGTCACAGCTGAGCATGATGTTGTGGTTACACTGTACTAACTGCAAAAACACAAGACTGTGGTTTTACAATCCATCAGAGAAAAACCTGAGGGAGCTACTTGAAAGCAAGACATCAGACATGGATAGCAACGGGGCGACAGTGATAACAATATCTGTGTTGTAAAGGCTTGAGGTCCGTAATTGAAGAACGAAGCCTCTTGTTTGAATACTGTCACCCACTGCTGGTTTTGTATTTGATTCCAGATATCTTTTCAGTGTGCAATTTATGTGCTTGGCATTTGCAACAAGGTCTGACAGAAGTTTAACACCTATACACCTCTTCTCTCTTTAAAACTGTAGCTTCTTACAAAGATCCAGGCCTAGATTATGACATGGTCATCTGATTTCCCCTCCCAGGAGCTTTAAAAGTGCTCCATTAAAGTTATTACTGGTGGGGTGGGGTGCCAACATTAGCAGCCTGTCCCTCTTACCCACAGATTCACCTGCTGAGTGTAATCTGTCCTGTTACGATTAAGCCAAGGTTAAATACGCGCTTACTTTGAGGTGTTTATGCCTAATCAAACAGCGCACTAAAAGTTGTAGGGACACACATTCTAACAGTGTATTATAGCGCGTGACAAAAGGGATCATTATCGACAGTGGTAAGAACAGTCAGTGCTGGTATTTGGAATGAGTTCAGAGATGGGAGAGACACCACAGGCCCCTAAACACAGATCCCTAATTTTATAATTCACCGGTGTCTTCACACAGGACAAACTGTTCTCGATGAAGACACACAAAATGGACAACATGCCATAAACTAAAAGAGAAGGATTACAGTCTCACAAAGGGTCATCAGAGTAAATCAAGCCCTTTGCCAAGACATGGATTCCAAACCAAGCTGAGAATAGAACAGCGCAGGGATCCTTTTATTTTCCTCCTGGTCCTGCTCTTCATGTTGGTTTTCCTCAAGATGGAGGTGCAGACTTGTGAGGAAGAAGAGAGGGAGGAGTGTGTGTGGAGGGGGTGCTTGACTGGAGAAGAAAGAGGTGGAAGGCAGGCCGGCAAGCAGGACAGTGACATTCACGCGTTACGACGTGGCGACACTGACAAGGTGTCTTCCCGCCGCTCGGCCAAGCTGTTATCACAGTCGGCCCTCGTTTCCAGGTCGCAACCCTCAGCGGCACTGGCATTATTGGGTCGCGGCTTGGTGCCACAACCCAGCCCCGGTGTGGGCTGGCGGGGCCATTGTCCGACGGTGAAGCGTGGCTTTGAGATAGTGAATGCACACATACACACACGCGAGGCCACTGATCCACCCTGGCAACCTCCCTAGCAACCATCTGTCCTGCTTTGCCATGTTCGAGTTTGGGCACAGCTAGCAATGGGCATGTCTTGACACATCTGAGTTAATGGGACAAAACGGAGGCATGCAAGAAGACAAAGGATGCACAAATGAAAAGAGTGTAGCCAATAAAGAGATGCAGCAGAGAGAGAAAGAGCTTGGCTCTGAAGTAAGAGCACTGACTTCTTTGAAAACAAAGTTGTGGAATGTTAACCCTGGATGTTAGTTTGTACAAAACACATCAGTGGATTTATAAGTGTCTATTACAGTCTTGACTAGAAGGCAGAATCTGACAAGACAATAATAGCTACAGTAAGTGCACATCGCCTAGAGGTGCCAAACTATTCAAAAAACACATCAGTGAAAAGGTAACACGTATGCACATCCTCCAAAGCCAATGACTTATTCAAGACAGTGTTTCAATCCTATTTTTGCCTCTCTGAAATGCACTGCCACAATAAGGCAGGACCTGCACATGGACTTCATTGACATATGATGGTATAATACCAACAAACACAATGATTGCAATGAACATTAATCATATAGATACATGAAACATAACATATTTCTACCTTTCTCATTGTCAGATGCCACATTTATGGCCAAGCACGAGCTAAATTGGCCCCAGTTTCACACATTCCTGATCAGTAAGAGTCCAACGCCATTGTAACAGCTCAGAATCACACTCGGACAATACAAGCAGAAAAGGTCCAGAGTGCAAAATCAGTTATTTACGTCAATAAATGATGGATTTCTATCCGCTCTCTCCTTTGTGTATTCAGCACCTTCTAGCTCCTTCAACATAATCACTCATTTTACCTATTCAGCTATACCCACATTGTGTTGACACTTATTACCATTACAACCAGCATCAAACTTTGTGTTGACAAATGTGTAAGGCTTTCATAAGCAGTATGAAACATTATCCATTCAATGTATCGACTGAAAGAAAATGATCTATTCATAATATAGAGCCTCTGACGGACCTGACTTCCTAGTTGAACTTTTGTGGCCTCGTGCTGTCGAACACGTTGCTTGCATGGTGACTTCAAGTCAGAACAATTTGGAACGTTGACGCCCCTGGGGTCAACATGTGATTGGTAAGGAGCTGGTAGAGTGACGGTTCGCTTCCTGACGCTATAGATTCAAGGATAACAGAGGGCCAGCTAAGAGTGGGTTAAGGCCGAGTCTGGGCGGGGCAGACCTGGGTGCGACGCTATATCACAAACAGATACATCTTCCCCTGTCCGATGAACTGGCTTGTGTTGCCTTATCAGTGCTGCACCAAAGGCCTCAGAAACAGTCAGACAGTGACCTCACATCTTTTTTATTCCCTAAGTCGTCTTTAAGAAGCAAACCTACTGCCTTTGTCAGCTTGTGCACACAGTGCAGCTCCCCGCCCCCTTTAGTGCCCGAAACCTCAGGCATATCCAAGAAGCAGAGGGGGAACTCAGACAAGCCATGATGGAGCCTCTTTTGATTTTGTAGCATTCATCCCAAAGCTTGTGTTTATCTCTCTGACCAGATGTTTCTTTTTTATGCAAGTTTAAATTAAAAGAACTGACTTAGTTACAAATAGGAAAACAAAATCTGAAACCTTTTTGAAGAACTATAAGGGAAACAGAGACAATTAGCAGGTATGAGTGTGCATGTCTACAATATTAAACAGTGATACACACAGCAGTAGTTTCAAAGTGCACTTGTGAATTTGCCCACTCTCCTCTGAGTAGACCGAATGCCTACTCTGAGAACTGCTCTGAACATTCCCCCCAGTGCAAAAAAAAAAACACTGTACACTGTACTCTGGGGAAAGAAGCAATGTCAAGTCAATGGGAGAGCAGAAAGAGCACCACTCCCCTGGGTTGTACAGGCTGTAAGATCAAGTGCTCATCATTCCCGAGTTCTTTTATTTACTTCCTCTGAGATCCCGGGTCCTGGCGACGAGGCGCGATCAGCTTGAGGACATGATGAATGTAGCAGATGAAAATGAGGGGAAATTTTGTGCTATGTCAGCTCTATACTACACCCCCCCCCCCCCTCTTTTTCTTTCACCATCTTGCATTTTCAAAAAGCTGAGAGACCATAGCGAAAGTGAATGAACCATGACCACAGGCAGATGCTCCCCACATCTCTCCCCCTCCTCTCTCTCGCTCTCTTCCCACTTTACACCCTCCATTTCCCACAACTAACTTAACACTGCTGCTCCAGCGAGGCACACGGAACATTTACACTGCTTCGGGTGGACTTTCCTAAATCACTCTAGATTACAATTTGAAGCGGACCTAAACTCAAGACTTTTGAGGTAAAGTTTGTTTGTGTTTTTTGCATTGAACTGACACACATGTACTGTAATATATACTGTAAGAAACACTTGCTTCCTGTCCTGTTTACATTTCTGTACTGTTGTTTTTGTGAGAGTTTCTTTTACAGTGCCATTCTGAGTACATGCCATGTGTTAATTTCTCTGATTCCCTCTGGGCACATCCAGGCCAAATGAGCACAGATGGGACATTTTCAGTCCTTGGGAACAGTTGATTTGACTAATTTGGATTAAGAAAATTATTGTTTCACACTCTACATAGCACACGTTGTCTCATCTCAGAACATCATAAACAAAACGTCAATGAAAACATGCTGACTGGAGGAGCACATCCATACCTTTCTGACATATCAGCACCATGAAATTTAGAAAGCACCATCAGAGGTTTCCATTCATGTACAGTTGCAACAGCATCTTTTCTGTACAATAAAGCACAATATTATTGTGGATGCCATCCTGATACAATGCTATTTGGTATAGCTGGCCAACTTTAATTATTTTTATATACTGTAAAATCAGATAGTGTGACAGTGTTTCTATAAAAATTAAAAAATAACACAGCCTTTCTGGTCAAGCATTCATTATATTAAAACATTTTACCTGAATTCTTTAATACAGATTTAATATATAGAGGCTTTTCCATGAGCTCAGTAAATTCTGAAACGGACAGAATTTGACAAAGGAGGTTTGATAACTATAACACATTAGTAATAATTTAAGTAATACATTTCTTTTTTCTTCTTTTGGTGGAGGAAATATCTGAGCTTTATACCATGTAAGTGGGGTTTATATAGTGGAAATATTGTCACTGTATGACAACACAGTGTAAAGAAACGTTTTCACTCCGCTGGGGAAAGCTTTTTGTAGAGGTTTTATTTTAATCTGTTCTGGGAAAGTAACTGTTTCATGTTATGCCCAACGTGCCACTTTTCAGCAGAAGATTCCTTGAGAAGTTCTCTTCAATGTGTCTGGGTGTGTGGGTTTGACTGTGGCCAAAGTGGGATTTTGGCCAATCACTGGCAAGCAACAGGGCAGTGAAGCGACCCAAGATTCACTCTCCTGACTCTCAGTAGGCCTGTTTTCACCGCAGAGCACACAGCACTGCCTCGTCAGCCTGCTTTGCCAAAACCAATGTTTGTGTTGTCTGAAGTTTTTTGGTCCAAGATGCTGTTTGGGAAGAGAAGCACTAAACGGGGGCTAATAAAATAGTTTGGGCAATGAAGAATTCAAATTCACCCAAAAAATTTGTGTTGAGCCTGTGTCACTACTAGATTTTTCTTTTGGCTTAATCCATGGCAAGTTCATTTTTCTTTTGGATTTTCTCTATTTATCTTGTAGGTATTGCAATGTAAAGTTTAAAAAAGCTCCTTATTATGTTGCATTGAATTGTCTCAGATTCTAGACAGGATCGCACTAAAGTAACTTACATTACTTTGGTGCCAAAATGGGTGTGTCACATGAAAAAAGGTGTAAAAGCTTCAAATAATGTTGCACATCAAACATTTTATTTATCCTCGTTACGGTAACACCGCATACCCACATCTCAAAATACAGTAGGTCTGTTTTAAACTTCAAACTCAATTATTTTCTCAATTAAAACATTTTTTTAAAAAGAATGAAAACTGTTGGTTTCTCAAGGGGATGTCTTCAAATGTCTTGTTTAATCTGACCAACAGTCCAAACAACAGAGAGTTTAGCATTTTCCCTTTAAAACAATGATTAATCGATTATCAAAATAGTTGGTGATAAATTTTGGTACAATGCACATTCCCAGAAATAAGCACTACTGTGCAGCTAATAGGGAACTGACAAAAATAGTCTAGTTTCAGCTCCTCTATTCTGAGAATTACAGCTGTTCTGCTTTGTATAATAGTAAACCGAATATCACTGGGTTTGAGATTTTAAAAAAGCAATCTGAAGATATAACTTTTCACTTAAGTAATTTTTTTAAGTCCAAGCAGTTAATTGAAAAAAAAAAAAAGAAAAACTAATCAAAATAAATCATTTCTAGAACAACTGATAAAACAGTGAATAAAATCTAAATATAAATATACATTTTACAGTAGGGAAAAATATTTTAAATAACGGCATAACGGTCTAGTGGAAATTGTGGTAAAATTAAAACATTTTTTCTGAAAGTCAAAGCTTAAATTGAAGTGAAACAAATGTTCACTATGCATTACAATTTTTCATTTAAATCTTGTGAACCTACATTTTTAATAGACACTGGTCTGAAACCACACTGATATGCTTTTACTAATTCACCACCACACACACAGAGCAGTGGGAACGACATGATATGGTATGCTCTCCCCTCAGGGAAAAGGTCAGAAATCCGTCCTCCACCAAATAATTCTGTGAATTGAAACTACTCTATTGCTGTGTGTATCAGCCCTGATGTGTATGGCCTGTTATTGCTCGAGAAAACTTCTCTGTTTGGAGATGGAACGAAGGCTCCTTCCTCTCCCTCTCCCACTAGAGGATATCCAGATAAAAAGGTAGAGCAGATGAGGAGGGCGGTGGACGCAAGGTGATACAGCGCACGGAGAAATTTCATTTCCTGCATTGTACAGGGAAAATCATATCAGCTGGGAAAACCTGGCTGAGAGATTGGAGATTTCCCCTCCGAACATTGATAACCATTTGTTCATTTCCTGACAACAACAGAAAAAAATGTATGAGTGTCCTCTGAAATGGAATAGGTTGAGTTTTCCCTCTTTTTCGTTTTGTTCTGAGGACGGGAGTCTATTTCATCGCCAACATGCAGCAGTGGTCCTAATCACAGAATCAGTTATTATTGGAGGGAGCGTTAGCTGCACTGGCTGCATAGCTGAGAGACGTAAAAGAAGGGGTCTGCGGTCAAATTCTCCCACTTTTGTGTCGCTCAGCTTCTCTCCACCAGGTCGGATTTGCATTTTAATAGAAGCCTTTTATAGACTTCTCGGTGGCGTTCGTGGCACCACAAGTGGCATCATTAAGTGAACTAAGCCGGATTAGAGGCGATGCTTAGGTCAGATACCCATACGCCATATCACAACCAAAGCTTTCTCCTCTAGGATTAGACAGAGACCAGAGACGACGGTGGAGGGGAGAGAGTTGAGGGGCCTGGAGGGAAAGGGAGGAGGTTTGTAGAGATCGGCAGGATGAGTGGAGAACAACTAGAGAGAAAGGAAGATGAAAAAAGAAGAGTAGTGGAAAGAGAGGGTGTGGGAGAGAGAGACATAAGGGAAAAGAGGAGAGACAGGCCGCAGCAAAGTGATAAATTGCTTGTAAAGTGGCTCCTCTTTAGCTCAAGGGCCTCTCAGATCCCTGCTCTGGCTCCACTTCTAGTTTCCCACAAAGTGATACAGTGCACAGCCCTAAAAATAACAGTATTACAAACAATTCTGGACACACAGAGCGGTGATCGGACCATTCAAACAGCGTCAGCTAAGCTGTCAATCATAGAAATGACTTACTGTCATTTATGGTGCAATGTATACCCCCTGAAACTTGAATAAATGCAAACAAACAATTTTCAAATATCCACAAACAGGAACATTCATTCATCTTCTATACCACTTAGTCCCAAACGGGGTCGCGGGGAGGCTGGAGCTAATCCCAGCTGGCAATTGGGCAAAGGCAGGGTACACCCCGGACAGGTTGCCAGTCCATCGCAGCAAACAGGAACATTAAAACCTTAAAACAAAAACAATAGTCAGTTCGAAATGGTGGAACGCTAACGGCCAGTTTAGTGCTTCAGTGAACATGCAAAAGAACACAGAGGCACTCTCTATCAACTGTTTCATCTAAAGCTTATAAAATCTCAATGATAAGCCGGCTACTAGTTTAGATTTTGCCCATGAGTTCATGGGGAGCAACTGAAGTTGTAGCAATTGTGTGTTATAACCCTGCACTAGCTCCAGGTATCACACAGCTGGATCCAACATGAGTACTGTCCAGTCTCACAGTATTGCACAATGTGAAATGCAAGCTACTGTTGCTGCACATTATGATGGGGGCCTTGTGTCTGCAGTCAAAAATAAATGAAATTTTGGACACACACACCAGATTACTTCTACTTACTCTCAGTCAGACTCATTCACCTTCACTGTCCATTAGAGCGGCCACAGAAAACACACTGAATCTACAAACTTTTAGTTTAGCGTGACTCAAAGTCTCCACGGTTCTGCTGTCTTGTTTTCCAATTAACCTTTCCAGGGTCCAACCTTTGCATGGAAAGACATGGATCAATGCCCACAATGATAAACATCTGCAGAGCACCTATAACTGACTGGAAAAGTGGCTTTGTAAATGCTGTGTAAATATTAACTAATGGGTATTTGCTGTCAGTCCACAGGTCTGATGTGATGAGGGGAAGCGGCTGAACCATTTGAAAGTGCTGTGAACGTCAAGGTGGCAGGTTAGACTGGGACTGAACAGCTGAAAATAGAAAAGTAGTCAGAGGGTCCAAGTTTGTGTCTGCTCAGTGTTGTCTCGTATTGTTATTTAAACACGCACCTCCGAGAAGACTAAAGAGGTAGGCGTAATCTAAGAAACCATACACAGAGGGAACACAACAACAGCTGCTGCTGTGGAAGTGAGAAATTCAGCAACCTATACATGAGGATTTGTTTAATTAGTCATGAAGCTGAAGATGTATTCTTTCAACAAGCTGCAAATGAAATTGAGAGTTGAATGTGTACAAGCAGGGAACAAAACAAAGTATGTAAAAAGATATGGAGACAGTTGAGTCAAAAATACAAGCCAGGATGTTGAAGAAGTTTCCCACATTCCACTTCCTCTGCTCAGCTTTTGATTTTTAATGTGTTTTCCCCATAGAGATTTCCTGTTAGAGATTGGGAATATAAAACTATTAAAACACCAATCACCACACAGGCACAAAGAGTGTAAATGCTAGGTCACTAATGTTACCAAAACAAACACATTAGATTTAGATGCTAACACAAGCAGGAATCAAATCTGAGTCCTTTGGCTGCTTTTAACGCCCGCCATCTTATAAAGCAAAACTAATGTTAACCCTGGTTTCTTTGTCCCCCTCTCTGTGAGGGCGAATGGGTGAATGAGAAATAGTGTAAAGCACTTTAAGTGCACCTCACTGTGTAGAAAGTCGCTATATAAGTATAAGACCATTTACCATTTACTATTGCTCTCTCTGTGCAAAAAAAAAAAATGCCAGCTCTTCTGTCTGGCAGCCACATTTTCAGTCTTAGTAGCTGAGATCTCTTCTCTAAAAATCATTATTTGCAGCTGTTAACACAGCCAAAAAAACCAAAACAAACCATGCCAGTAGAGACAGGAAATACTACCAAGTTTCTCACCTGCAGAATCATGAAAGCAAGGAGACAATACACTCTTACCGGCGATTCGTTCGATCGACCAGGGAAAGACTCAGAGAAACACCTACTTAACAAACTGTAATGTGCACTCCCCTGCACTTCTGGGGCAGCTCATCATTCCAACCACAATAAAATGAGTTTTTGATTAGTGTACAACAAAGACAGCTTTTAGCTCAAGTTCAAGCAGGAAGACAATTACTGTAGTCTGACACTAATGAAGGTCACGTCCATGGCCACCTAGGGATGTTCTGCGTCTGCTATTTACAGGGCTCAAATGATCAAATTATTGGATCAACACCAAAAAAATCTTGATTTACAAAACTAAATCATCTACAAATTTGGTAAAGAGGCGCATTTACTTGACTGAACTACAGCTGCCATGACCATGTGATTTTAAGAAGTCAGTACAGCTCTAAAATAAGCAGGTGACTGTTGTTTTCGTGGTGTGTATCTAAAACAATTGGACATAACCATACACATTAAGACAAATATTAAGACTAGCATTACAGTTGACACTAACAGCAGTTTTCCTGTAACCTTGACGTGCCTGCAGTCTGCACTGCAGGCTGAATAGTTAACATCCTAAGCCAGTCACCCTGTCTGCACTAAACATTCCTAGACAACAAATCTCTAAATATCTATCTAACTAAGAAATAACCTAACACACTTTATCTTAGAATATGAAGCCTACAGCTTGATGTGAGGGCAGGTCACTTTGGGCCACCACTGTGTCCTGTACATGTAACAAGCACCGCTGTAACCATCACAGACAAGATGGGATTCTGTCATAGATCACAAAAAAAAAAAACACCACCACCACACAAAATAACTACATAGAAAAATGTGTGTGTTGTTCATGAGCCTAACACAATGTGTTGTGCAGAGATGAACGGCCTGTCACTCAGCAGCCATCAGGCCGTGGAGGTCACACCCCGACAGTTGCGGGAGGAAGAGATTATGCTTGTGTGTGTGTGTGTTCTTTAAAAAAGCTGAGATTATGCATTGTGATATCAAACTGGGTTAACGCAGCAGACTGTGTTTGCACACAGGGGTGCCACAACCTCGCGGGTTTTAGCTTTAATCCTCACACACACTGAATCCTCACCGGCTGATTTGGCACTTTTTCAGAGTATTAGGCCACCAGGCGAGGAGGCTTTGTTTACCCGACAGACAAGTCATCATATTTAATAAAATCCCTACTAGCCTCCATTTCCCTCTCCTTTTTTCCTTCGCCACTAGTCTGGGAATTATTCTTTCACATTGGTTTACTTCAGTGACACTGAACCCTTATTCCTCCCGAATTCCATTTCAAAAGACATGTAGTCATTTTAGTTGTATGAAGACAAAGAATAAGTGTAAGAACTGTAGGCATGAGAATAAATACAAAACATTTTCTAAATCTTGAATAAACAAAAGCAAAATTGTTCAAATAATTTAGGTCTAAGCTCATGTAAGAAACCTTGTCACATCCAGTTTACTCATTTTACGTTAGCAGGTTTATGAGCATGGAAATGTAATCGATTTGGAAATACATTGGTATTTTGGTTATGAGAGCATTTTCAGTTTGTTTTCACTGTGGCAACAGGAACATTTAGTTACATTTTGTCAACACATCACATGTAGCTTATTTAGATTTAAAGGCCTTTTAAAATTGGGCCCTGTGCTTTTGCTTCCTGACAGTTTGAAGTGACTGGGGCTCAGGCGTAAAAAGGCGATGTTGCATACTTCTGTGAACCAATCAGGATTTGACCATGACAAAAGAAACACCTCAGATGGCAAACAATGTTTTAAATGCGATTGAAAGCACTGGAAAAATCTAATAAGCAGACCTTGTGTCAAGATATTTTTTTAATAAAAATATATTAGCCACTGAATCTGCCTGATAAATCTTCATGATTAGCTTTAAACCTGTGCCTCCTAAGTGTTTGGATTCTTATGATGGAGGTGCATCAAGACAACTTTGCATCTTGACACTCCTATTAATGAAAATTGTGTTTCTATGCTACTGTAATGACTGCATGCTGCCGTCAAAGTTAACAAATTTTGTGAACTGACTTAAACACACACTTTTAGATTTAGGCTCGTTGCGTTTGTTGTTCACATTTGTAATGCTGTAGGGATGAAGCATGCTTCTTACCAGAAGTAAACTAAAAGCACAAAAAGTAGTTTGAAGGGAAATGAGCTAAAGGGATTGAATTATAGATTAAAATCAATAGGAAAAATATCACTTCACAGTTGCTTTGATTAATGGTGTCTCCTGGAATGATAAATTAAACTTGAAAACTTTCTGTACACATTATTACCCCCCATTTTCTAACTCATTTGAAAAGCCGCAGGCTTATTTCCCATTATGCTGATCATAGGGGTATGGTTTGCCAAAACTCTCTGCTAATTGTGTGTTGGTTCAAAAAGCCATTTTCTGTTAGAGTGCACAAATCCATTACGACCTCCTCCTTAGACCGGATAATGGGGATTGAATTAATGTGGGGACTAAAACATGTGGCCCAGGACTCCTAAAGATATGATTGATCATCTTATTGCTGGGAATCCAACCGGTTTGGCTGTGTTAATCGATACCATTACCACCTCTGGATTAAAAAGAGGTTTGTTAATGAGCCCAGACCCAAACAAAGCAAGATGTGAGAATGGCTTCAAACTGTGGAACTACAGTAGCTAGCATGCATTTCATTCAAGCCACTAGATGATTTACTCTGTCAAAACATCCACATCACTTCCATAGTGAGACACACGAAGCACTGCCAGGCAGCTACTGTATGTTCCTTCTGTTCTTTGAGAATTCAGAGTGGATTACAGCTGTGCTGGAAGACAGTCAATGGATTCTCATCAATAACAAGGTGCGACAAAGATCAGTCCTGGCACCATCAAGTGACAAATCCCCCATCTCGTGTACTGGCAGGTAAACAAACTACAGACTCTTGGTGAGTTTGCCCATTGACTGGCACCAAAATCTATCGCTAGTGGCATGTCAGCAATTTTGAATGGAAGGGATAATACTGAGTATGTAGCATATAAGATCAATCATCCCTAACAAACAAGCAAACGCACACAATGATTTACATATAATCTTTAAAATTTTTATCTTATCAACCCCAAATTTTCATGCAGTTTATGGCTGGCACTTACTCTGCCATTATACTCATTTGCCATATATTTGTCAGCACAGAAATGGATCCAAATAACATATGCATGCACAGCGGATTCACAGGAAGCACATTTGGAGGAGTGGAACAGCCAGCCCTGTTTTCCATCATGGCCAAAAACACAACAGTGTCTTGACCTTTGAACTTTAATGTTTGCTAAGTATATTAAGCACTTGTAGAGGACAAACATAACCTAAATTTAGCATGACCCGCACTGCCACAATCACCCTATTTATGGGAAATATGTCAGAAACCAACACCCTGCCCACTGAATGGAAAACAATGATTCACAATGTGTGCTTTTGTCTGGAAAAGAGCTCAGACAAAACCATAGAATAAAAGAGAAGTTCAGGAATGGAGTACTGAAACTGAAGGCCAGCAGGGCAGGTCATAGCAGGAGAGGTGAGATGTAAAGGGGTGAGAGGATGATACAGATAAACACTGATGCCTCCCAGAGAGCGGATGTTATACTCAGACAGACAGAGAGCGAATACTACAAAAAAAAAAAAATCCCTGAATGGGAAAGAGGCACATGAATGGACAAGTTTCAAGAAAATCTAAGTGTCACGACTTGTGCTCTCAACTTAAGACTACACTTCCCAGAAACCCTTTGCTTCTTTGTTCAAAACTGAAGTTGGTTTTCCATCAGCTTGTTCCAGAAACACTGAAGGCATCTTTTACTCTTGAAGTGTGTTTCTGGCTACAAGACAAACTGGGACACGCTCCACCTAAAGTGTAGATCACAGTGTGGAGTCCTGACCAGAATCCCATACCCCTGTGTGTGTTAGAAAAGCAGAATTCTACATGACATGAAAGGAAGGACACTTTTTGCAGTAGATATACAGATCACCTGTCCTGGACTCCTCGGATGTGTCATCTCACACTAATAACCCTCCTCTGATCTGAATCTCTCCTGTTACGTCCTCTTCTCTCCCTCTATCCACATGCCTGCCTCCTCACCTCCTTTCATTCCTCTCCCCTATTCTGTTTTTTCATCCCCCTCTCCTCTCTGACCGATCCCCTTCTCATTAGACCTTATCTGAGCTTCCACATTCAGCATTGGGTTTTTATCTGTATAATTATGTTGCTGCTCACCTATGGAGGGACTATCTGAAGCCCTGTGGCACGCTGACTATTCTTCTTTGCTGCTCTCTTGTGTCCTGCCCTCTTGACTTCAACACACACATTCCCCCTGTGTCTCATCCACCCACACGCACGCTCATATGTAAAAAGATGAGCAGAATTTCCCTATTCTCTGTTCAAATCAGTCCCCTCTTCAGCATTACAGGGACCCTTTGAGTGAGGACCCCCCGTCTTGAGTCCCCTGAACAGCTAGGCTGGTTGATAAAAAACCCCAGACACTTCTCCATTGTACAGAAACCAAGGCAGGTACACACACATAAACACTGGTACAAAGGTATTGAATGGCTGATAATCCTTTAAAAAGAGTAAGAGGCAGAAAACAAATTTCATCTTCAAAATATTACCTCTAATCACACTTTGGCAATAAGAATACTGCATTTTACTAGTTCTACTGATCCTTTAAAGGTACGTAAACTGGTACAAAGCTAATGGATGGTTGATAATCTGTAAAAATAATGCACAAGAGTGAAAAAAATATTTTGTGGGTAAGAAAACCCCTTTCACTATCAACATATTAGGTGGATATTAACCACTTTTAGACAAGGAAAATACTGCATTTTATACTGGTCATTTAGAGGTAAATAAACTGGTACAAAGGTACTGAACAAGCCACAAGATTCACATTACACTGCACTGAATGTGTATTTTGAGCACAGCTTTTAAATAAAGGGTATCTGAGGACTGGGCCCTCACTAAGTAAAGGTTAAAAGATAAAATGTCTGTAAGGTTTCTGTGGCACTTGTCACAGCGGGGGAGTTCCAGGAGTCAGAGCCTGTCAGGGTCAAGCTGCAGCACTGACTGCAGCCACAGGGAGGTTGGGGTGACAGGACCTACAAAGGTGATAACCCCAACATCGGTGGCCTTTCCCTATCTGCTCACTTGATCCCAACACACACACACAAACACACACACCACGATGCGTACAATATGTGATTTTAATGAACATAATCTCCAGGATCACCAGGTCTCTGAGCCGGGAAA
>NW_018127896.1:3498365-3546497 GCF_001952655.1 Monopterus albus | reverse complement strand
TTCCAAATCCCCCCCCCCCTCAATATTCATTACGGCAGATACAAAAGGCAGAGAGGAACTCATAATGGCCCCAACCTTCTAATCATTTCATGCAGGATTAAACTGGTACAAAGGTACTGAACAAGCCACAAGATTCACATTACACTGCACTGAATGTGTATTTTGAGCACAGCTTTTAAATAAAGGGTATCTGAGGACTGGGCCCTCACTAAGTAAAGGTTAAAAGATAAAATGTCTGTAAGGTTTCTGTGGCACTTGTCACAGCGGGGGAGTTCCAGGAGTCAGAGCCTGTCAGGGTCAAGCTGCAGCACTGACTGCAGCCACAGGGAGGTTGGGGTGACAGGACCTACAAAGGTGATAACCCCAACATCGGTGGCCTTTCCCTATCTGCTCACTTGATCCCAACACACACACACAAACACACACACCACGATGCGTACAATATGTGATTTTAATGAACATAATCTCCAGGATCACCAGGTCTCTGAGCCGGGAAATTAACGAGAGCAGGTTAAACACACACACACACACACACACACACACACACAGTAGGTTCAGTGAAACCCCTTTCAAATGATGTGTGTGTGTATAGGGGTGAAATTGGTTTTCCTCAGGATTAAAGGATTAAAAAGGCTGTTAGTTCCTCAAAATGTTCCAAATACCCCCCCCTCAATATTCATTACGGCAGATACAAAAGGCAGAGAGGAACTCATAATGGCCCCAACCTTCTAATCATTTCATGCAGGGACGCCACTGATCTCACACACACATCCACTCTCTTTTATTATCATTATCCACACTATTAGCATGAGATAAGAACTGTCTGGAAATCACAACAGGGTGAATTTCATGTAGGAGAGAGATTATTGAAGAAACTGTGGCTCAAAATGTTTTTAATATTTGCACACATGTCAGATCTCCACTCGCTGCTATAAGAGTCAACTCGTTGCTTAATGATTCCCTGATGTCAACAGGTCTGATGTGAGGTCTGCTAGCCAGAAATATTGTTGAAAGGGATAATAAATCAATATGTGTGTGCCATCACAGCCAGGAGGCAGCCTAAGTGCCCCTTCACACACATCCCATGGAAAAAATGCCCTTTTAAAGTCCCTTTAAGCAAGAAGGAGGGGGGATTAATTGAAAGTGATTCTCACCATGCCCTTTTTTCACCCAGCAGGGAGCCACTTGTTCGCTGACAGCAATAGAGGGGTTGGTTTACACTGTCTGCTGCTCGCCAACCAGTCTGTGACAGCATGTGTATATACGTGTGTGTGCATAAAAAAGCACGGAGACCCTAACAAGGCTGAAATTTGAGTAGAGTCATTTCTGATGGTTGCTGACATTCAGCTCCAGAAAGTATGACACTGGATGTAGAAAAGATAAAGGGTGAGCAGTTAGGAGCAGGAAAAGAATCAGACTTCCAAGTGTTATTTATTCTAACTACATGAGGTTGATCTCATTAACAGTATGACCCGAAACTGTCAGATTCTATTCCACCAAAACTACTCAACAAAACAAGCTGGTGGTAACAACACATGACTACTGTAGATGACTGACAGGAAATTAATTGGCAATTTTGATAATCAAATCAACTTTTTTAAGCAAAAATGCCAAACATTTACTGGTTCTAGCTTTGCTAATTAGTAGTTTTTAACTTAGGATTTTGGACTGTTGGTCAGACAAACAAGATATTTGATAGACAAAACAATAATCAATCGAGAAACTAGTCAGCGGGTTCATCAGTAATTAGGATAATTGTTAGATTTGCTCAATTTTTTTGCATAAAAGAAAGACTATTTCACTCCATCTTTGTACCACGCATGAAGATTGTCCTTCCAATAAAGACCACTGTTCCATCTTCTAACAGCCACCAACACTGGCTTCTTTTACTCAAGTCTAAATAAACCTTTTGACCTAAACCATGATCTTTGCTAAAACCTAAAAGCTGTTTTGTGCCTAAACCTAGCTAAACCTAAACTACAGCACTGCAACATTATAAAACTGAAATGTGACTTGCAATAATTTCAGAAGTCAAAGATAAATGGTGACAGATCAGAAAATGCTTCCATGCGTAGATCCTGATTCCCTTTAGTGTGTTCACTTTTCCTTCACTTGCGACTGTTTCTTCTGCTTAGTCCTGCCCAAGTAAGACGCAAGGAAAAATGCAAGGAAAGGAAAGATTTTTTTGGAGACATGACCTTAGTCCTGCCCAAGTAAGACGCAAGGGAAAATGCAAGGAAAGGAATCGAGGAAAGATTTTTTTGGAGACATGACATGTCATTTCCTCTGATCCTTCACCTGAAGCTTTCAGTCACCAACTGGTTTTTGATAAAGAGCGTGTCTGTTCACAAAAGACTTCTGCAAAGGATGCTCTCATGTAGCCTCGCTTATGGCTCCTCCAGGCAGCTCATCAGAGCACGAATGCAAGACGTAGTTCAAGATGGTGGACTGGAACAACTTCCAGGTTGAACAAGGAGCGAGGAAAGACTAAATAATTGTGTTGTTCTAACAGGCATGGACAAATGACATATCTGTGAGCCATGCACCGTTACACTACACATTATATCACATGAGATCTTTTAAAAAGTCAACTATATTCCATGACCCTCTCATTATAAAACAAGGTCTAAGTGGAAAGATATTTATTACTGCCCTTAAATGAGCAGAACAGCTTTAACAAATGCTGAATTTTCAGTGCATTAACAAGACAGTTTCTCAGCGGGTAATTGTATGAAATCATCAACACAGTATAAAACTGAATTTTATACTCAGACAGAGGTAAATAGTATTTCTGAAATCAGACTTATTCTGAAGTGAATTCAGCTTCTGCTTTATTTGATGAAAAGAAAATAAGGATAGAGCGTTTGCTGGTAAAAATATTCAATGACCTACTAAATGGTTATGAATAAACACAGTATTCTCCAACTCAATGGCTTTTCTGTCAAAAAGAGAAGAAAAACCTCCAGTCTGGAGTATGTGTTTTCAGAGGCACTACTCAGGCATAAAACACCCCATCAGCTACTGCAGGAAACAGGAAACTATTATGCACATCATTTTTCTTCACTGTTGGGACACTGTAGTAATCACAGCCCCCTCTCCCTCTTGAATCACATCTGCCTCCTCCTGTATTTTCTTCCTCCTCTACAAGCACTGAGAAAAACAGACAAAATAAATTCTGCAACCGCAGTGCCCCGGCTCATGTTTCTTCACCTAGCTCTTCATTTCACCGGTGAGACAAATATTTGTCACATCTATTGTCGGACTGCACAGCAGCTGCTTGGGATTTTGGTTATCTAGGATTTTTTTCTCTTACATTTCTCTGGATAAGAAAGTCAGCTAAATATATAAACTGCATTTTTAAGTGTCAGCATTTCCCCAAGTCAGGTGTCCAAGCCTGTTTTATTACTTCTTTGCAGATTTTTGGGTGCTGAAATCAAGTATGAATAAATAAACTGCTGCTGTAGGTTCTACCACAACAACAGCCAGTATGATTGGAAAAAAAATGTAATTCAACAGTGCTAAACGGCATTTGTGTTAGAAGATGGGCTACTTTCTGTTTCAGCCTCTTGAAGTTTAACTCAGCCAATGAGGTCATTTCCAGCTCCAAGGAACGTGTCAGTGACACGTTTAAATGTTTTTCCATAACTAACCATAATGTTCAGTAGGAGTCAGCATTGTCTTCAAAGACTTGTTGCAGTTGAGAGCACTGACCTGCCTGAAAGGCATTTCACTGCAAACATCCAAAAATGTTTGTCTAAGCATTGTATCTGAATAACTGCCTCGTTGCTCTTGAATGAATAAGCAGCAATATGTGCAGAATCCTGACACACAAAGTGGCCACATACAATCTGACAGATTCTAAAAATGAAGAAAAATGTATTTGTCTGGGCTGTGGCTTAAACATGACTGTCTGCCTGTCCTTCAACAAGTTGATGCCTCTGTCAGCAACAAGTCTGCTACAGCTAACAAGCTACATGCTAATAATAGAAAACATGGGGAAGCGGGGGTTTGACTGTGCAGACTGTTTTATGACTGTCTTTAGCAAGAGTTTACAAAATGTTGAACATTTAATGCTAATAATATAGTGATCACTGTCGATATTAATTTCCACTCACCCTGTCAAGTATCACTTCATCAGCTATTCACATTTCACCTGAACCCATGCATCTCTTCACTGCCTCATTAGCCTCCACACTCCTCTTTTCTCTCCTTCCACCTTTTCCTTCCTCATTGCTGCCAAACTTGGCTTCATTAAAAAGCTAATGACTCCCATTAATGGACCCGCAGATCAATTCTGTTGGCATTCACTTCAGCCTCTGCAAATAAGGTGTGATTAGTGTTAGTTTTATTCACTGAACCTCTGTGTGTGTTTGTGTGCATGTGTGTCCTGCCATTACGCTGATCTCTATTGATTTTCTGTTCATCCAGTAGATGTCCAGGTGGACTTTCTCCATCTCTCAAACAGACTATTTCAGGATCATGCTAGTCCCAGTGGATACTATGAAAATACCATAAAAACTTACAATGTTTTTTAAGTACATCATTGGCAGGAAAACAGCCCGTCTTTCACCCTTGGTCCAATTTCCCCCCTTCTCTTTCTCTCTCTTTCTCTTCCAGTGCATCTCTATGTTTTGCATTATCCCCAGCAATCTGTCTGTGGTTTTGAAGTGTCAGAGAAGGCATTGTAGCCTGGACCTCCATGGCTGAAGCATCCCAGAGGTTATAAGGATGTCGACACAGCAAATCAGTCTGATGGTATTCCCATATGCTCCCAGCTGACCGAGACAGTCCATTCCTCAGTATATGAGAGCATAGCCCACTGAGGTTTCCTAATAATTCTTTGGATTAGTTTTAACCTTGTTAAACATGACCAGATGGTTTTTATTTTCAGTGTAATTAAATGGTGCTGGGATGAAGCATTAAATGAAACATACATCCTATAGGGACAGAAAAAAAATGCATAATTGTGAAAAGGAAGAAGTACTGCGCTTCTGTTGGGGTGTATTCTGTTCCCACTGGGAATATTCATATTTGCTATGCATTTGTAGTTCATGAGACGTTTTCTGCATGTGGGCATTCAATTTTGAGTTCAAATCTTCTGATCTGAGCTTTTTATAGATACTTAAAATTACTAAGATTTGGTAATCCTTTGTTTCAAACATGAATTGATTTAATTGTAATTCATTTAGGGTTAGTATTTGCTGAAATGTAAACAAACATCCAGTTTGAAATCTTCACAGCCTACCTTTTTCTCTTTACTGTGTGTATCTGCACTGTACTTTAATGGCTGTACTGTAATATAAACTGAAGTATTTGTAAAATACTGCCATTTCACAGTAATTTCAAGGCAAAATCTGTGCAAAGGCAGTTAAATCATAACCAGTATTTTAATGTAAATTTACAGTTGTAAATTCATTAATATCTATTTCTAAACTCAAAGGTTCATGAGGAATTAAAAGTTAATAAAAAGTAGTTTACTCTTGAGTTGTTATTCTCATGATTACATTTCCTGGGTGTGAATATAGTGTATTAATTACTGTATATATTTTAAAAAATACCATTGAATCCAAGTGAATAAGCAGAGTTTGCTGACTTTGAGTAGAAGTAGCTACTTTCTTTGTTTGCTGTGCATCTCTTCCAGACAGGCCTCTGAGGACTCCCCTCTGGGGGCTGCCGATGATATTGTTCTCTGCCGTCCGCATCTGCTGGCTTGATAATCCAGTGATTTCACCATCAGAGGGGGATTCTGGGAGCGCAAACACGCAACAACACACAAACTCTTCGACTGTGACGGCAGCCATTGTTCCTCTCAAACAATGTCTTCACTTTGATGTCTGTGATGCTTGGCCGGCCGAGGGAAGTTTGTGCAATCTGTGCTTTAGCACCCAATTCCCTCTCTCTGTTTTTCTTCTTCAGTCTTTCTAACCCTCCCTGCTGAGAAACCAATAAGCTAAAAAAAAGTGATAAACGAATTTGATTTTCACACATATTGTCTTTAACATTATAGTAAATTAATTTGTGGCCTCTAAAAAGAATAAAGACATTTTATTATAATTGTACAATGCTGCTTTTAATACTCGCAGGTTAACGTGTAAAGTTAAGTGGTTTTGATTTCAATAAAACGCCTTTAAAAGCCCCTTCAAAGGGTTAAGCCCGCCAAAGGGGTTTTGTCATTGTCTTGCTGCAGGGGCAACATGCTGGTTGGAGTCTTGATTGACAGGTTCAATCCTCCAGTGTGCTTTGGCAGAATAGGCAACCAGCAGAAAGGACATTTGGCTTTTGTCCCCGCTCGAAGCTCCTTAACCTGCGCCTGATTTCTCAGCTGTTACAACTTCAACTGTCCACACTGTAACTGCCAAAAACACACACTGGAAAATGGTTCTGGCTGTGTTTTTATTCTGCAAGAACTCTTTTCTGTTTTCGATTTGAATTCACCCATTTGTAGCATTAAATGTAACTTCATTTTTGGATATTAATGAAATATATGCACAGTGTAAATGCATCTACAGTAATTTAGATCTTAGTCACAGTCACTGAAGTTTAATGTCGTTGCAAACACCATCATATATCACTTTATATTCATGTTCTATTGTATTCAGTTTTTGCTTTGCATTGCCCTGCAGTTTTAATGCTGTTAAATATTAATATTAAAATATCTTTTTTGCTTAACTTAGCTTTTTATTTAACACTGTACCCTTCTGCGTCTTTTACCTCATTTTGTCTTCATGATTTTGTCTTACATAAAGTACTTTGCCTTACTTAAATGTGCTATGCAAATAAACTTGCCTTAACTGTCCTGTTGTTTCACTCTCTTTAATATTCAGCTAATTTTACAGTTTTAATGAGATAATAAAAAATGGGGGGTGGGGGTGTCATATATGCTATTAAATAAAAATGTTACAAAGTAGTAGGAAATAACATCCAGCCAGAGGCGAAGGCCTGAAGCTCTCCTCTGTTTGGCCCAGACTGAGTCTAACCCAGTAGTTTTGTGCCCCCTTCTGGCAAATCTGCAAACACTGCCCAGCTGATCCACTGGGATAAACAGAGACACACGCTTGTAATGCAATACTAATATCTTTTATTCATCCACCACAAGGCCAGCAACATTATTACCTTATCAGATTTCCACACATTCATGAGCACTTTTTTCATATACAGTAGCTGAAATTACTCTGACACTAATAAGATCCAGACCAGCTTACAACCAGAGCGTTCCTCAAGAACATCCTGGTTTTAACTTAAAATAAAACTCACACCCACACACACACAAATAAGATGTATTTAGCAGAAAGCCACATTGCTACGTAATCAACTGAAGATTCAACAAAAAATGAAAAGAAAAACAATGTGAACCAAATCTGCCATCTCCCCTCCATCACCGCCTTCTCTTTCACTCACTCCCTCTCTCTCTGTCTCGACTCCATAACTTGTCACCTTCCCCATTAATTTCCATGACAGATGCTGACTTTGCCTCTCTACCGTCCTCTGCCTCACCCTCCATTTATCATTCCCATTTATTCTCTGCGTCTTTACCCTTCTGTTTCTCTACTAGCTCCTTCGTCCTTTCCCTTCTTCCCTTTTCTACTTTGATTCTTTTGTCAGTCCTATCTCTTCCTTTCTCTTGTGTTCCCCTCCCTGTGTTGACCCCCTCATCTCGTCACACTCCACATTAATTTCCATAGGACAGATGCTGACTTTGCAGTCATTTAGTGCTGGTGCTGAGGGTGAGGTGAGGCAGTATCAGATGTGTGTGTGTGTGTGTGTGTGTGAGAGAGAGAGTGTGTCCATGGGAATAGTCACCGTTAACATGGATGTTAACTGGTGGCAGAGAGGAGGAGACCCACAGGCATAAATGTTATTGTGACTGATGGCTTCCTATAAAGGGAAGGCTTCAGTATCACAGTGGAAAAATAAAAGCATAAAGGTTAGGCAGGAAAAAAGAGGCAATGAAGGACAAAATAAGAGAGAGGAAAGAAAAAGGAGGAGCGAGGGGAGAACATAAAGGAGAGGGAGTGGAATGACGTGAGATGAAGAAGTAAATATGCAGAAGGAGAACAGAAAAAAGGAAAGGGGGAGTGAAAGACAAAAGGGTAAGGTAGAGAATATTAGAGAGAGACGGGTGAAAGGCAAAGAAGAAAAAAGAGGAAGAAAGAAATGAAATCATGAGACTATAGACAGAGGAGACAACAAAAGAGAAAAGAGAGAAATGAGCTAGAAGTAGGTTGCTGTCCTTGTCAGGCTCCAAACAAAAGCAGATGAAGAAACAGAAACAAAGAAAGAAACTAGGCACAGCAGATTACATCTGATCCAGGGATGCTTCAGCACAACTTGGAGAAAAGAAGAAAGCAGAGAGAGGAGAGAGGGAGGAAAGGAAACGGGCAGCTTGTCACTCGTTCACTATTTACAGCATGTATTGGCAGGTGATATGACACAATGCACAATGAGATTATATCAATGTCCCCCATCAGAAATACCTTTAGATACTCTCTTCATTAGCATTAAATATATTAATCCATTGCTAGAAACACTGCAAATCAATGAGCAGGACTGCTTAATGGCAGTATTGAACTTCTATATGATTTTTGCATCAATGTGATGCAACACTTTGATTTACCATGTGCTTAATTTACTGGACTGGCCAAAAACAGGCACCCACAGCCCTCGGCGATGGTGAGAGAAAGACGATGCTAGGACTGAAAATGTTAGCAGTGACTTCTCAACATTGTTATTTACATTTAAGAAAATCCAGTCGTTTCCTAACCTGAACCAAAGTGCTTTTGCTGCCTACACCTGAACCACGAATGCAAACTCCAGTCTCTAGTGTGAGAGTCGTGTGCTATGTTTACCTGCACAGCCACCACTACAGTTAAATGTAGTGTTTCATTTGTTAAAAAAAATAAATAACAATTGTCCAGACAACAACTGTGAACACAATTTATCAACATAGCAGAGCAATTTTGAGGAGACTGGTTTATCCTTTCATCTGGGTCGTGAGAGAGGCTGCAGCCAATCCCAGCTGACACCGATCAAGAGGTGGGGTACACCCCAAACAGGTCACAGGCACAGGGAGACCACGCAAACTCCACAAAGAAAGAAAGGGTTGTCAAGAGCGATAATGCAAGACATGCAGGCTGACTGTTCAGAATGAAAACCTGCAGACATTTAGGCCACACGCTGACATCGGCTGTAAACATCCATTTATTGTAGCAATGTCTGCATAAATCCTTTCTATAAGCCTGTCAGGTTGCCTTCTTCATCATGCAGAGTACCACTGTTCCTGATCACAAACAACACTGTTGAGTTTGGTGGTCTACATGGCAACAACATTTAGTTCCCTTTAAGAAAATAAGATTTCCAAACTTTATCAGATTTACAAATGAGCTCCAGGCTTCATCTGCATGTTTGTACCATTTCTCTCCCCTGGGCTCTCTCATGACCGGGCGGTGGCCCAGCGACGGACGGGTCATACTGTTTTTGTTGTGGCCGCGTAAACAAATCCAGTTTTAATAAGAGCTTGTAGCTCATAATCCTCGTCCGCCAGCAGGTGAGGGCCAACATATGGGGTGAGACCACAACGAAGGGACCACATGAACACACACCCACACACAGCAGCTGTCACTTGTTTTCTGAGGCCCGACCGATCCAACAAGAACACTGTGGCTCTTTGGGAGCTGGGCCAAGAGGGAGAGGAAGAGAAAGGTGGGAGAGGGGGGAGGGGAGGGGAGGGGGAGATATATTAATGCAAACGACAGAAGGTGAAGGAGAAAAGGAAAGCTTGTGAGTTCATCTTTTCCTCTCTCCTATTTAAATCCACTTGTTACACGCCATCAACTTGTTCTAATACAAGCCGATATTTTATACAAAGTCCTCTGTTGCCATTATAACTGAACGTCAAGCGAAGAAACAACACAATATTTTACTGTGTGAAAGTGTGCAGTGCATTTTAGCTCAACTAATTTACCACTTTGCTATTTTGTAAACATAATACGTTTGACTAGTGGGACTTGTTCATGGTTACTTTGCCCTTGTGTGCTTTATAGCGATAAAATGCTTTCAGCAAGGAGTAAAAAAAAAAATCAATTTCCCCCTTGACTGATTTGGTTACACATAGTATAGTGGAGGCTGCTGTTGTCTAGTTGTTAGCTTAACATACATACTTTTTGTTGTTGTGCCCTTTACCGTGCAGCTCAGAGAGGTTTCATCTGAGCCCATAGTTAAAACACACTGTAAAAAAAGCTAACCAAAATGTTTATGCTCTCTCTTTCCTGTCCCTGCTCATCCTCTTTTCTATCGTCTGTCACCACGCTCTTGTTTCTGTTATTTCTGTCAATATTTTCTCATGCTCTTCATTTCTGCTCACTTTGGTCACCTCTCTTCCTCCGTCCAACTCTTCCCTCTTTTCCTCTCCCTGTCCTCCATCCCAACCCATTTCGGCTTCTTATGAAGTGTGAAAAATGATCGTCTGCAGGATGAAGTGGACAGAATTTGCCGGCGTAATGGCCTGACAAAATGAATCGGCCTTCCTCGCCATCCATCACCGCTCCGAGGCGACTACGGTTAAGATCTGTGAAGGTGCTGGCTTATTGATTACTAGTTGTAACTATAAAGTGTCTGGTTCAGTGTTTGTGGCATGGCATGGTGGAGAGGGGGGAGTGGTGGGTGGAAGGGCACACAGGCGGCTGTATCACACACAAAAATCCTCTTCTGATAGATTTTAAATGGTGAAATATTGATTTCTGTCTGGTCCAAGGCCTGGCCAAGCAGGCCACAACCATTTGTCGGAGGTATAATGCTGGACACCCAGTTGTGCTGGCCACCATCAGTCATTCTGACACGGGGATAAATGAGAGAGGGAGGAAGAGAGAGAGGGAAGGAGGAAGAGAAATCAGTGGCTCCTTTAGTCAGTTCTACCTGAATCTCCTGCTAGTGAAATGCTACACGTTCAGGTTGGAACACAGGCTCTACATATTGTTTTACTAGTGCTGACTTGGTCTTTTCAGTGGTTCGATTAACACCACTTCCCCTGTGCTGATGTGTGACAGTGTGAATTAAATAAAGAGAAACTAAAACCTAACAGTGGTTACACATTGGAACAACGCCCACAAAAACATTAACACCCTGCAAACTTTCCTCATTATCTTGTATTTGGAGAGAGTACTGGGACTGTGGGTGGGGGGGTAATGACCTACTAAAAGAGCAGACCATGAAAAGGGGATTATTGCCCTTAACTGCTGTCCACAGAGGCAGCCGGAACGCAGGCAGGTAGCATTAATCTACATTAAAGACATCAGAGACAGCACGCAGAACACGTTTCTGCTGATTCACACTCATTTAATGCAGTGTGCTGTTACGCTGATAAGCTGGAATTAATAGTATTTTTAATGCTGAGCTACAAGAAGGAGATCTGCAGTTAACTCACTGTTGTCTGAACGCCACATGCAATGAGATCTTGTTAATTGGCTTTGAATATGTTAAAACTGTACCTATAGCACAGAGGCATTAGAAGACTGGCAGAGAAAAGACGGAGCAGATGGATGATCTATATGTGTCAGATTTGTTCCTGATAGCCACTTCATCTAATCACATGGCACACTGCACTGGGTTCTCCTTATATACACACTGTTTTGCTAGAGTCACGTTTGACAAATTTCACCCACAAATAGCAAATTATTATGATCTATTACAAGACAAGTTGAAAATAGCTAAAATTCCCTTTAAAAGTATTTTCATTTTCTGAGAGCAGAGTACAGCATTTGTCACTAATGAGCCAAATTTAACCTATTTATGACTGTTAAGGTTGCACCTGCTGTCGCACACGTTATTTCCTGCCTTGTATAGACCTGTGTTAAAATCCAGTTTGAATGGCTGCATTTTTCAGCTAATATTTCACTTGAGGCTACACAAATCACAAACTAAATGGCACACCACAAACCAGCAGCACAGTGAATATGTTTTAGATGTTAATGAATTAAACTACTGAGTTATGTACAGTACAGGTATCATATTTCTGATAGCAACCTCATGGGAATGCTTGTTTTATTTTGACTATAGTCATTTTACCATTTGTTTTATGTACCAGTTGAATCATGTTTTTGTGAGATTTCAAAATACAAATCTATGTAGATTAAATATCATATACTCTATAGAGTTTAAGTTGTTACACAAAACATGTGTGATATTTAGGAAATTCTATTCATTCAGATTTTAAAATTCAATCTATCATAACTGGATGAAAACCCTACAGAGTGCAATGCAATGTCCTGGTCCTGATAAAAACTGAAATTAGGTTGAGAGCAGGTGGTGATCCCACCCACGCACCCTCCACCCAACACACACACTTGCAGCACAGAGAGAGTTCAGTCCTGGTGGGAGGTCTGAGGTCTGGCCCTCCACATTCCACAGACAAGTGTCTAGCACCTGCTAGGCCTCAGTCAGCCTTTACTGGCCAGCAGATTAGGATGGGCAGACACACTCCAAATCCATTAATTTACAGTCTGTGAATGTGTGTGTGTGTGAGTGGTGGGGTGGGATGGAACAATTCAAATCCATTTTGATAAGGATGTTACTCTGCAATAAACTGAACTATGTACAGTAGTCACAAAACCAGAAGAAGAAAAGGAACTACGTCTGGCATTAAAACTAAGTACAAAACAATATAAATGTCTCAAAATGAACCTACGGTCTAGTAGAGGGGGATCCATACTGTTTATCAGTGACTAACTGAGTCCAGATATCAATGTAGAATAAAACACACAAACACACACACACAGTATACAGAAGTACATGTACATCCATATAAATGCACACACACTTGTCTGACAGGTGCACATGTCAGTGGTTCGTTCAACCTGGATCAGAGCATTTGGTCTCACTCTGTAGCAGCCAGGCCCCTAGGGTGTGTGTGTGTGTGTGTGTAAACCAAGGGCCCAATGCGCAGTACCCAGACACTACCCATATTGTCTTCTTCAGTGGAGCTAGCAAAAAGGAAGCTGATTTACAGAGCTGTCTGGCACTGGAGCACACGGATGCATGACTGACTCAGCCTAATGGAGTTTTCAGCTTTGGATTTACACTTCTCCATCTATGAGAGGAGCTGAGCCGCACATAAGCACAATGTTGCTGCTACAGGCCTGTGTGGCAGCTAGCCAGCCTCACCTCAAACCCTTCTGATGCCATGTTTGTTCCACAGATTGTTGTCAACAGATCTGATGTCTAGAGTTTGGACAATTTTTACAACTGGACAAGTATTTGTCCATTACAAATACTTACAATGGATAAATCACTGTAACCAAAAACTGTCCGTTTCCGTCCTGACAAATCAAAGGTTATAATAGAGAGTTCAGACAGAGTAGAAGTGACATGCTTGTCTCAGCACGTCCCAGGCCGCCCTCACCCTCCGCTGAATTAACCATCATTACACTGTGAATCGGAGCTGATAATGCTGGGAATCCAACATTAAAGTGTTAACTGGACCTTAACAGGTTTTGTCTGTGTCGGATCGCTGGACGACCATCAGGGCAGGCCTGTGCATCTGCGTGCAGCTGCCCCCAAACGCTGGCTTCAACAAATTACCCATTTCACAGCTCACAAAGCATTTATCCGCCAAACTATGTGAACAAATCCATTCCTGTGCTTCTCGAAGGACACCCACTCACATGTGAATGGAATATTTCTATCAGTGGTCTTAAAACCAGGGACCCAGTTCTAAAAAGATGAACCTTTTGACCAAACTGCCTCAGGAACAGAGGAGGCCCTGAAACTAAAACAAATGTCTGTTTGCCTTTTCACAGGGCTGTCTTTAACAACAGTTCCAAGGTAGCAAGTGTAATAACTTGTAATCATGTGTGGGTAAAACATGCCAATGTAACTGGTACTGTTTGCCTGAGGCAGAGGAGGCGCCCCAAATGAACAGCTGACCTTTGATTGCTGGTTTGTTGTGTGGCAAACTGACAAATGATTTAGCTGGAATGTTAGCTGTACTTCATGTCACAGACCTTAGCTCCTGTGTACGTACAGGAAAAATGTTACCCATCCATTAAGTCAGCAAGGCAAAGACTCAAGGACCAGCCTTCAACTGTACGAGAGCAAACACAGGTACCGGCTTGGATCCAAACTTCCTTTAGTATTTTCTCATTTTGGAACAATTGTCAGGGAGCCATGAACCATGCGTGGCAAAAAAAAAAAAAAAACAGCTGGGTGTAATAGCTCCCATTTGGTCCAATATCAACTGCTGGCAGTGGCTAAGAAACAAAATATAAACTCACAAACTGATTTCTTAATCCACTTACATTTCTTTGGATTCTACAAGCCTATTAGGCCATAGAGCTGTGGCGAATCATGCACTAAGTGTTGAAAGCACCTCCTGTGGGAGCCCGAACAGAAGCAAACAACTGTGGCACAATTGTCTTCTGAACGCAACACTATATAATGTTCGATCAACTCATGCTTAATATAAACCAGAGAAAGAAAGCAAACTTGAGAGTGAAGGCACACCACAGATTTCTTCATCACCTATATCCACAGCACTAAGCTTGGATTTGTCTACGGGGCTCTTTCTACAACATATATCAGGAAAAAAAAAGAGACCAAGGGAGACAGAGAGAGACAGTGAAGGCTCAAGGTCTCTCCCTATAATTACAGAGATAGCACAGTTGCACTCCCTCCCCAGTGGAGCCTCCGAGGCGTCACTCCCCGGCCCTTTATATTGTATAAAGACTGGTCTATCAGCCCGGGAACGGCATCATTGCTTGTAAATTAATTTGGGGTTCCTGTCAGTCGGGACCCTCTCCTCTCTTATCTGGCAGTGTAATATGGGAAGCTGAGAGGCTGGGGAGATACTGCTGAGAGCACCAGAGGAAAAGAGGGGATGTGGGTGGGGGTGGGGGTATTAAAGAGAAGAGAGATAGACAAGAGGAAAGAGAGAGGCAGGGACAAAACAAGAAAGGCGAGCACTGGATGTTGAGAGCAAATTTGAGGAAGGACCTGACTCGGTGATAAGTGAATATGGTCTGGCATCCTATTTCGCCCTGCACCTCCCCTCCTCACACACACACACACACACATACACAAGCTATTTGTCATCCAGACTGGACTTCAACTATCAGCACTATCTGTCCCTGTGTCATAGCCAGCGGATACATTTTCTCCCAGCAGTCCTTGTTTAAATCCACCCCGCCCCCCCATTACAAGAGGTCCAGCCCTGTCATGATCACATGTGCTCAACACATAATGCTCATATACACACCTCTGACCTCTGCACTTGTTTCTAATTAACCCCTCACCTACTTTATGTAGCCTCAATTCCCTAATGGCAATAAATAGGCCTCACTACAATCCCATTAGCAGCTGGAGCTGTGAGGGTGAATTAGGATGGACACTAACAAAATACTGGATCAGTTCATTCACTCACTATATGAGTACCGTTACATAAACGGACACTGTGCACTGTTCTTATGGCCCAGACTGTGTTGGTACTGTAGCTTGGTGCTTGGACTGAAATCATTTGTAGCTGCAGAACAAAGATGAGGCAAAATGAAAAAATGCCTTCAAAATAACAGAGATGTGTTGTATTTTAGAGGATTTTTTTTCGGGTTGCACTGTTTTTTATACTGATGTCAACTGAGATTGTTGTGCATCAATAACTGACAGGCAGGTTTAAGAAAAATTGTATTTCCCTTTCATCCCTCCATATTTTTACTTCACTACATTTCAGAGGGACATACATACTAGACTTTTTACTCAACTGCATTTATTTTACAGCTATAGGTCTATATTATATTGGTTTAAATAATAGAATGAATTGTTATAAATTATTATGCCCAATCAGCTTGACAACAATAAAATGCTGAGTACGTGTTCCTGCATAAATAATATACTAATATCTCCACTGAAGCACAAGTCAGTTATGCTGCTAACACTTTTGTAAATGGAGGCAGATTCTAAGTACATGACTTTTACTTGAAATATAGTATTTTTATTCAACGCTATTACTCTTTTACTTAAGTAAAATATCAATACTGCCAATTACAAGGGAGAAGATTTGGGCCATGAAATACTAACAACAAATATAATGCAACCAACAGCCTTTAGTAAAGTCTGTACTAAAAGCAACTTGAATATAATTTGCTTCCAAAATTACAAAAGCTGGTAGTTCCAGTACACATAGTAGAAAGGCTAATCATTTACTGCAAAACTGTGTGCTTCTGTTAACGCATACGATGATACAGTAGGGGAGAACGTCATTGTGTTATTGTGAGGTTAAAAGCCTTTGTTTGAAACAGAAAATTGTGAGTAATTAACATTCATGTTTATGCATGTAAACATTTTTCCCGCTCTGCATTTCCCTATTAAACAAAAATATCTTCTTTTTCACATGGAGAACCACGGCTGCCATAGCAAGAAAAGCATCCTATTATTTCACAAACAAGCCTGGAATATGTGTATACTACACATTCAGATATTTGGCAGAAATCCAAAATGGCAACACAACACAGGCTATTTAAGCAAAAGAACAATAAGACATGCATCATCTATTGTGGTCCAGTCTGCAAGCTGGGAACTGAATCCACAAGAAAAATTGGTTCATACCCAGATGTTTGGAACGCGGAGGTAAACAGGACTGTTGTAGCACCTAGCTGTATTTCCTGCATACTGATGTACTATATTCTTTTAGGTTTATTATTGTGTAGTTTCTTGGCATAGAGGATCAAGAGACTGCAAATAATAAAATACTGAAATGATGAAAATGCTTCCCAAAATTTCTCCCAGCTGTGGCATTTTTAAAAACATTTTTATTTATAATCTAATGGGCTCTTGTGGTTACTGTAAAATCTGTTAGAAATGACAGGAAATAAAATGGAATAAAACGAGTTTACAATAGACAACTATGCAAGGTATAAAATAAATGTTTTGGTTTTGTTTTGTTTTCCTTTGGAATTTTGCTGGGCCAGCAGACTGGAAAACACAGATGCATGTCTTTGTATCTACTGCCACCTGGTGGTTTTTGGCGCCACTGCCTTTGAATAAACAATGGCAGTTTTTTTTTTTCTTAGCAAACAAAAACAATGAATAGACGAAAATTTTAAATGGATAGCATTGCCTTTTTGTCTGTCAATCTACATTTAATAACCTATAATGAAAAAAAACTGAAATCATAATAAAGTGTGCAAAAGGGGCAGAGGTCTGAAGCTTTCTGAAAAAACTATACAGTCCTACATATTCACAGATTTAATAGTTCATATAAAAGTATTAATGTATGTCTCAAATACATGGCCTAGACTAATTAGATGCTTGGTATAAAAAATAGTCAGCAATGCCTTTCAGTAACTTCTTTAAGCCATTGATTCACTACAGTACTACAAAACAAAAACGAACTTGACTACACAATCAACAGGTTAGCCTGCGTACTTTTTGAATTTAGAACATTCAGGGGGGTTGGATACAACTTTTCCAGCTTCAGTAGCCTCAGTAAGAGTGTTTAACAACTGACATATTGCTGTGGCAGAGAGCAGCGTTGCAATGGGTCAGCATTATGGCAGCGATGCACTTTAATTCAACATTATGTTGTAACAGCATTTAGAGCCATATTCATGTACATTACAGCCTCTCTCTTTATAGGTATCCATAACAGATCAGACATAGCAATTGAAAATGGTCTCCATGTATTTGTCTTGCAGGAACAGTCCATCCCATTTTTGTCTTTTCCTCTGGGTCCACTGTACACGCTCTATGCAAATGAGTCACAGAGTCTAGACACATTGTATTTGACAGCTAACCTCACAGTTAATGGTACAGTAGCCCACAAATGGCTAATGGAATGTTTTACATTGATTATCTCAAAACAAACAAAATCCAAGCTGCAAATTGTGAAATTAATTAACATATAACTGCCTTTTTTCCAGTTAGCTTTATTCACTGAGATCTTTTCCTCACAGTGTATTTTCAGACTATTTCACTCTAGTGTCTAGACAGCAAAAGGATATGACTGTACTGGAAGGAACAGGATTGTGGAGCCCCCAGTGGCCAGTGCTGCCTGCAGCATTTTGAGCTCCAGGATGGCACTGAGCAGGGAGACCTCTTGGTTCAGATTCACCATCATCAGAATTAATTGAAATTTAGCAACATATTAGGCCTATATGTTGCTCAACTACTGTTGTGGCCCTCAGTGCTGCATCGATCCATTCTATAATGCCAGTTAGGGATAGAAAGATACTCCTAAATGTGCTCATTGGTTTTCTCTTTACATCCCTTAGTGAGTCTTAAGTCTTTGTCCATTTGCTCCCCCTGTAGGAGACTGACCTCCCCCAGAGTGGCTCTTGGCCAATCTCTGAGACTTCACAGCTCGTCCTCCTTCTGTTGCAGGATCGAGGTGAACTCGGCCTCCTGACACTGATGCTCCCACTCATACAGATCTGTGCCCTGCAGCACAAGTAAAGAAGATGCATGGGTCAGTGTTTATTAACACTCTATACAAACTGAGTGACTGAGGATACAGGTGCACTAAGAATAGATGTGAAAAGTCAACATACACACCCAAGATTTTGTAAAAATTGTATGTTAATTCTGTTCTTTCTAGCAACAGGGGTTTCATTACCTGTGCTAGAGGACAGGGTGTGGGAGGCAACTGCACCTCCAGGTGCAGCTGAACAGTGGGTGTGTTAAGAGCTCCACCCAACACTGCCTGAAAAAGCTTCCGCCGAGCAACACATGTGTCTGTGAGGAACTTGGTGAACTCCAGTTGGTGGAAAAGGGTAAGATTTGGTAAACACTCAGACAGTGCATCTCTCAGCAAGGACAGGAGTTTGGGTACATCGAGAGCTGATAGATAGACAACAGTAAAGTCCAGAAGTCTGAGAGGAGGTTTATTAAACCAAACCCCATCAAAATAAAGCACAGTTTGTGCTATGTGGCTTTGAAAACAGTATAGCTCAGAAATCAAAATATCTTCCCAGCCTAAGTGCAGTGGACCCATATTAATATTGCTGGACAAAGAATGTCTGTATAAGACACACAGGGTATGAATCACTAGAAATGACTCACTCAAATTTAGGTTCCAGGGTTGAAAAGAACATCTGTACTGGATGAACAACAATGACAAGCACTTATAAGAATTGTGTGTACTTCTAATGCAGAGAAGGGCACTATAACATTCACATTACCTCCATCATTGTACATCTAAATCCATTTAGTCCATGCATGTGGTTGTCTAACAACAGAGGCACTTAGAGTAAATGAAATTCAAAAACAGATGAAAATAGAGTGAGTCATCTGGTACAAAAATGAACTCTTTGCTCTGCCTAGAAAGAACACAGTGTTTTCTCTGATGGCCATACTTGATCTTGGCCTCCAAGTTAAGCTCTGTATCACCTGCAAAATGTCTCTACAGTATACTTTACTGCTTTATGTGCTGACCATCCAGCTGTAGGAAGATGTCTTTGGCGATCACAGCTGCCTGGATCACGTTAGACCAGGGGAAGCCACAGGCAGCAGCAAACATAGCAACGTCATACACAAACTCCTGATGGAAGCACCGTTGTTCATCATAGCTCTCAGGCCATGAGAAATGAGAGCTGAGCTGCTGTACACCAGACTCTCTCTGAAAGACATTGATACATACATAAGTGCACACATAGTTTGTGGTACATTTACTTCATGTTAGTGTGACTTCCAGGAGACCATTTGATGCAGAAAAATACTCCCTTGGTTCTTTAGATGGCATTAAGCTTCATTTCAAGATTTGACAGTGTTGCCAGTCTTACTAATCAAAAGCTCCTAGAGTGGTTGTTCACCTCATGTTTGGGTCGATTATGTTGTCTTTTAAGTAGTCCTAGCAGCATTTGAGGGTAGTATTATAACATGAATTTCCCTTTGTATCAATTAATTCAAAATTTGTGGTGTTAATTCGGTGCCCACCTACCTGGAGCTTCGCTATCTGTGCCATTTCCCTCTCAGAAAGATAATCCATTCTTGATAAACAACACAAATGCACTTGGTTGCCATTGGAGATGAACGCGAGGACGTATGTGGGGCATACGTAGCTGTTAACGCGATGACGTCAGAAACACGTACGACGCGAGGAAGATGGAATATTTCTATTCTTTTATATACATTACTAAACATACAATTATCATAGTTAATAACCCATTTAATTAACTCATTATTAACGAAGTACTCTGGGCCTAATGAGTTAATCTGACACCTGTTGTTTACAGAGGTTTAATGGCGACGGCTTTGGTTGACAGTTTATTATAATGTTGTCTGTGACTTTGTCAGATAACACCGGAGCTGGTAATTTATCTGTCTAGTAAATAGCTTTATTAGTCCGGGGCTTAGGCATATCTGGGCTAATCCTCTTTAACATGAATCCCACTCCTCTTTTTCGCTACCGTCCTCTCCCCTTCTGGTTCTTCGAGAAATAAGGCGGAGGAGATGAGCGAGTTCAATGTAAAGATAACGGACTTAGGTGATATCAAGCCATAACAATAATACATCATATCCGGTCGTGCCTTTTAAATTTCTAAATTAAAGTTTGATTTGCTAACTTGAAAAAGTAGGCGATGCGCTTTCATTAGTTTTTTTAATACTGTTTTGTACTATTTGAAAGTTCAGCCTGTATTTTCACTTACTACCCTATTTTAAAAATAGTATTGGGTTATAAAAAATAAATTTTGGTGAATTTATACTAGTGGTTCTGCTCAGTTTCTGTAGCTAATATTCATAACAAAGCTGGTTGATTATGTATAACTAGCTTTCTGAATAATGACTTTCCAAATGATTATAAAAAGGTTTGTTGAGCCATCCATCCTCCTTAATGTAACACTAATCACGTTAAAGTAGCATACTATAACAAACCCGGTTTTTAAAAATCCATATTTTAGAATTAACTGTAGACCTATGAACTATTATTAAGATTGTCCCTCAGGAGGCTATTTTTATTATTTTAAATGAGAACTGCGCTGGATCATTTAATATTATTATTGATAATAAGTTACACGCTATTGTAGGCTAGTAATGCTATCCATCATAATCTGAAATGCACGGGCGCGACGCATTAATTTGGAAGTGCAATCGCGGTACTTCCGCAGGTGCTCACCGTTTACCTGCTGACTTGACGCCTGTTTGAATACGCCCCTCACATCTGCGATCTCCGGAGGAAACTGAAGGCACCAGTGGACAGTTCTATTTAACTCTGACCGATGCCCACACCTCGGTCCGCGCTCACTACTGGTCCAGAACAAACCCTGGTTTAATATCCTATCATCAAAATACAATTTTCTTCTGGATCTATAACCGACTACTGATATTTCGTCACTGTTACGGGCATGCGTCTATACTGGTAAGAAAAATCTATTTTCTATTTCATTCTAATGCTTTATGCACAGTGTGTTATTCTAATCTCACAAGCGAATTACATGTTTAGAGTATGTGTCTGTCTGTGGTCCAGTTGTGAGGATGAGGTGAGTCACACACAGTTGCTAATGGGATAAGAGGGAGGGGGCAGTAGAGATTGAGCAGGTACAAAGCGGAATGAATGGACTTCTGTGTCTGTGTCCTGCTGACTGCACTCTGTAAGCTTTAGCACTCACAAAACTTTAGTTTTGGTTTTGTTTTTTTGTTTTTTTTTATATTTTAAGGAGAAGAAAAATGATGTCCATCAATCAGTGCCTCCAAAACAGAGAGGAAAGGACAGACATCTGGCCAAAGGAGTTTTGCTTATTGTAGGAAGAAGTGTCTCTGCCTGAATGCCAACAGACACAGTGCAGAAGCCATGACTTCCTTGATTTCTCCATAAGGAATCAGTCCCAGCAGTTTTCCAAGGACCAGCTGCCTGATGCTTCTCTGTGATGTCTCACTGCCATCAGCACAGGAACTATTCGTTCCTAACGTCCTGTCTACCCCGAATTTCCTTGAGGCCCACCTACTAATTTCATTTTCTCATTAAAGCTGTGGCAGATTGATGAAATAAGGAGTTACATGAATCTGAATTATGCAATAAATTGTTCAATGGTACATGCTTAGGTACACTAGCTAACTACTTGATATTACAGTATATAAAAAAAAAAAAATCCCCACTCGCCCCCCAATCCGGGGCGGTCATATTCCTTCCTTCAAGCTCGGGTCCTCTACCAGAGGCCTGAGAGCTTGAGGGTCCTGCAGTATCTTAGCTGTTCCTAGCACTGCACTCTTCTGGACAGAGATCTCAGATGTTGTTCCTGGGATCTGTTGGAGCCACTCTCCCAGTTTGGGCGTCACAGCCCCCAATGTTCCTATGACCACTTGTGCCTTCACCTTCCACATCTTTTCTAGTTCTAGATCATCTTATAATGGTACATGCATTGTTATACTTGGCACCAGTATTTAAAATCACTGAAATGCTGCTCAATTACATCATTTATAATAATATCAGTTATACAATATGCAATAGTATAACATAGATATGAAGTATTCCGACTGCATTACAATCCATTGTTTTTTGATATTTTAAGTACAGTTTACTGACAAATTGTTGAATTCTTTACTTTACTTTTATTGCAGTATAATCAGTATTTTTCACTTACCTTCACTAATGTAACTCAAAGTATAGGAACATTGCAGGAACAGTTAAGCACCAAATTATCCTTAATATACCATGACCTCTACATCCTCTGCTCACCCTGGTTAAAAATCACCCTGCTAAGTTAGAATAAAAGTTAATCAGAACTACAAATTAGCGCTTGCCTCTTCTCTAGTTCAGGTGCAGCATGAAGATCATCACTTGTCTCACCACCATTTTGGTCTCACCATAGCAACCCCCCTCCTCCCACACACATATACACGTTCTTAAGCAGGCTTTATATTCTATCCTTAGCCTCCCCCCTGACTCCCCCTCCTTCCACCCCTGTGCTCCCAATTACCGACTGCCATTTTACACTGAGAGCTGTGGAGCCAGACATGCTGCTATAGCTGTACCTCAGTGAATGCATCAGGCTGCAGAGATAGCCGCCCCCACATACATATGCACATATTCACACACATGGTGCTTTCTCTGGTTCTGACTCAAGTGGTTTGACCCTGCACGGACATCCGCAGACTCCCCTCCAGCTTTATCACATCTCTTTGGACCATGCTGCCTGAATATGTGAGTAGACCGAGCCCATGACAGTGTAAAAATAGACAGTATAAAAACAGACAGTGTAAAAATATTTAAAACTATTAATAGTTTTGTTCTTTTATAAGGATCAGATAGTTTGTCTGTAATATTCTGTACTAACAATGGTTTACCAGTAAAATAATCTAAAAATGGGTCTACAGCTGATAATTCAGTGTTATGCTGTTATTATTGTTGCTTGTTTTTCACAATATGTTTTTACCAGCCCCTGCTTCTTGCACATGCTCAAAGGGTTAGTGCGTATGGATGGATTATGATATAACTTGTTAAAATATCAAAGGTGTTTCATATCAATGAGGAGTGCAATCAGAAATAGCACTCTTCATTATAGCTGAAAAATTTGTCAACAAAAATCAAAACTTTAACATGTACTGTAGTTAACTGGACTGTGCAGTTAATGTGTAGTTCAAATTTGGGTGGCATTTCCTTCTAGTCAAAGTAAAACAACAACAGTGATATTTTAGGTCTCAGGTTGTTAAGACACTGGAGGGAGATTAAGAAGCAAAGCCTCACACGGTGAGTGTCAACTGCTAAGAGCAGTTATTTAGCCTGAAGTGTAGCCTCATGGGACTAAAACACCTGCTAAGCCTGCTGATAACATTCACCTTTTCATTGTCAAGGTTCATTATTTAATACGAAAAGCAAGTCGTCACTCTGGCTGGCTGACTGTATACAAGTTAGTTATTAGTTTTGATTGCTGCTCTTATGAATGGCACCTGATTATGTTGTAAAGTTTAAACTTGGTTTTGCATTATCTTTTCATTCTGTGAGCATTTTTGTATAACACTACAGCTTTGAGGTTATAAAACAAAGTGAAATTATGAATTCTGTACCATATATTGTGCAAGCTGGTTTATATCATCTGTTCAGAAACTATTTACATCCATTCCAAATAGGATTTCTAGATGTGTGTGCTTGACTAAATATAGCACATTGTGGTAAGCTCAGTCTAACATCTATAACTGTAGAGCTTCATGTAGCTGCATTTGATATTGTTGGATGCATATTTGTGTGTACCCCTCAGGTGTGTGTGAAAGTGCAGTACACATTCAGTCCAGGCTGGGATGTGGGACCCCCAGCCCCATTCTAAACATGCCTCACCCCTCCTGGTGCCACCCCCCTCCAACTTCCACCTCGTCCATGTGACCAGAGCCACCCCGGCCAAGTGGATCACCTTTTACAAAAGCGGTGACAGCCAGTTCGGGGGCGTCAGGATGGCCATCAACAAGCGCAGATTCAAATGTTTTGATGCCCTGTTGGATGACCTTTCCCAAAAGGTGAGTGGGATAGGTGTCAAGCTGCGGTATAGAGATTCCGTTTAAAGCTGACTGTGTTGATGCTGGGGTGCAGCACTTTCAAATTTCCTTGGCAATGACATTATTTCTTTTCTCATAAAGGTTTACCTGACATGAAAGACATTCCTCTTATTCCTTTCAAACCTGATTTTTCTTGACCAATGTTAAAATTTGATTTGGAGATACACCAGCAATAGATTGACAGCAAATAAAGTATAAATATGTGTCCACATACAGGTGCCCTTGCCCTTTGGTGTGCGAACTGTGACCACACCCCATGGCACCCACACCATCAAACAGCTAGAACAGCTCCAGGACGGTGGCTGCTACCTCTGCTCTGACCGCCGCCAGGCTAAGCCAATCAATATGGAGCTGGCCAGCCAACGCCCAAGCATTTGGCACCGTCACAGCCGGAGGCCTCAACAGCCTGAAACCCCACCTGCAACACCACCTGGCTATTTAACTTATAGGCCGCGACGGATTCTGCTGGTGAAGAACAGCAATCCAGGGATGAGGAGGAGCATTGTGCTGAACAGGATGACAACCAGGAGCCTAAAGGCCTTTCTGGAAAAGGTGTCCAAGGTGATGCAGTTTCATGTCTGCAAGATCTACACAGCAGAGGGGCACAGGGTAAGAAATGATTTGTACATGAATGTAAAGTTACAATTTAGAGCACATTTTTCATTACAGAAGACATCCAGTTTAGTGGAAACTCCTAGCACTGCCTGAATTTATTTCCAGATTGATAGCATGCAGCGCCTGATGACTTGTCCTGGTGTGTTGGTGTGTGTTGGCCGGGAAGCCTTCCACCCAATGCTGATCAACTTTATCAGGAAGAACTCAGAGGAAAAACTGCCTGGTCTTGGCCCCAGGACTCCTGGAAATGGGGCCCAATCTCCTGTTACTCAAGGAACAAGATCCCATCCTCATGGAGCTCAGTCCAGAGGCAGCGAGAACAGTAACGAACATGAAAACAAGAAAAACAGTAAGTTGTCAAAATGTGAAAAGGCACAGGCATCTACATAAACACTAATGAGTAAACAACAACAGATCTTCAATGTGCTCACTGCCTCTGTATGTGTTCACGTAGCTGCATTTGTCAGTTTAACTAAAAATAGCAAAAGAAGCAACAAAAGTTAAAATTTAATGTGCTTTAATTCCTCTCTTTCCTTTCAGTAAACTTTGGTCTGGAAACCAAAAAGAGCATCATCCACCCTCGCTCTGATTCCTCAAACCGCTCTGCTCGTTTCTCTTTGTCTTCAGAGAAGTCATACAGCAATGGTGTTAACGTTTACTCCCAGGCCAGACCTGCAATTACGAATGATGACATTCAAAAACGTGTGCTTGTCAATAAAGACGGCAGCCTATCGGTAGAGATGAGGGTGCATTTTCGCCTCCACAATGAAGAGACCCTAAAATGGTCTACACAGATTAAAAAATCCCCATCTCTGACCAATGACTCCTGCCCCGTGAGCCAGGACCAGCCCCACTACCTGCAGCAAGGTCAGTCAGAGAGCTGTTCTGACCCTGATTCCATGTCCTTCGAACCAGATGATGTGGATTATTCCAACCAACCTCTGCAGCATGCAGAGGAGGTGAATCACTGCCCCTGCCGCTACCAGAGACAGGAACAACAGTATGATTTGTGGGAAAATCCTGCACACAGCCACAAACATCCTCCTGTCCCACCCCTGCATCCACATACATCCAGCCACACTCACACTATGATAAGACATACGAACTCCTCTAGCTCTTCTTCATCATGTAATTCCAGGAGAGTCGTGCACTGCCGAGCACGGATCTCCACCTGCAGAGGAGGCTCAGGAACAGAGCAGAGCCAACTGGTCCAGGAAGAAATGTGTGTGACGGAGCAGGTTGAGCGTAGAGTAGAGGTGGAGCAGGATGGAGACACCCAAGTAGAGGTGTGCAGGGTGAGCCGGTGCTGCAGTCACAGTGAAGTGGTTGCCAAAGACAGCAACCTACGACCACTCAGCAGATCGTCGGTTGAGAATGAGCTAATGATGGACGAAGAGGAGGAGCATCCGCTGTTCGTATTCAGCAGCTCCTCACATACCCTACAGTCACTGAAAAAGGACCAGAATGATGAGGATGATGATGACATGCCATCCAGCGCCTCACAGTGCTGTCATAGCAATGAACCATCACCATTCCTAACCTCCAAGACTCACCTGAATGGCAAGCCAACAAGCAACGTCTCAGCAGGTTCAGTCCATTCTACTGAACACACGAAGCACGATGACAGGGAAGAGAGAGGAAGCAGGTCGGTATCTGCAGCTTCTTCATGTCACTGTGGAGCAGTCATCCCACACTCAGCAGCTGGTGCTGACAACATGGATCGAGCTCCCAGGTCCAAGTCCAAAATGAGCACATCCTCTTGCAGCTCCAGCAAAATCCCAAACTTAGAGGACGAGGGGCCAGCAGATGTTGAGGATGAGGAGGTAAAGAGGTCTGTTAGTGATCTGTCTGGTCCCACAGATCTTTCAGCAGGCTCTCAAATGTCTGGAGCATCAGGTGTGTGCCCCAAGTGTGAGGGCTGGAAACGTGAGGCCAACTCTTATTCCAATAGTAAAACATCACAGAGATCCCATCGTTCCCACCAGGCTTTTCCAAACTCTGCCTCACCTCTCTGCAACCAAGAGGATGCCAATAATGGCTCAGATGATGCAGCTGAGTCAATACATTCTAACAAGACCAATCTCACCAACTATGGGCAATTCTCTGCAATATCAAATGTCCCTGTGGGCAGAGGATCTAGTGCCATGTCCAAGATGTTCAATCCTGAGCCAGCAGGAAATGAGGAAGAAAGGGCTCCTAGCGCCACCTCAGCTACAAGCCACATCTCCAAAAGATCACAAAAGTCTGGCTGTAATTGTGCCACTGGAGTCACAACCAATAAAGAGGAGGAAAGAGGCCCCAGCACCATGTCTGCTCAGTCCAACCTGTCTGCCAAGTCCAGCAAGTCTTTCAAGTCCAACTCCAGGGGACCAGCTGAAGCTACTGATATCAGAATAAGGAAGGAAGCAGAGGGAGAGAACGCTAACTCCTTGTCAGCCAAATGTGGTGTTTCAGCAAAGACCACTGGTTCAGTCAAGTCTCACTGTTTGTTAAGTGGTGAGGTTGCCTTCCCAACTGACAGTACAGTGACAGAAGAGGGTGATACAAACATAAGAGCTCCCAGTAGCCTTTCTGTTAAATCTACTGGTTCTACCCAATCAGGCAAGGCAGCAACACCTGATAGTGCCCTTTCAGCTGAATCACAGGTTACAACAAAGTCCAGCACTTCTCATAGAGTCACTTGCAGCCACTGCGCAAAAGCAATATCTCCAGGTGCTAAGCTAGCTGCCACCAAAGCAACAGGACAGGAAGAAGGAACAGAGGCAGAGGAGAGAGCAGTGAGTCCAGCCAAGTCCAATCTGTCTGTCAAGTCAAACAAATCCCATCAGTCCAGTAGAGCTTCAATTTCTGTGATGTCAGAAGTTAAAGGAGATGGTAAACAAAGGGTAGCAAGTCAACTGTCTGCCGGATCAGTTAATGTGTCTGTTAAGTCTTCAAAATCATGCAGAACCAACTGTAATGACAATGAAACTGCAGGAACTCCAAGCTTAAAGGTGGGAGAGAATGCTGAGGAAAAAGACAACAAGATGGTAGAGGTGGAAACACAACAGCAGCCAGAAAGTGTAACATTTGCTAAATCAGAAAGAGAGGAAAGGGCGGCCAGCTCCGGGCCCTCTAGACCTTATAAATCTAACAGTAATGGCAAATTAGAAGCAGATTCTGAAAAAGAAGACAATACAGGAGGAGATTTAAAAGTTAAAGACCAGGCTGCCAGTCCTTTATCTGGTACATCGGCCTCCTCCACAAAGTCTTGCCATATAAAAACAGACAGATTCCCCAGTGCTATGTCAGGGAAATTACACACTTCTTCCAAGGCCTCCAGGTCCACAGCATCTCCGAGTCCAAGTGAAACTAATGTTCCTTCTATTGAAACAAATGTAGAGGAGAAGCCAGATGAAATGTATGAGCAGGTCGCCAATGCCATGTCTGTAAAGTCAAACTCCTCAGTGAGGTCCTGTACATCTCAGAAGTCAAATTCTGTCAAGACTCTCAAACCAAGTTCACCAAGTTCAAATGTTGTTACCATTAAAAAGGCAGAAGGGGTTGATGGGGCAGGAATTGAGAGAACAAAGAGAGCACCAAGCGCTGCATCAGTTAAATCTAATGTTTCCAGTCATAACAGAACAGCTAGTGTTGCTGCAGACACAGATGAAAAGGTTGTGGAAGTCAGTGCACCAAGGATCTGTTCCCCACAGACCCACTCACCTAAACCTCCAGCTTCATCCTCTAGAAGTCCCCGATCCCCTGTGCAGCAGTTGTCTGGCCCAGGCGGAGAAGCAGGAGGGCCCAGTGCCTTGTTAGTTCACACCGCAACCTCTGCTAAATCTGGCAGGCCCAAATGTCGCTGTAGAGCAGCTTCAGCAATTGAAAAGGCAAAGAAAGAAATAGATGGAGTGGAAAGGGAGATTGAGAAAAGGAAGGAGAAAAGTGAGGAGGCTTCTGAGCAAACCGTCCACACCATGTCATTCTCATCCATAAGACAGAGGAGAGAATCAGGAGGCACAGAGCAACCACTGAGTCAAAACTCTTCAGGTTCAGTCTCTCTTGGCCTACCTGAAAATCAAGACACAGCTGATTCAGACAAGTCCAGTGTTTCTTTTCACGCAAACACTGAGAGTAAGGGCAGAGTGAAGACATCAACACCTAATGTCCCCAAAAGCACGATGGAGAGAGATGTGGAGGGAACAGGGACTCCTGTGTCTCAAAGGTCCAGCACTAATGGCAGTAAAAGCACTTTGTCTCACAATCCTGAAGCAGTTGACATCCCCACTATTGAAACTCCAGGAGGGTGTAAAGATGAAGATGAAGAAGGTGGAGGGCAAAAAACTGAAAGAACAGCCGGTGTGTTTTCAGGCAACAGCAGCAGGTCTCACAGGTCATCTTGTAACTGTAGTGTCAAAGCAGCAGCTCAAATACTTAACAGCACACCTAAAGAGGAACATGGTAGTGCCAGCCCAGCCAAAGCAGGAAATGACCTTGAAACAGAAAGTGTGAAGTCGGCTTCAGCAACAAAAGCTAGCAATTTGGATACCTGCGACAACAGGACCTCATCTGCAATGTCATCAGCTAGTGCTAAGGTTCAGAGCAAATCACCTGCAAGTGCCAATGTAGCAAAAACAACTGCTGAAGATTCAGCAAATAATGACCATGACACAAGCAGATCAGCTAATAAGGCCAAAGGGAAGGGAAATATCAGAGACAAGACAGCCAACATTCACTCCAATAGTCCCTGTTGTCTCAGGCCTGAGTCTACAGCTTCAGTTCAATCAGGGACTAAAAAGAAAGCCTCAAAGCAAAGTAAAAGGGAGACTTTAGTCAAATCCAATGGAGGAAGCAACAATGGCAGTGTCAAAGAGTCAGATTCTCAAAAGAAAGAAACACCTATCAAACCCTTGAGCCCCTGTCCCTTATACACCTCCAGACCGTGCAGCAGATTGGAGACACATAGTGAAAGCACAGTGTCTCGCTCTCTGTCTGCTGCTGACCTGCTGAAAGAAAGTATGGCTGCTGCACATTCACACAGCAAAACCAGTGACAATGTCAGGAGTGAGAAAAGCACAAAGTCCCAGAGAAGCAGAACCCAGAAGGATCAGCAGGAGGAACTGACACCTGCCTGTCTGCCCAGCACTTCCCCCACTGAGGTTGTCAGTGACTGGCTGCGGACCATTCCCAATAACAGCAGCATGCTGACAACTGGCGAAGAGCTGACTGACCTGGAGCAGGAGATGGAAGAGAAACCTGGTAAAGAGGTGGCAAAGGAGGAGGAGAGTGCTGAGGGTGAGGAGAAGAAAACTGAGGCTGAAGAGGAAGAATGGAAAGATGGAGCAGTTAAATGTAATGTAGGAGAGGAGGAGGAGAAGAGTTCAGATCCAGTTCCAGGTGATGCAGTTGTGGAGGAGATGCAGACCTCTTCTCATCCTAACACTCTGCTGTTACCCAGGAACTGGCACTCTTCTGCAGCTGTGATGAAAGTCCTTCTGAGCTCTTCTCTGGGTCGATGTCGCAGCATGCCTGAGGTACATGTAGTGTATCAGTATACAGTATCTAATACATATACAGTGTTATGTATGTTAGATATAGATAATCAGCATTCTTTGTATCTTTGCTGTCTTCTTCAGGTGTCTCCAGTTTATGGTCGTAGACTGAGCACATCAGCCAGGGGGCTCTTGGACTGTTTGGCACAGCTCCAGCTCATTGAGCCTGCAGTGAGCCTTGGCTGTGACCAACAGAAGGAGCACAACCAGCAGTATGAGGGCATTATGGACATCCTTCAATCCCTCTGGCTCACTGAACCCAGAGACACTGAGACCAAGGAGGCCAAGGACCTTGGCACAGAGCAGGTGAGTCCACCAAGGTCCTCATCTGGGGTGGATATGAGTAGTGGTTCTGGTGGATCAGGAAAGGAGAATAGAAATCAAGGAGGAAATGAAACACTGCCAAAAGAAACTGAATCTTTACTTGAGGGTGGAGGAGCAGCAAAGGTTGTAGAAGAGGAGAATGAAGTAAATACACAGGCAGAGGTTGGGGAAATGGAGGTGGAACCAGAGGTGATATCCACAGACAGAGTAGAGGAACCGGTACAGGGAGAAGAACAAAGTACAGTCCCTCCAAAAGCCACTGAGAACCCCTTATCATCAGACAAGAGTTCTGCCAACAATAGCTCTAAATCCCCCACTGATAATGAACAAGAAGCAGTGGAGGACTCCAGTTCAGGCACGCCTCCGACTGTCCTGCAGGCACCCTTGTCCAGAAGACCATCCCAAGACCCAGATCCACTGTGGGTACTCCACCTTCTGAAGAAGCTGGAGAAGCAGTTCATTAAACACTACACTGATGCCATGGCTGAGTTTAAAGTTCGCTGGGACCTGGATGACAGCCTCATGCTGGACAAAATGATATTGGAACTGAAGGATGAAGTGTGTAGACGCATCCAGAGCAGCATCTCACGTGAGATGAAGAAGATTCAGAGTCGTGCAGGCAGAGGATGGAGATCACCCCGGCCTCCACAAGGAGGGAACCTTTCCAGGGAGTCCACCATGACAGAGAAAAGGCGTCAAATGTTGAAGGTAAGCCCACAAACTAAATTTACATCCTTCAGGATACTGTAGCTTCCGTGGCAGAAAGGTAATGCTTAATTTATGTTTCAGGTCATGAAGAACCAATCAGTGAAAACCACTGACTCCCTCAGCAATGAAGAGATGACGGCTGAGTTCAGCGACCAACAAAGCGACGATAAATACTGCCCCTGCGATGCTTGTTTCCACAAGAAAATGGCTGCCTGGCCTCTTAAGACTAACATGGTAGCTGCTGACACACCAGTGATGATGGAGTTTGATCTCCTTAAGATACTTCAGATGAAGAAAATCCCATCGGCTGCACCAGCAGTGGTACCCCAATCTGTGGACATAGAAGGTGACAGCATGGTCGCAGACGAGGAGGGGAGGAATTCAGAGGTACTACTGGAGGAAAAGGAAGAAGATGATACTAAAGAGGATATCAAAGCTGATGTTGTTTTGGAAGAGACAATCCTAGAAGAAGACAAGGAGACAAGACAAGAAGAAGATGGAGGTGAGGCTGGAGCAGAGGAGGCAGTAGCAGCTGAAATTGAGGGTGATGAGGAGCTGGAAGTGAGAGAAACAGGTGGAGAGAAAGCTGGGGAAGAGGAGGGATCAGAAAATGGACAGGAGGAGGAAGAAGAGGTGGAGGCACAATGTCAGTGCCATGCTGCCAGAAATGAGGATGAGAGCAATAAAGAGGGATCAGAAAATGGACAGGAGGAGGAGGAAGAGGTGGAGGCACAATGTAAGTGCCATGCTGCCAGAAATGAGGATAAGAGCAATAAAAAGGTCAGGGCAGGAGTGGAAGAGTGTCACATGTCTGATATTAAGTGTGAGGAAGAAGAAACAACAGGCACAGAAAGTGGAGAACAAGAGGCATCTGTGGAGACAGAGGATGACAGTACTGCAAAAAATGAAGAATTAGCATTGCAGGAGGAATTTGTGGAGGGAAACGCTTCAGTAGAGGCCAAGGATAAGAATGACTGTGATGATGGCACCAGAGAGGGGGAGTCACATGAAGACGAAAAGGGAGAGAGTGAGGAAGCAGGAAGGGGTAATGTCACCACCACAGGTTAAAAAAAAAATCTGGATAAAAGGAATGCATTCAGTAATTATTCTGAAACTGCAATTTATAAATAATCCCCACCGTACCTGCCTGAATGCAGGGTTCATGTCTGCTGTACCTTAGAGAGCAGCCTGACCTACTGCAGCCTCAGCACTGACTCTAAGCCTGTGGGTAAAGATAATCTTTCTATCCAATTAGACAGATTGAATAAATCTGCTGTGTTTGGCAGCAACGCCAAAAACGTCTGCTGTTATTAGCACTGAACAACTGTCTAAGAAATCCCCTTCTTTTACCTAGTTCTCGTGCTTAATATTGACATTTCACTTCCTTATTTGAAACATGCATGAGAGGAAATTTAAACCAGTTAAGGTTCAGCATGTTCAGATTTTACTGCAGACTTCCTGCACTGATAAAGTGAAATTAATTCTGAAGCCAACCAGTATATTTTCTCTTGCTATATAACTAAACTGTAGCTGTAATTGGTGACATTAACTGCCCAGGCCTTAATTACAACTCCTCCTTATTTAACCCTCAGGGCAAAGAGACAACTACAGCTGTCTGTGTGACAGAGGGAAAGGAGGCCAACGCTGAAGACTCAGACACCAAAAGCAAACATCCAAGCGACACTAGTGCAAATAAATCGGGACACAAGGGTGGTGGAGCCACAGCAACTCAGACACCAAAAGCAAACATCCAAGTGACACTAGTGCAAATGAATCAGGACACAAGGGTGGTGGAGCCACAGTGGACAAGTAGGATGTTTAGGCAGATGCTGTGGAGGATTTCAAAGAGGAGTTGAAAAGTAACAAAAGCAAGTATAGCGCTCTCCTTCATCAGTTCACCGGGGCCTCTGTGGTGTCCCAGCCCGGCTTGCTGGAGGACACTGACACAGAGTCACCACAAAACGCTGTAGAAGTGCACAGAACAGCTGCAGGTGGATCTGCTGGTAGTGGCTGGCCAGGGCCAAACACCGTAAACCTAAAGAGAGTGGGCTGGATAGCTTTTACAGTAACTCAAACAGAAACCAAAACTGCTGTATGAATTCACACTCTTAAGACAGCTCCCATAAACATTTGCTCTCTCTCCAACTACACACCTAAATTTATGTAGGGTTAAAGAATGAAACCAAAAAAATACTCAAACATTTGAAGCACTTTTAACTTCAGATCCAGTTTAGGAGGAATCGCACTGATTGGAACTTTGAAACTTGAACCCACCACCTTACGTGGTCTAACTATATCAAATGTATTTATTATGCTTGTATGTTTTTAAGTTAACTGTATTTATGAAGTAAAATGTCTAAATCTGTACTGTATATGGACAAATAAGTTACAGTATATTTTTGAAACAAACAAAACATATTTTTGGACTATGTGGACCCAGGTGTAATGATTTATTGAATCATATAACCATGACTATACCAAGTACCTCAGAGGTATGATAGATGTTAGCTAACACATGCACTGATACGTGGTTTGTTTTCTTTGTCTGTTTTGTGGACTCATCTCAGCACGTTGAAGATGATGGGTTTTTAGGGGTTTGGAGTTTCAGCCACTCCCAACAGTACTATCCCAAAGAACATTTATAAATTACTTTCTATCACAAACAAAAACAAGTGTTATAGTAGATTTATTATGTTATTGATGAATCTTGTGACTTCCCTTTAAGCATGCATATGTGTGAACTCTTTTCAACAACAATGTGACGCTGTGTGTTTCTGGCACACTAAATCTCTACAGTAAATGTCAGGACACATCAGTCTGAGCTTCAGGTTGATGTAAACCTCGCTCTGGTTTTCTTAGGCGTGTGTTACATGCTGGAGACTCAGGAGGGGTTTGTATAACCAACCATTTGGAACAACAGTGTGACGTGTGTTACTGATGCCTTACTGTACCCATGGTTATATGAGGGTAGGTTGACAGCGTGGCGATCACAGCTAATTGTACTTTTAGACCACAGATAGTCTGCAAGTGAATGAAGTGCGTGTGGTTTTATTGCTTAGTTTGACAAATGACTCCAAATGCTGCTAGTGAGAGGGTGTGTGTGTCTGTGCTGCTATTGGTCTGTTTGGCTGTCCATCAGTCTGTGACATCACCAAGTGAACATCATGTACCAAGAGCAAATGAACATACAAATGTAACATACTGATATAAATAAAACAAATGCACATGTCCTCATATGACTTTACCCAAATGTGTGCACATTTGCAAGATTTCATTCTCATTTATTTCATTTTTATGTTTCTTTACACTAGTTTAGCTTTGAGTTTCATCAGCTGACATATTCCACACTGATTGGACACTTTTACTTAAACGTATTCCCACCAGCACCTGTTGTATTTACAATACCTGCACAAACAGAGAAACAAATAAACCTCCAATTATTCCAGCCCAATTATCACTACTACCATTGTAATCCTTGCACAGACCTCTAGATGGCCAACATTAGCCATTTTACTACTTCAGGCATATACAGTATATACAGTAAATGCTGAGAACTTTACACTAATGCTTTCTGGTCCAGATCTGATGTGCACTTAACTGTTCTAAGCTTCCTTTGCTCTGTGCTTTCCAATACTGTGTGTGGCTCTGCTCCAAAGATATTTCCAAAGCTGCTCAGCTGCTCTCAAGATACACTCACATGTCACACTAATCCGGTACCTGTGAGTGTGTGCGTTGAGGAATTGAGGATGACTTACATCACACAGACAAGCATGGCAGAGCCTATACCTCTAGAAGACAGTTACAGAACACAGGCTGAAAATTTAAATCCAACAACACCCATGATCAATATTGGGCTTTTAAAATAATTCTGTTTTTTAATATGCTGGATTTTTGTTTATTAAATATATGTATACAATATATGTATAAGCTCATTTTTCAGTTGTAAAACTAAGTTCAACTTGATTAATATTTTGGCTTTATTACTTATTAACTCATACTAAAATCAGCAGTCAGTAAAGGAGGATTATATACCTTTGACTCAAACGTAGAAATTTGTTTATCTGAAACAGCTGACCTCTAACCTCTCTGCAGAGGAGAGTAGAGGAAATGTACTCTGTGTGTATGTAGGGACATCATGCCTTGTCGATTATGACAGCCACAGCTTCCCTTACAATTGACTGCTGCTCCAAATGAGACTCTGCCTCCATGAGAGAGCAACCAGTCAGCAGAGAGACCAAAGCCAGGGGGACCACCTGCACATAGAGAGAGAAAATCTAACACAACTGGCCTTCTCCAGCCATGCACCTCATGCATGTTAAATGCCTCTTTACCTTGGTCCTGCTTCGGGCAGTGCGTGTGTGTGTGGCGGTGTCAGAAGATGTGATGCCTGTTGACAGCTCGTCCACTCTGTAGATGGCCTTCAGAAGTGCCTCCTCACACCGGTGCTGAGGACAGCCAGACAGCTTCTGGAAGATGGGCAGGAGAGCACCTTTAGAATCATTAGTGTACATCCTTTTAAGTCCTCTCTGTGTGAAGGAGAAGCTTAAATGTCTCATTTCCACTCCACAATTAAAAAATAGGGACATCATATCAAAATAATAAACAAAATAGATATAAAGTCATGGAATAAAACTAAGCTAAGTCATGTCTGAATTCAGCTGCTTTTTTTAAGTGTCCACAGGTCTTATATATTGGTGGGTGTGTTGAGTTAAATAACTATTTTTGAGGTTGTAATGTTATATACCTGGAGTAAACGTGAAGCTCTGTAGTAGAGTTTGCTGTTGGTGACCTGCACGTCGATCATGTGGTTCTGGTAAATTTTCCCCTTTAAGACGTGAGCTCCAGTGCTCACAGCGTTCAGCAGCAGCTTAGTGGACAGCTCCCACTGCTGAGAGCAAGAAGGAAGTGATTTTCTTTCCATTTACACAAGCTAGACTGAGAGGAAACAGGGAAAACATTACAGTAAAAAAATAACCTGGCATCTAAAATAAGACCTGCAGAACAAGAGAAATCAGGAAAAAAAAAGTTTAAATAGACCTCTGTCCAGTGTATTTGTGTCTTTGTAGTTCTGCAAAATAGTGTTTAGAAGGAGGGGAAAGACAAAGAACAAGAGAGTAAATGAGGTTAAACAGATATTTACCATGCTCCAGTGAGTCACTGCATCAGTGTGTGTGTGTGTGTGTGTGTGTGTGTGTGTGTGTGTGTGTGTGTGTGTGTGTGTGTGTGTGTGTCGTACCATGTGTAGTAGGCTCCCTGGAGCTGGTGACAACCAGGTGATTTTTAGTGTTGATAAACAAAGTCTGTTGATGTCATCCTGCAAAAAACAGATCAGATAGATAGATAGATAGATAGATAGATAGACAGACAGACAGACACAGACAGAGACAGACAGATAGATAGATAGATAGATAGATAGATAGATAGATAGATAGATAGATAGATAGATAGATAGATAGATACTTGTTGTACAGTAGCTGCAGTGTCTCCATCAGCCTGATGATAAACAGCATGGAGGTTAGAGGTCTTCTCTCTCACTCTGCTTGCCAACTTCACCACTTCACTGACATCGTCTGTGTAGAGAAGCTGTTAAGACACATGCTAATTTTATCTGGACAGAATCCAAACATGAAAACAAAGGCTGCCTCACCAGAGTGTGTGTAAATCAGTAGAACAGTGTCCTTGTCACTGAGATAGGGCAGAACTAGATGCAGAAAGTCTTCATGTGCTATGCAAAACTCAGGACCCTGAAGGAAAGACATCAAACCATTTTACTTATGGAGTACAGGCAAAACATCTGAGGTAGCTGTGTTTCAGTCAGGCAACTAATCGACTGGGATTCACATAAGGTGTAGTAATGTTTGGTGTCGAGCTTCGAACCTTGTCACTCCCAACAAGGAAACATCAAGTTCAGCACAGCAGGAAGTGGGGAGTGACAATACTAATTTCCTCCACAGGGGAATGTAAACTCACAGAGCCTACAGGGGAATGATGGACTAAATAACATTTTAGTTTATTTTTTACAACATTGTTATAGAGTTCCTTGTTAAGTACTACTGACTTTGATCCAACCAGCAGTATACAATGGTTACATTACAATATACATATAATACACAGATTAACACAGATTAAATTAAAACATTTTTGTAAATATTAAGAATTAAGTATTGACAGCTCTAATGCAGTATGGTTTTCAGTCAGTTTTTGATTATGTATCAATTAAAGTCTTTGTTCTCTGTTTGCAATAATTACTTGTTCACTACCCTATTATGTTTAAATAGATGTTAATTCAGTGTTTCCGTACACATACCAGTGAAGTTAGGGGCCCCTCATTATTGTTCAGCTCTCTGTATCCTCCACTGATGAAGCCTCGAACATCTTTGTAGTCTGACATACACACACATGCAAATAGAAACGATGTCTCTCATGCAGATGAATGTAAAAATCTGGAAAAATACAATCCTGATTATTAACCACTGATTGTTTCAGATTATCTGATTACTGGGTGCACTTACATTTGGCCTTCACAGAAATTCACATGCAAATGAAGCCAGCTGTTTTGCTGCTAATGAGTACATCACACTTCTCTCACCTGCTCCAAATGTGGGTTTACACTCACTGGCATCAATGAGGCCCAGCAAAGCCAGAGAGCCCCAGCCCAGGTAGTAGACACACCTCCCACACCTCAGACTGAAAAGACATGCAGAGTGGATTATTAAGTTGCAAATAGGTCACACCTGGAAGCTTTAAAAGCTGATAATCCACCTTGAAAAATGTCATTAGTGTGGATTTCAATGGAAAATTTCAGAGGCTTTCCCACTTTGCAACAAATAGATTTTTTTAATTTTAGCAGATGTTATTACTGTAACATCTTAGGAGTGTAAGACAAGATAAGATGGGATGAGATGGGATGAGATGAGAAGAGCCTTTATTAGTCCCGTGATGGGGAAATTCACACTTTTGCAGCAGCAAGGGAATAGGAACAGGCACACAGTGTTCAGAATCACATTATTATTGATAGAAACAATGTAAACCATGTAGCTATAATAATACTGGTATAATAAGTAAACAATACCAATAAGACTGATAAAAAATTGCACCCTGTATTCCCATTATGCTAACTGTGGGATAGAGAAAAGTGACAGACAAGGTCATTATCAGTATAAGCAGTGCAGCCATACTAATAAAGCAAGACTGATATTGCACATAGAAATGCTGAATATTTACAGGCATTAAGTCAGTGGGTATGTAGGATCATGTGGGGGTGGGGGTCTACTGGGAGCAGTTCTGGTGCTACAGATCCTTCCTTCCTTCCTGCTGGGGTCAGCAGCAGGAAGGAAGGATCTGCGATAATGGTCTGGTACACACTTGGGTTCTGTCACTGACAGAGCTGCCCAGTGCTGTCGGAGTCTCACACATGGGGTGGGAGTCATTCTCCAGCAGGGATGTCAGCTTGGCTAACATCCTCCTGTCTCCCACCACTTGCACTGGTTCAAACAGACTTCCCAGGAAAGAGCAGGCCCTCTTGACCAGTTTGTCTAGTCTCTTCCTGTCTGTGGTTGAGATGCTGCTGCCACAGCAGACCACTCAATAAGAGATGGCTGATTGCGTATGCAATTATCAGAATAACAAGAGAAAATTCCCTTGTAAATAATGTATGTATAGTGTAGTAGCATGTCCGTGCTCAGTCATCCAGGTCATGGTAAGCTGAAAAAAACGTAGAAAAAATCATCTGACCATAGTTTTAGGTCGAAGACGTTTCACTCCTCACCCAAGAGGCTTCATCAGTTCTGTCCAACTGGTGTTGAGTAGGAGATATTTATCCCCCTGGGTGGCGTTTCAGTCCTTTGACGACCAACAATGTCCCCTAATGACTGATATGTTGCGGTTCCAGTCCTTTGGTGGCCAACAATGTCCTCTAATGACTGAGTCATTATAGCCCAATATTGGTGACCATCATTACCTGTAGTGGAACCCTCACATGTGGACCGCTGCCTATTGTGTAGTATATGTGGAAGGTTTTAAGTAAATTTAATCATGTTAATTTCTGTGTTTTTATATTTATTCATGACAAAAAATCAAGCACCTCATTTACTGATAAAACTGATCCTTTTTTGAATTCATTAAATCTAAGTCAAGGTTACAGTAAAACATACAAAATGGGATGCATCACCTCTGTCCAGCTGCCTCTAGCAAAGCACTTATTGCCTCACTCTGTGCGTATGTGACATCCAGAGCATTCTCATATGCTCTCATGTGCTGCAGGATCCCCCTGTTGAAAAGAAACACTGATCTTTACTACTATGCTGATGATGTCACAGCATGTAGAATCCAGTTAACAGTATAGAATCACAGAATCCCTTTCCTGCAATGACCTCTAGAGGACAGCAGCACACGATAGAAACAAAATAAATGCTCTTGGGACAATTGTAGAATAATTTAGGCAATCCATACTGGTTATTCTTCAGTTAAACTACTTATTTTCAACAGACTCTCTAAATTGCCTAAGCTCAAAACCAGACTATCAATATATAATTTTTTTAATTTACCTTATCAAAGCTTTTCAGTGTTTTACCCACACTTACGTGGATGTGATGGGTGCATGTGAAAAGACAGCAGCATGAGCAGCAGACAAGACAATCTCCAGGAGAAGCTTAGTGGCACTGCCTCCCTTCATCCTGGAAGAGCCACTAATGGCTTCTGGCTAACACACACACACACACACACACAGAGTCACTGGCCAAGGTTCAGACACACTACTTTCTTGAGACTTGACACCAATGCAACCTGAACAGTCAGTGAAAGAGAAAAGATAGTGTGTACACTGTTTGATGATGCATATGATGAGTACAAGTAGAGGTACTTACCCCAACTGCTGGGTTGATGAGGAAGGCCGTTTGGCTTTTGGCAAGCTCTTGCATCCTTTGCACCACACTGCGAAAAGTGAATGTGCAGCCTGGTATCGGCTCGTCCCTACAAATGTAAATACATTGCTATTTTTTATGTTACAAAATAAACTTATTTCATCCCTGGTTATCTATGTGTTCAATACCACTCTTGGATGGGGGGTGAATTACACACCTGGCCTGATGTGTAGGGTTGAAGCCAACCAGTACAGGAGTGTAAACCTCATGGTTCTGTAAACAGAAGTCCAGCTGACCTGCCACAAATGGAGCCTTGATGCCAGATATCAAACACACAAGAGAGGTTAACTTCAATTTTGCAAAGTTAGAATTCAGATTCTGAACAATCACAGCGACTTACAGATAGTCCACAGGAAATGCCAATGAACAAGACCCTCTTCTTTCCCTCACACACCTGCAGGGCACCAAAAACATGAAGTGGTCAGGTGCTGCTGGAGCTTTGCTAAAAACAACCAGACACACACACTCTCCATCATGCCCCTGACCTTCTTCAGACTGAGCGCGCCCAGTTTGGGGTCATCTTCAGGAGCTTCTTGGGAGGAAAACAGAGCTCTGAGGAAATTAAGATGGAAGGCTCAAGATGTAACTGAAACATATTTACAGTTCAACTTTTAAATTTGTTTAAGAAGAGTTTTTTTTTAACAAATACATAAGTCACCAAACACACCTTTGTTTAATTCAGTGCCCTCAGATGTTTTGCTGTCTTATTACTATGTGATAGCTTAGTCTAGCAGACTACTGCAGCAGAGGCTGCTGCTAAAAATATCACCAGCTAAAGCCCATGTCAACATCAATACAGCATTTCCCAAAGTTGACAATTATAGTTGGCTATGTAATTTCAGTTATATGAGTGTAACATTGTTTCATTGCAACAAAACAGCCCACCTGTCTCCTCCTGCAATGATGTAGGCATAGAGTGACCTCTGGTTCAGCTCCTTCAGCTCTCTGTTGAAGCCTGACTAACAATACACACAATATAGAGAACATAAGACACAACACAGGAAGCAATTTCTCCATAAAACAAGCAAGATTTGAAAAGGTTATTTCACTGTTACAAGCATTTCAGGACCGCTTTTACCGCTACGAGGAAAGCCAGTCGACCAGAAGTCCCACAACCACTCAGTACAACAAGGCTGTCTTTAGGGTCCTGATTGCAAAACACAAGACACACTGTCACCTTACATCTGACTGACCAACAGAAAATACAGACAGACACAAAGATGATACCTTGAGAATGATCTCCACCCTCCTAGTAACCTCCATCATGGTTTTCACCACTTGGTCACTCAAAAGCCCCTGAAAATGACATTCAAATAAGTGTTTCCTTTAATGAAAATTTTCAGATTTTTTTTTTTTTGGTCAAAAAAAAACTTGTTTTTGAATACTGTGACCTCTGACCTTTACCTTGTAGGTGTTCCCTTTCTCTTCCTGAAATATCTGGGCATCACAGGCCTGTAACATCCTCACAATGGAACCAGCTGAGACTCGGTCGATGTCACGTGTTAAAGGATTCGACTTCTCTGAAACAGGAAGCAATGGCTCATAATCTGGGGACTAAGAAACAAAATGACACATTCAAGAATAATTCAACATTTGCTGCATTGAATCCAATAACTGCAAAATGTAAACTGAAACAACATAATAAAACGCCTGTTTTACTCTGTAGCTGAGTTGATTTGATGGTAATTTGTTTTTCATGCTTTATAACAAAGAATAGTTTGATGCTTTGGGAAATAGTTTTTTTGCTGAGAGTTACACACGAGCATTGACACCACTCTCAGGTCTGTTTGCCTGCAGCCAGTTAGTTTAGCTTAGCATGAAGACTGGAAACTAATGAAGCAGCTTAGGCTGCCTTTGCTGAAAGGTAACAAACTCTAACAGTACCTCCAAAGCATATTATTTATCTGTATACAAACAGAAGTTGTTTTATGGGAGCTGTTGTGCTGGAGGGTCTTCCAATCTTCCAGCATACTAAACTATGCTAGTCAGCCACTGGCTGTAGCTTCACATTTTTCATACAAACACCAGTAGTATCAAGTTTCTCATCTAACTTTCTCAAAATGTCAGACTGTTCCTGTTACTTACCTCCCATTCGTGCACAGTGGAAAGACTACAGTTCCCGTCTGATCTGGCCATTGTGTATGAGTCCGTGCTTTACAGACAGAAACAGGAAGTGCCCCTCTGAGCAGAGATTCAAAATGAAAGCTATGTAGTGCTCCGTCCTATCTATAGTGACAAAGTTCACTTAAGGACCGTTGAGACTGAGGAGTGAAAGGAAGCATTAGTTTCACTGTAACACACCAAAACAAAGGTCTACAGTATGTGGATAAATGGCAATAGTTATTCGTGCAACTATAGGGATCAAGAAAATAATCTACCGCACAAACAACCCCTCATTTTTAAATCACAGAGTGCAACACAGCACAAGCAGCTTGAATATGGAGGTCAAACTGAAAAGTTGATTTTTAAGAATCTTCCTTGATCTCAACTCTGACAGCGTTGACTCACAATAAATCCAAACATCAAAATTTGTTCCATTATTTTCAAACATGCTTTTAACCATACAGTGCAGATCCAACTGTGTGTCAGCAGTGTGAAAATATTTACACCCCAGCAGATTGTGGAGTCTAATACATTCCATCACACTGTTTGATAGAGTGTGCCTCACTCCTCCAAACTCCCACCAGTCTCTCATAACTGCCACAAGGGCATTTTTTCACATCATGCTCCTATAACAATTCATATTTCTCCTCACACTTTGTACCTGCTATCATCTCTTCTCTGTGTAGTCATGGGTTGACATTCAGATGCACGGGACGACTCACTGCTGCCTCATGCTGATTATGAATGACACCAGACATCTGAAGTACAGTTTGGTGTTAACCTTTCTGAGTCAATCCAACACCAGAGCTGTGCGTAGAGTTAAGTGATAAGTCAAAGCACGATGTAGCACTTTCAAACTTTGTTGGCTCATGCTCGTCATCTTGACCTGAAAAAGTTGCATTCCTTCAACACCATCGCCAGTTCTCAAAGCTGTTTTAGATTCAGGCTCACCACACATTTGTGAGTAAACTGCAACAAGGACAATAGCAAGGCTGAATCACCGACTGCACTGTAAAAAAAATAAATAAAATTCTAGTTTTATAGAATATTTCTGTTACTTTACAGATTTTCCATGAATTTCTAAAATATAATGAACCGCTAATAAAATAACAAAAATATATTGTAAAACTACAAGCAAAAATATAATAATGACTAAAAGATATCACTTTTTTTCACATAAGAAGATTTACTGTTTACTGTTTCACAAGCTTAACTAGCAGACTTCCCAGCATGTAAGTAAGTAAGTAAGTAAGCTTTATTTATATAACACCTTTCATAGATAAAATCACAGTGCTTCACAAAGTCAACAAATACAAAAGCAGAACAAACAAAATAACAATATAACAGAAACCAAATAACATAAAAATAAAATATCAGGCATAAACATGTTTAAAACCAAAACTAAAAATCAACTAAAGGCCTGTCTAAAAATGTGCGTCTTCAACTGCTTCTTTAAAACCATCGACAGATTCGGCCATACATAAAGACAGGGGCAACGCATTCCACAGTCTAGGATCCATAACCTGAAAGGACAGGTCCCCCCCTAGTCTTCAAACGGGTTTTGGGGACCATCAAGATGGCCTGAGTTGAGGAACGGAGAACACGCTTTGGAAAGTATGGGGTCAATAGATCAGCAATATACTGAGGAGCCTGACCATGAAGTGCTCTAAATGTTAGCACTAAAATTTTAAAATCAATCCTAAACTTAACTGGTAACCATGTAGAAACACATGTAGAAATAAAAGCATGAACAATCATTTCCAAATCAACCTTTGATAACATTTTCCTTAATTTAGAGATGTTTCTCAGGTGATAAAAACAATTCTTAACCACCTGTCTTATGTGGCAATCAAGAGACATAGACTGGTCAAACACAACGCCAAGGTTTCTGAGGCTCGACTGGACAGAGGAGCCCAATGAACCCAGGCGCTGTCTGACTGATGAAATCTTGTTATCCGGCGCAATAATGGATTTATGTGCAGATAATTATTGTTAAACCAGTTCTTGATGGATGACAAGCACTCTAACAATATGGCCAAAAAATGAAACTGAGTCATTAAAAGAGCAATAAATTTGAACATCATCAGCGTAAAGATGATAAGACGCCTTCTTAAAGCGTCGAATTATCTGATCAAGAGGATATATATATAATAAAAATAAAATTGGACGCAAGACTGACCCCTGTGGGACAACACATGACAAACCAGCCACATCAGACATGACATTATTTATAGCTACATTGAAAGTTCGATCGCTAAGATAGGAACAAAACCACTGGAGGACAGATCCAGAGAACCCTAATTCAAACTGAAGCTGATCCATCAAGATTCCATGATCAACGGTGTCAAAAGCACATGTTAAATCTAATGCATGCATACACTGTTTGATAGTTAAACTCCTCTTTTTTCCAATTTGAAGAACTCATTCATGGTGAAAAATAACTGTCTGTAATACACATTAAATTAAGTGTAGGTTGATATGTTTCATGATATAAAAAAAACACACAATAAAGGTTAGCAGTGAATTCAGCATCAACCCCTGAACACTAAGTACTGAACAAAGCCACTAGAAGCAGCCTTGGAAATACACAGGATTTCATGTAAATGTAAAGAACAACTGTTTAACTAATGGGAAATTACTGTATTTATTAATTTATCTAGGACATGTTTATTTTCTGTAATTTACGATAGTTTTTGGTGCCCAAGCTGCCGTTTTATTACCTCTTTTTTTGTTGTTTGTTTGTTTACGGTGTGGGAACAGAGGACTCATTGGTTATTCAGAACAGGCTCTTCTATTAACCTGAGTGATAATCTGTTTCCTCACAGAAACACAAACAGATAGTGAAGAGGCAGAGGTGCACAGGACATCATCAGTGTTTTACTGTTGTTCGGGTTCACTATATTATGACTATTTGCAGCTCAAACACAGGCTTGCAGTGGATGTTTACTTCTTTTCTTTGTTTTGACATTTGTATGAACCTAACAGGTCATTTAAGATGTAAATGGATGTCTTTAATGAGTCCTGTGCTCATCTTCTGGGTCTGTGATGTCTCCGAGCAGCAAAGCAGCCCTACTGCATTTTTCCCAAACTGAACACACTGTCATCACTGAATGATGCAGCAGCAGACCCTCAGCAGTCAATGACAGTGTCTGAATTTATATAATACAGCTGGAGGAGCTCAAGCACCAAGACTCTTGTTCTCTTCATGCCCAAATTTGTGGATACAACTGTTGATCTTTTTTCCATTTTTAGTTAGTTACTGTCTGCCTTTGAAAGCATCATGTTTTTAAACTGTGCTCATAGACACACAGTCTACTCCAATGCTGCACGGCCTGTTGACCTTGGAAGGTCTTTCAGTTTTGAAGAAGCCACATGACCATCTTCCCATCCTACTTATTCTCATTGTTGTTCTTGATCCCTAAGAACTTGTGTCCCAAAGGAGCAAGAAAGTCATCATCATCATCATCATCAACACTGAAGTGATCTTCTCATACTCAGCCATAAAAACCTGGAAGAGAAAACAGTTTATTCAGGGTGCAGAGCAACAAGAGGTGGTTGAATTTTCTGTCTCTGATTCCCATCAACTCAGACCAAGGTCATTGTTTTGATCTTTTGAAGTTTACTGCTGATCCAGGAGCTGCCGCTGCCTCCTTATTGTCTTGAACAGCATGACCAAATCATTAGCACACAAGAAGCATTTGATCTGGTGTCCTCTGTCAGTTTTGTTAATTCTTTTGGATAAAAACTGTGTAGTGGAGGGCACAGCTGCAACCCATGACAGTGATTCATGAGAAGAGGCTTGGTTTTCACCACAGGGATGTATCATTTTTGTATATTGTTTGCATAATTTGGTGCTTTTCCCCCTCATTCTACTGTCTAGAAAATTTGCATTTGCTATGTTCATAGCTAACTGAGGGGAACAAAGCAGGGGAGTAGAAGCCCAGGTGACAGGGAAAGTAGCCCACACTCTGAGCTGTAGCTGAATACCTCACGTGCTGCTGTCACTCACTCGCATTGTGCCTCACTCACACACAGCAATACAACCATCTCCTCCCTGTCCTTCAGCTGTATAGTCGTCATGACAACAGAAAGGCTAATCTCCAGTGGACAGAGCGAGAGAGAGAAAGTGCTTCCATATAAACATGCTTCTGAGATCAAGGAGTAAGTGTGTGTTTACTAAAGAGATGCAGTGTGTGTGTGTTTCATATTTTCTCTTTACACAAGCTATCATTATACAGAATGCACCTTGTAAAATTAGTTTATATATGATAAATTCTTCTTCTCTTTTTCACTTTCATTATTTCCATTCATCTGCTAATTCCTAAATCCACCTTTACCTCCTGTTTTTGAGCACTGCTTCTCTTTGACCTCCAAATCCATCTCTCTCCTTCAGTTTTCCTTCCCTTGACCTTCAACATTCTCACACATTCCTTTTTTGATTCCTCTTTGTGACATCGGTCTCCTTAACCCTCCACAGCTTGTCCCTTCTTTTTTTCTTTTAACCTTTATCCATCTGAAATGTGTCTTTTTTCCATTTTTTGTTTCTGAATACTCTTTTCATCTCTCCAACAATTTTTCTAAATCATCTGCTCATCCTCTCTGATTCAACCTGAATCATCTTTTCTTTCTCTCTTTCACGCACACACTCCTTTCATCCCTCTTCTAATTTCTAAATCCATCCCTCTCTCTTTATCTGCCCCTCAGCTTTCCAGCTCCTTCCATTTTTACCCCCTCCTCTCTCTTTCTCTCTCAAACACACACATGCACATACAATCCACCTCTGATTTTCACATTCTTAAATTTCTTCCTCTCTGTCTCCCTGTTTGCCTATAGCAAGGATCATGTACACCCATGCACACATATGTTACAGCTGATTAGGCTGGCAGAGCCATAGGCAGTGAACCAAAAGGAGGATAGATGAGAGGATAGATGGAGAGGGAGAAGCTAAGAAGGAGGGGGAATACTGAGAGAAGGGGTAGGTGGAAAGAAGGCTCATGACTGATGGATATGACTAAATGAAACCTTGCTTTCCTTCCCTCTTCTTGCTGGAGGAAACTATAGCAGTTTCACTGGAAAACAATCATTCTGCTCCTTCACAGGGCAGTGGGCGATTGCACAACCCCTCTACTTTGTTGCGCGTACACATGCGCGCTCCCTCGTGCAGATGTGGATTCGGGGTTGATGTCGTTATCCGGTAGAGGGCGGAGTGAGAGTGTGAGAAAGAGAGAGTGAAGAGTGGGGAAGCAGGAGCTGCGGAGAGGACAGGAGCGGGCATGGGTGGCAGCAGATGACGGGTACCCGCAGCCTGAATGCGTACAGGACGAGAGTCAGGGGTCGGGGGTCCTCCGGTTGACTAACCAGGAAGGATTATATTAGCACAGGTCGTGGTCGGGTAGCGTAGTCTGGTGTCCGGTGCGCGTCACCCCCCCCCCCCCCCCACCCAACCCCCCCACACACGTCTTACA
>NW_018127896.1:3497944-3498301 GCF_001952655.1 Monopterus albus | reverse complement strand
CCCCGCGGCCGCCGGCTCTGATGGCTCCTCGCGCCCCGGGCGGCAAAGAGACACAGCAGTCGCCACGGCGCGAGAGGGAAGGGGACAGCAGGTATTTGGGAAGTGACGTGGTATCTGCGCCCCGTCAGAAAGCACAACGGTGCGGTTGCCGTGCGTTTCACAGGAGGGCAGGAGCGGGAAGGGGAACATGGCCGCGCAGTCGGACGGTGGAAAAGCCGGGGTCGGGTGCGGCGGCGGCGGTTTCGCCCAGTTGTACGATGTTGACGCCGAGGAGCCACTGGACTCCGCTGCGATCCACATCTGTCAGTGCTGCCGCTCCTCCGCTTGCTACTGGGGCTGCCGTTCAGCCCGCCCAGG
>NW_018127896.1:3478514-3497922 GCF_001952655.1 Monopterus albus | reverse complement strand
GGTCGGCGTCCGGGAAACCCACGCCCCGCCCCGGCAGCAGCTGTGGCTGGACTGCCTCTGGATCATCCTCGCCCTCCTTGTCTTCTTCTGGGACGTTGGCACAGACGTGTGCCTGGCAGTGGACTACTACCGGAGGCAGAACTATCTCTGGTTCGGCCTCACTCTCTTCTTTGTGCTGGTTCCGTCGGTTTTGGTCCAGATTCTGAGTTTCCGCTGGTTTGTGCAGGACTCCACCGGCGGGGGTCTCGGGGAGGTGGAGGGGCTGACCAAGCGGGGCGCGGTGGCTCTGGGGTGCCTTTATCCCGGGAGGGATCGCCTGCAGCTGGCCACCATCTGGCTGTGGCAAGCCACCGTACATATCCTCCAGCTGGGACAAGTGTGGAGGTAGGTGGGGGGGTCACAACAGAAACAACAACATACAACTCATCCTAACCTATCACCATACTTCTCTTTGTCTCTCTCTTTCTCACACTCTTTTCTAGCACACACTTCACATTGCTAATGGGTAGAATGGTGTGTCTATTCAATGTAGCTAGAAGAAAAGAAAGCCTGCTTCACAGTGACAGGCAGGAGAGGACGCACAAGAGGAGGACAAGGAAAGGCTCCCTGTGATCTCCCCAATGACAGATATTACGAGAGACAGAGAAATGTTATGTTCACAAACTTCTTGGAGTTTATTTTGGGTCACCTTATGAAAAGTTCATTCAACAATATCCAGCTGAAAAGACCAGAATGTATGGCTAAAAGGCTACAAGCCATCGACACGATCTACTACAACTGTAGTAATTATAAAGTTACTACAGTGACCCTTTATACGTTCTATGGGAAGCCTCACAATACGCTGACTAAAGATAAAATGATGCACATCCTGTGTGTGTTTTAGTGGCTGACAGAAACGCTGTCCATGGTGCTGGAAATGTATTCAGAACCACGGACAGCGTTTCTGTTCACACTCAGGATTTTGTTTCTTTGGAACAGTCAGGGATCTGCATGTGTGTACATTTGTGTGAGACATATACTTTAATATGTGTGTGTGTGCACGCTCATTGAGATGAGCATGTGTGACCAGTAGACAAACGGTGTCACAGCCCTTCCCATGAGCGTCAGCATGCATGGAAAATATAACGAGGACAAGCATCTGTGCTTCTGGCAATATATCTTCTTCTCACTATCTCACTCGATCTTTTTCTCTCTCTCTCTCTCACACGCACACATTTGGATGAGGGAAGCTGTTAATTGTAGTGCTAAAAGCACTGGCGGGAAAAACAGAAATACACACATGCACACTTTTGCTCCACACACACACACATATCTGTCTGTTTCAACTGCAGTTTCCTTGCTCTAGTTGCTCCTTGCTTCATATATTGTATGAGTGCTTGCTTGAGCATGTTTGTGCTTTGACAGCACAAGTAGTAGTAAGAGGAGTGTACTAGCTTGTCTACAGCCTCCTAGCCCTCTATACAAGGACAGTGTTCACTCTCTCTCCCCACCCCTCTCCTTGAGAAGACTCCTTAATGGTGTCCACTTGCCTCATGGAGGGTAGAGGGATGGGGGGGGGGTGTTTACATCCTGCTGTGCTAGGGATGTGCTTCTCAGCTCCTCTGTGGTTGTGGGGTTAAACCAACCTCCCCCCCACACACACACACACATACCCACATCACTTCTCTACATTTATCCACCCCACTCAGTAATCACCTCCTCAGCTTGAAGAATGGACTCTCCCACCTGGATGAAGCAGACATGCAGAAGAATCAGGAAGGAGAAGAAGAAGTGGGGGGAAGGGGGTTTGTAGTTGAGGAAGTGGTACAACCTGATTGAGACAGATCGTTAGAGATGGACAGGTTATGGAGAGTAGTCAGGATGAGGAAGGAGGAAGATTGAACGCACACAATAGGGGTAAAAAGGGGGAAGGGAGTGAGCAAGAGGATAAAGGAAAAAAAAGAGGAGTGAGAGTGGTGGGGGTGGATGCTCTAATATATTCAGTAGTAGCACATTCTTCCATGTCAGGGTGTTAAACTGCTCTCAGAGTCACCTGCCTTGCCGCAAAGGGAAGCCTTCATCCTTAACTTGCACTTAAATGAAAGGTCTTCCTGTTTACAGATTTCAAAACAAGCCAAACAACCAATGCTTGTTCTATATACCTCACTGTTCTTGAGTCAAGGGCAAACAGCATTTTGATGTTTGCATCTTATTTGAAAGCTACAAAGTCCATTTATTCAGCTTTAACTGGTTTGTGATTGCATTGATATACTTGTAAATGAATGGTATGAATGTGTGTGACAGTGTTTTCTTTTGCATATATGGTGCATTATTCATATTATGTGAATTAAGCTTGTAGATGTCAAACCAAGTGGCTGCAATAGCCCAACTTATAGAGACATGCATAATGTAGGAGCACATGCACATACAGTAGTAATGCACACACAGGGAAGTAGGAGGATATCACTGGAGTACCCTTTCACACATGTATACTTTACTTGCGTTCACACACACACACAATTGGTGAGCACCCTGAGGCAATTTTAATTGAAATCCCTGCCTACATCCCACCCACATGTACTGTATTAACAGTTCTAGAAACTGACTCAGTATGTATGGCTGTTTGTTCATAAAGCACTTATACAGAGAACAAAACTATGTAGAAAGATTTTAGCACAAGTTCAATAGGATAACATAGTTTCTTGAATTGTTTAGTTTGTAAAGCTAATTGAGTAAATGTATTTGTATGTGATAGCGTTCCTACTGGGAGAACACAGTAGAAAGTCTCACTATGGCTAGTGGTAAGGTCCAAATGCTAGTTATGGTGTTGCATTCATATGCCACTTTGTCAAAACATCAAACACTGAAGTCAGATAACTAACAAACATGGAGGTCTTTAAAAGGACACAATATTTAGGTTAATACCATATATGAATATTATTCAAGAGGGCAAAACCAGTAAATGTTTGGCATTTGAAATAATTCATCTGCTTCTGTTAATTGACATTAAGTTGATCATCTGTGGTTGGTAATCACAGGAGTAGTAGCACTTGTGGTAGTGACAAGTGAGCTTCATATTTGTGAAGCCAAAACTTAGTGACAAAAAAATAAAAATCAAATTGAAAAATGGTGTGGAGTTTCAAAACCATACATCTGAAAAATGTATAATATTGTGACTAATTAGTGCTCTTACCTGTGACCCCCTGCAGGTACATCAGGACACTATATCTGGGCATCATGTCACGTCGACAGAAGGAGCACCAGCGGCGCTGGTACTGGGCCATGATGTTCGAGTACGCAGACGTCAACATGCTGCGACTTCTGGAGACGTTCCTGGAGTCTGCTCCTCAGCTGGTCCTGCAGCTCTGCATCATGATCCAGGAGAACCGAGCCGAGACGCTACAGTGTAGGTGGAGTTCAGCAAGACTGCACAGAGTCTCTGAAAAGTCAAGGAAACCACACACACACACACACACGCACCATGTTTTCATGTAGCCCACAAAGCACATTCAAATCAACAGCAGCACAAACAGCAATTAGCAATTTGCATACATACATCATGCTCAGTAATTTGTGGCTGCAGATGGTGTGGTGTTCAGATTTTCACAAAGTGTCTTTTGTTCAGGTAGTGCTAGGAATAAAGCACAATCTTAAATGTTCGGGGGATGTGCTAGCCAAAGACCATCAGCCTCTTCTTCCTTATTCATTCAGGAAATGTGTCATCTAGGCGGCCACCCACTGGTATTATTCATGCCTATCACTCTGGAGTTTCAGGACACCTTCTACTTTTATTCAAATATGTGACTAGTAGGGGGGTGGATGCACACAGCAGCTGGGACAGTAAAAATAACTTTTTATTTCAGACTCAGACCATTAAGCGTCATTACCAAATATTTTTGTCGTGCCACACTCACCTCTTATTTAAGGATATTCTTGAAAATGACAAATTCTTTCAGCTCTGAAGAGCAAAACACCCACACTGACTCTACATACAGTACATGTGTGGTAATGTACTTTTTGTTTCACGAACCTTGAAATTGTGATTCAGCTTTGTTCTGATAAAATGATGCATGTGATTCATCCACCTCTGTCCTCCTTTTCTTGTTGTCACCCTCCTCTGCCTCCCTCTGCAGGCATCTCCTCCCTGGGTTCCCTCCTGTCTCTTGCCTGGGTTTTGGCCTCTTACCACAAACTGCTGAGAGATTCTCGTGATGACCAGCGCAGCATGAGCTACCGTGGAGCACTGCTGCACCTTTTCTGGCGCCTCTTTACCATCTCGTCTCGCGTCCTCTCGCTTGCCCTTTTCGCCTCCCTCTTCCACATTTATTTCGGCATATTTGTGGTGCTCCACTGGTGCGCCATGGCTTTTTGGGTGGTGCATGGGGGCACCGACTTCTGTATGTCCAAGTGGGAGGAGGTTCTCTTCAATATGGTGGTGGGCATCGTCTACATCTTCTGCTGGTTTAATGTGAAGGAGGGCCGGACGCGCTACAGAATGGTGGCATACTACACAGTGGTGTTGGCTGAGAACACCATCCTCACTGGGCTGTGGTGAGTTAGTCCAAGTGTCAATAGCATTTTCCTGGATGTAACTAATATAATGTCATGAAGGAAATGCTTGATTATACGATTAGATTAAAAGAAGTGAACTGCTACTTTCCTACACTCCATTGACAGTGCTGAATGAAAATTACACACCCTTAAAGTGGTGAGGTTTCAAGTGTTGATTTGAAAATCACAAGGGAGCCAGATTCCCTGAGGGAGCTGGAAGTTTATTCCAAAGAAAGTGTGTGCAGTCGGAAAAGGCTCTGTTTCTTGACAGTATTACTTATGGGAATAACAAGGTTGAGCTCTTGTAGAATAAGTCTGGTAATTTTCTTATTGTCAACCAATCCCATGAGAAGGCCAAAACTAACAATCAATTGGTATCAGTGTATCCAAAGTCTGATAGATCTGATTTCTGTGTCACAGGGCTCCACTGTTGTCCACAAATTGTTAAAAATAAACATCAATGAGCTACTGTACATACACTATTGCAAAGGATGATGTGCGCAATCATTAAACAAATGTGGAGCTGTAGTTTATCTTGACTCAGTCCCACATGCTCTACAGTAAGTACTCACTAGATTACCAAATGGGGATTAACCCATTGCTGAAAATAGTCCCCAACAAATACACCATTTGCTGAAAACTACAATGCCCTGCTCTTTTAGAAAATTACTGAAAAGAATTAAACAGTATATTTGTGTGCTGTTTAGAAAGAGAAAGGAATGAATGGGCTTTGTGCTGAGCGCTACATATAGGAAGGAAAAGTTAGAAAGTGTTGAGACTGGACCATAGACTGTATATGAAGATGGATGATGTGACAGCTTCCCAGAAGTGAACCCACCACAAGTCGATTTTGCATAGTGGCATGAAGTGGTGATGCGTCGTCCATCTTTATATGCACTCTGTGGACCAGACTAACACATTGTGGTTTTCATTTTATTTGCTGACAGAAAGAAAACTAATGAATATAGCTAGTCTTATACTTTAAAACTGGATTTTCAAATATGTGGAAGAAAGCTATTATTTTACACATTAATCCTTTGGGTCAGGCCCTTATGAAGAGCCACTCCAGGGAGGCACAGGCCAAATCAAATGAGCCACACACAGTGTATGGCCCTTGTGTTTCATTGCTGATTTGGACCTGATGAATTTAACCCCGTTTCCATCATCCTGCAGGTATGCCTACAGAGACCCCGTGCTGACCGACTCCTATGCTGTACCAGCACTGTGCAGCGTCTACCTGACGTTTGCTGGGGGCACCCCCCCCCAGCTCACATGGCCAAGTCACAGACGGAAGAGGATGTGGCCGAGACATGTCTTCCCGTCTTCCAGGTGAGGTCGGCGCCTCCCACCACCAAGGCAGAGGGCCCGCTTATAAAAATTGATATGCCCAGGAAACGCTACCCGGCATGGGACGCCCACTACGTAGACAGGCGCCTGCGGAGGACTATAAACATCCTGCAGTACATAACACCAGCCGCTGTGGGCATCCGATACCGAGACGGGCCCTTACTGTATGAACTATTGCAGTACGAGTCCTCACTCTGACACACATACACACGTCAGTATGCACAAACACATGTGCACCATAATAAGACATGTATGTACACACGAATGTTCAGATTTTAGGGAAATTTGGAAACACTTTCACACACACAATGTTGCACTTAATATAAGCACACAGACACAAAGCAATCTGTCACACTTTACACTCACAAACACACACGTCCCTTGCAGGCACCTACGATGTGCGAGTCCCGCAGCCATGACTTAAAAATATGCTTCAGCGCGAGTCCATCTCTTTCTCTTTTTATCCTTCTGCCTCTCTATTTCCAGCTCCTCTGGTCCCTCTTTTTTGGTCTCACTTCTTGAATTTCACACATCTGCAATCCACTGTGAAGAAAAAAATTGAAAATGAGCGTAGTTTCACTCCGGAGACTTTGACCACTGCATGTCGTTTACGTTGCGTCGCTCACACTTTCACAGGTTTCAGTAGAATGAAAAGACAAGACACAACAAAAGGACAAATGTCACTTTTAACAAAAGGAGTTTGTGGACATGTTGTTCTTCTAGAAAAAAGGTAGTGTGTATATATATACAAAAAGGGATGTTTTCTGTGTACCATTACACTGTTGACAGGGGGACAAAATAGTTGAGCACATTGAATTTTGGGGTTACTTGACAGGGGTACCAGGAAAAATAGCAAAGCATGATGGGAAAGATGGAGACAGGGAGACTCTTGGCTTTTATACCACTGACTGTATAAAAGATAGCTCCCAGAAATGAAGCCACTGTGACTCATTCGCCCCTTGGTGGCTGGTTGCAGTATAGATCATAAATCCCACCTCCTCCGTGTTAGTGGATGGGACATGGGCCAAACTAAGAAGTCAAAGTACAAGTTAAACTAACTGGGGGTCAGACAGTTCTCCATCATTTCCATCATTTACTTATTCATTTTGTCAACAGTTGAAAATGCTTTAAAAATCCGGCTGCGTTCGTTTCCCCAGGCTAAACAGTGACCAACATGAAAATTTGTCTGAAATGTTCAGACCAAATATTTTTGATCTACTCCATTTTTCTGTCTAATGTCTTCATCATGTTGGTCCCACACTAACAGGGTGCTACCACTGAAGCTGATATAAAACAGTTTTGGACTTCAGCCATCACAACCCTCCTGATGACTTGTCTTCTCTTGTACTGTGTCCAATATCAACTCCTCCAAAGCCACCCACAGCTGAGCTGTGATGTGTGGCTCATTATTTAGTTTGTTGTTTGTTTAGCCCTGTAATCCAAGCTGTTACATTGGCAGGACACAACGAATGAACTAAGACATCAGTCATCAGCCCGCTGACAGGAACGTTGCTTCTGAGATCTCATGCCGTGACGGGGCCGCCTTAACAACAAGCTGTGGCCAGTAAAAACAAGTGTAGAACAGGTGAAACCCAGCCATGAGCTGTTTCAGATAGACTACTTACAAAAGAGGAATACAAATACACACATGCTTCTTATTCTTGCTGCTGTCCGAAATGAGAATTTAAATGTGCATAAAGAAAGTTATAAGGGGTATTTTAGCATATTTTTGGAGTTTTAGTCTCTTTTTTTTCCAGGCCAGGTGTCAAACTGTAGAAAGATCTGTCTTGCAACTTTGCAACTTGAAGCTTCTTTTTGTTTTAAGTGAAAAAAAATTAACAATCACCTTTCATGATATTTCTGAGCTGAAATGGTAATATAGTTAGTTAATTGAGGGAAAGTTGATTAAATCATTAATCAGCAAAACAAAATACAGAATTTTTTAGAAGCAGCCTTCAAAATTAGGTTCTGTGAACTTGTATTTGTCTTTTTTCTATAATTTTCATTCCTTTTAATATACTAGTTGTTCCAAAACTTGATTTGTGACCCTTAAAATGAAGAGATTCCTACATGCGACTTCTAATTAGACCACTTATTCAGACAAGTACAACCAAAAGGTGAACTTTTGACCCGTTTTTTGATAAATCTTGGAAGACTGATGATTTAAAATTACTCAGGAATTGATGGTCCCGATCCCCAGGTTAGACAAATTTGTGACAGTAAATAAATGAATGTTATTAAAAATAACATTAATTAATAAACAACTTAATTTAAATGAAAAAATGAGACTAACAAAAAATGTTGAATTATCCCTTTAAGCTTGAATAATGTGAACAAGGAGTGAGCTTTCATTACTTTTTCGTGGTGCTAGTCAATTTAAAATTTGCTATAAACTGGCGAGTAGATTCAATAGGTGCAAACGTGAAACAGACGCAGCAGCATCGGTGTTCATATGGTGCAAATCGCTCAAACTACAGAGTCAATTGGCTGCTAATCCCACTTCATATGGTGCAAATATATACACGTGTACTTATGGTGCAATAAGGGCAGATTGTCTCTTTGAATTCAATGGTGCAAATTGAGTACTGCCTTCAGTTATCTGCCAAGGCTGTGCCAAAGGCTCCGTCCAAATGGATAACTGCTCTTCCTGTCCTGCAGAAGCTATGCAAGTCTCCGATGCAGGGAGATGTGCTTAGTGTGCATGCTCACACACACAAACACACACACATATATAAATATCTAAACAACAGAAGGGTCTTCCTGTGTACCAGGGAGATATGCTTAGTACACACATTGAGATGCATGGTGAAAAGTAGTGTAACAGCATGGGATGTATCCCTACCTCGCTGCTTGAACACACACATACAGTACACACACACACACACACACACACACACACACACTTACACACTAATGTCCAATAATCCCTTGCCCCTTTATAATTTGGGAACAATATTCATATGGTGCTATTGAGTAAATCTGGATGGTTTTTGTATAGTTGTGAAATGAGGAATTTAGCCAAATATGTTTAGAAACACTCAGATTGAATAGTGTGATTCAGTCAGTCTGACTCCTCATGTACAGTAGAGAGTATACATAAAAACAGCACCACCTTCTGTCTCAGAGCCACGATGCCTTATCTGCTCGAGAGAAGTGGAGGTGGATCTTTTAAAGATATTTGCTTATGTGCAAAAGATGAACATGAGGAAGGTGGTGCTACTTTTTGGTATACTCTCATGTGGACACACACTGTACAGCAAGCGTGGGTTCAGTGTGTCAGAGCACAGAAATCACTGGAAAACAGCATACTGTGTTAGCATGCTGTCCCAAAACTGAATATGTGCCATTTAGAGAACATAGTCAGGCTTTCTCAGTTAGTTTCACAGACTGTGAATTTCTTGCATGAATGTTCTACATTTGAGGGCACATGTGCTCCTAGGAAAATAAGTGGTTACTGCAGAGGCTTAAAGGTTTGAGGAGTGACAGATTCTGGGTTGTTAAAGGGAGATTTATGTTGAACTCCAGAGTAGCTGTTCCACTAGCTTTTCCCCAGCACTGACCTCTGACCCAAACCATGTCCCCTTTGCACCCAGAGCTCCAGCCAATCAGAGATCAGGTTTAACACAGCCACATCAGGTCTGACACAACCAAAAATACAGTCTTACTACGGAAGTATTCATGCGTAGCATTCAGACTTGACCATAGCCTTGTAATCAAACTGCAGGTACAATCTCCATTTTGTTTGAAACTCAGATTACATTTGTTTCACCCATTCATTGATCCACATTCACAGTCTTCAGATGAGTCTGCTACATACGGCAAGTTTCTTCCTTCACCAAAAAAAGAAAGGGAAATAAAAAAGAGGAAATTCTAATCCAGTCAGTGTTATTGTATGGCTACACATTAACAGCTATGCAAGGTTACAAACAGAAAGATTCTGGGCTTGGATAATCTTTACAAAAATACCACATCACTGTTCTCATGTAGTAATTGCTTTTATCATTTTTGCCTTTCTTTGTTAGTTTGCAATGAAGAGGTATAGAAAGCAGAAACCATAAAGTGTTCATATGCAGCAATGCAAACATGTAATGTACCATTTGTTTACGATACTTTGCAATCATTTTTCTGTACCAGCTTTATATTTTTCTCTATCAGGTTTGTCTGTCAATGGGTTACAAATGCTTGGGAGGATTTAAAAAACTGTGTAATGTACCTTTATCTTGAGACTAACAGTGATGCACACAGCCTCCAGTGTGAGGTGATGTGCATCTGACTGTGAAAATGAAAACCAGAAAGTTATTTTTCTTTGGATAAACATAAATATTCCACTATCAGGGTCTGAAAAGCATAAGAGGCCTGTGATAAGGCTGTGTGTGTGTGTGTGTGTGTGTGTGTGTGTCTATCAGTGAGTGCAAGCTACTGTGTGTCATTAATGCTTATGGTTTTTTTTGTTTGTTTTGTTTTTTGCCAGTTTTACTTGCTTGGCCCAGAGCTGTGAAAGAATTATCACTTGTCATGGTTTTGTGGAACTTGAGGCCAGACACTAAGCTGTTTCTGATCTCAGACCAGTTTCTACCAGACCTGAGTCCAACTACGTACAAATGAAATCTTTTCCTGGTGAGGTTTGCTTGTTTTGGAATTCAAAACAAGTGGAAAAGATCTCAGAGGTTTGACTCAGGTCTGGACACTATAAGCACAGGGCAGGGTCAAACCACACCTTAACGTGGATGTATCTGTAAGATGTACAATGAGCAGCTTTATTATTTTTTATTTTGTCTTGGTCGTGCTTTTCTACTGTGTTCTTCAGCTGGGGGGGGCGGGTAGCTTTAGAGATTTTGATGTGCAAAAGTAGCTTTAATTTCCTTGTGGTTGGCATTTTCATTGTAAATACCTTTTTCTAGGAATACTCCTCAGTTGGATATACGTATGTTCATTGAGTTCACTTCGATGGTTCTTTCAAATGTACTGATAGTAAATGTTCTTCATAAATATCCAGAATGTAAGACAAGAGAAGAAAAATATGGCCTGTCTGTAGACGTCTGTGCCACATGTTGTCTTGAGTATAAGCACACTGATATTAGATCTACAGGCAGGATGTAGTGTTTGGAGATGATTTGCCAGACAGCCTTAACCAATTCCTGATTGTGTCTCTCTTAAAAAAGTGAAAATTAGGACAAACTGATGGACATTATGAATTCACTTAATTTGTCTCTCATATTCCTGACAAAGCCCTGCTATTATCCTGGTATTTCTAAATGAAATCTGGACCCAACGCAAGCCATTAATATAAGACCTATACTGCTAATTACAGTATACTTTAAGCTACACAGTCACTTAACTTTAAAAACGTGTTCTTGGAAAAGTGTCTGTCGATGGACACAGCACCTGGAGTCCAGCAGCTGCTTCCTTAGTAACAAAGTGCTTAGCTTGCGGCTGTCAAATGCTAACATTGGATACTTTTTACAAGCAGCAACTTGGCCTTTGATGATGCACTGTCCACAACTTTGTATTCAGCCGTAGCTATTTTCGCTTTTAGGTTACCCAGTTTGATCCAGTGACACCTAGCCTACAGTACGCTGATGTCTGAGTGGCGTCCTATTAGACGGACACGAGTTAAAGGGTCAAATGTTGTGCCACAAAAAATGTAAAATTAAGCTGCATTAGATGTTTAAAAGAGCATTTGTCTGTTTGTTTTATATACTGTAAGTGCTTATTTAACCCACTACCCTCTCACGTTTAGTCTATTTTTACCCATATTTACCTGTTGCACATCACTTTTTCAGGTAAAAAACAAAAACAACTGATTTGTCATCATGATAAGTGGGCAAAAAAGAGAGCAGGGATGTCTGGCTAACATCTCCTGACTTCACTAAACAAATGATGGCTGCTGTCATCGACCATGTTCAAACCGCTCCTGCGTCTGCTCATAGAAACACCATTCAGGAATCTTTTGGTCTTCCGGGGGTTTCCGTATTCACACCAAATGTTTCTGACCAACCACCAGTGATATGGGAGAGAAAAGAAACGTTGTGCATCTCTGGTCTGTCTGTATATTCTGTGTCTACAATAGAGTCAAAGCATTCGGAGGAAGAGCTGAATGATATTTTCAATGGCTCCAGAGGGCCAGTATTAGGAAATGTGTTATTTTTGTTACAATACCTCCTGAAAAATAAAGTCTATTTATCTGTGAAGAGACAAAGATTTACAATAATACAAATGACTAATGTAGAAAGTATGACACCTTTTAAATGATGTAAAACAGATCTAAATGAAAACATGTACAGTTGGATTGATTTTGAACATGATACAGAAAAGTATGAATATTGAATTTGATTTTATATGTTTACCATTTTATTACATTGTAATGTTGTGACTGCGATGGAGGAAAAAAAATATAAAGGAATATAAATTAATTTTTCCAAAGGTGTGTAGCTCCAGTTATTTTTGTCAACTTTATTCATTTTTTAAATCTAATTCCACTACAGAAATTTCTCTACAGACTAGGCAAGAATTGCATAGCAAAGAATGAATTTCTTTCTCAAAACTGGAAGAAAAAACAGTAACTTTAGGGATTTGTCACAATTGTAAACCAAAAGATGTAGCTTACATGCAAACATAAATATGATAGTCATTGAAATTTAACCATCTTGTTGAGACTAGTATGCTTCATTTTACACTGTGCAACAAGCTCCAATTTGCCAAATGGGATTTCTTTATGGCACAAAATTATGCTGTTTTACAGACCAAGGCAGGAAGAGGACTCAAAGAAAAACAATCACTGAAATTATTTCTTCACTTTTGTCCTCCTCAATGTGTTTATTAAATACTTAGAAGTTGCTTTGTGCCCTTTATGGCCAATATGGTCTGAATTTTGACAAGCAGCAACAATAACACAATACTTCCAGAATGATTCCATCATGTTCACCCTGGCCTCAGTTGTTTATGGTTATTAAATTATCAAGGCATCATAGATAGGTGTTTTAAAAATGCTATGCAGATGAAAGAACATGGCAGCATAGAAGTTTTCCTCTTCACTTGTTTCACTTACAATGGGGCAAAGTGACCCTCACACATGGGAACAGATGCATGAACAGTATATACAAATTACTCGATGTGTGGTTAAAGAAGCATGCAAACAGCACTGCATCAAAGGATATGGCTTGCAATATGTAATAGTGTAGCTGCTGTCGACAAATCCCACGAAAAGACCAAAGCCCAGAATGTGTTGCTCTGTCCTTCAGTGCTATATGACTTCACTAACATGTCTGGGGCTCTCAGCCCGAAGCCCACTGGTTTCTACTGAGGACAATAACCCTAACCTTTAAAAATGGGTCAATATAATATACTTTCATTTTTGAAAAGGCAAAGAAAATGATTAAAACAAACAAGCTCTGCAGATTTTAGCAAATACTAATTGAACAGGCGCAAACTATGAATTTGCTAGGGACTGTTTTCAGTGGCGGATTATTACACTACAGCGAGTACTTATCATTTGGATTGACTCAAAATATACTGATACAAAGGAATAAGATATACCAGGCTTTGGATGATCATTCTAACATTTGTTTGGAGGGTTAATTAAATAACTGTTAGCTCTGGTCTTTTCACAAGATTTGTCTATAAAAATAAAAATATAGGATATCTTCAAACTTATACTTTAAACTATTGTCATTGTCAGATACTGTATGTGTGACTAGCAACACTGATCCAGTTTCCGATCCTTTGTAACAGCTATGTGCCCTGTCAAAGTGCCCTTGGGTAGGACACCAAACTTGCGACTGCTCATTGTCTATAAGCATCAAATAAATATGAAAACAACTCAAAAATAATGTCAAGTTTCAGTTTCACCTCAATTTGATCTATTCAGGTATTTGTACTATTTTCAAAACCAGTGTCTTGCTACCTCATCTGATACTAATAATAACCATTATATTGCTTTAATTTTATGATTATAAAGCCCTTTGTAAAAAGTTTTTACAGATGGTGAATACCTCTTTGGGGGATTTGTCATGTAGCTCAATAACTGTATTTGATGTAATTCATATACATACTACAAGTATAAAATGAATAACTGACACAACAACACCTACACTGGCATAGGAATCACCCTCTTGAGTACACCGTTTCACCATCCTGTGGTATTTATGTCGTTATTATGTATTATACAATCATTCAAAAGTGAAATGCGTTAATTTAGATTTTAGATGTCAGTTTTTGGAAAATGGAAGTGATTTTGGGTCAGTAAAACAAAAAACCAAAACAATAACAGTGCACACAGAAGTCTGAGAAATAAAGACAAATGAAAGTTTTCCTGTTTGAGCAGCACAAGATCTCAGTGAGATACAGATTAAATCTACTAGTGAGTGTGAGCTACTCTCTCTCCCTCTGCTGACAAAAAGTAGCACTACAAATGACAAAAAAGTTCACATTCAAAAATATAAAATAGGTCTCTAAGCAAAAGTCTTCCTTTTATCTCTCAGAATAAAATTATTACAGTTTTTCTCTATCGCTTTCATTCATTTCTCACAACAGAATTGAAGTTTGCAGATCTCCAAGTGCATTTCTCAAAACAACACGTACAAACTGCACAACATAGTGGATAACCGGAAAAAGCGCGTCACCTGCTCAAAATGCTTTGTCTATCGTGCAAAAGTGTGTTTTTTCATCAATCATTGTGTCAGAGGCAGCAGAATCCCATGTCATTTCCTCAACAATGTGAACGTGACAGGCAAAATTATTAGTCATGTTGTCAGTAGAACATCATACTCAGTTTTTGTTATTTACTGTAAACTATACTCAACTCAGGTTTTGATGACTAGAAACCACTAAATTACCGTACTGGTGTGTGTCATAATTTACAGTGTCCCTCTGGTAAAAAAAAGAAGTGATTCTTGCAAACCATTGTGCATCAACCAGGTGTTACAGTAATTTACATGGTAAGAATAGATAATTTTCTGAATGATTCCATCTAACCTCATCTAACCAATCACCATCGCCCCACGTTACAGTATCAGGAATGACATTTCTATAGAGATTGTCTAAGAATGTAAGGAGATGCTGTGTGTTGTACGGTCCCATAATAGGAATATGAGCTAGCACACCTTGGTCTGACATAGCAGCACACATAGTGATGTTTCCTCCCCGTTGGCCTGGGACATCAACAGTAGCTCTCTGGCCGATTAGATTTCTACCACGCCTTCTGCCTTTGGCCAGGTTGAAGCCAGCCTCATCCAAGTATATGAAGTTGTGAGGTGGTTCTCTTCGTTAACGAAGGTGAAGACTCACCTGAGAGCAATTTCTCAATTCTGGACATATTTCTTAGCAAACATCTACTCACACTTTGTAGAAATCTGTACAGACATACAATTCTGAGAACATGTTCACTCATTTTGATAGTACAGACTTCCAACCTGAAAAAAAGACTAATTGGTTTGGTGGTTGTGACATTTCAGCTGAGAACCAGGACAAGTTATTTTGCACAGCTGGACAAAAGCAACAAGAATTGTCAAAAACAGCTGACGGATGTACAAAACCATTTGCATGTTGTTCAAAAGCAATTGCAATTTGATGAAAACAACAAGAAATTGCTGATATGATGTGAACAACTGACAACAGAATCTGACGGTTGAACGAGTAGTTCTGAGAAATGCAGTTCTGTTGTGAGAAATGAATTAAAGCGATAGAGAAAAACATCTCCTTTTTTTATTGCCCCCATCTACACCAAACAAATCTTCAACAACTGCTCAAAAAAAAAAAAAAAAAAAAACACAACAAAATCCCACTGGTTTCTTTTCACATGTTCAAGTATTTTGCAGAAGAATTTTTACCAACAGTAACATTATGGAGAGTCAGTGCCATCTGTAGTAGTCACTATTTCCTATAGCTGTTTCTACTCCATGGCATGTCAGTAGGCCTGAAATAGGTCTTTGTACTGCATGTGTATAGAGTACACACATACCAAAGTCAAAGCTGGGGCAGAGATCTCAGTGAGTAAAGTGCAACATGTCAAGTACCTACTGGAGCACAAAGAGGTGACACAGAATAGCGTGTGTGCAGCTCTGACTTGTCTACTCCAACAGGGGGTCATCATCATCGTCGTCGTCGTCAATCTGTAGCCTCTGAAAGGCACGGGGGCCTGAAGACTGCCGGTTTCTTATGAGCATGAAAAGAACTGAAGAGAAAAGAAGTCCTTTGAGTTTGCTGATTGCTACTCTTTTTTTTGAGGAATCCCCCTGGAATCCATCCTGAGCCCCCTTTATATTTTCTAAATGCTACATGTGGGGCATATTACCCATACAATTAACAGATTAATACTGTATATACTGTATACACCTTTGCAATCATTCTGACTTACCAATTGAAGAGAGTATCAGCAGGACAACCACCACCAGGCCGACCATCGCAGAGACCCCCCAGCATGTCTCAGCAGACAACAGGCACCGAGCATAGGTCATGGTGCCATTGTTGGGCTGAGGGGGCACAGCCAGCAGGTGGCACATGAGTGGGTAAATGTCCACGCTCTGTAAACTGCTGATTTGATAACCCTGGCGGAAGCTAGGCCCCACTGCTGCCAGGAAGGGATGCATGCTCGGTAGCGAGTTGTCATAGCCATGATCGCCTACTGAAGGAGGGAAGAAGAGGGAGAGCTGGTGAGTTGTGATGCAGTGAGTTTGTTAATATGAATATGTATTTTCTAGCCTTTTCAGAAAGACTAATTTAACAACTTTTTGTCCATTTTAGTACGTGAATTTTATTTTAAAAAATATAATTTAAAGGAAGAGTCAAACATTTTGGGAGACTTGTTTGTTTTCTGTCAAATCAAATAAGAAGATTTACATAATTTTCATTACTATGTCCCCACTGGGGAGATAGTTTCCATTTGTGTTTAGGCTAGCTTATCACAAAGACCAGACCCAGGTGGAAGCAGTCAGCTGAATTTCATAAAAATTCAAGAAAACTACATCATTCAGCATCTCTGCCATCCAAAATTTTTCCATCCTACAATATCAGATTTCTCCGTTAAAAACATATTTTAAAACTTTGCAAAAAAAAAAAAGCTTATTACTGTATCTGTGGATGGTTGTAAAACTAAGTGGACAGGAGCATTTAGAACCAAATATCACGAGCATTCAAACCACAAACTCCAAACAGGTCATTTTCCTGCTCTGTATCTTAATTTAAAGGCAGAAATACAGTATATGCCATTGATTAGTCATGGTTTGTCACTCTTCTTTTGTCAAACCCCGTGTAGCAGCTACAAAAGAAAAAAAAAGCTGATTTTGTTTTATAGAAAAAACAATAGGGACAATTGAGACGTACATCTTGGCAGCTGGTTCGCTCCCTGCACAATGGTCCAGCCCTCATCAGCAATCAGTATGATTGGCTGGATGCGCTTATTGTTTCTGTAGTGCAGCCTATCAGGGATGGCCTTCTTCAAATATGCTGTCATGTGGTCATGGCACTTCTTCAGCAAGGCAAAGACAGCCTCAGGATCTGGAAATCACACACAGGAAAATGTACTTATGAGAGTAATGCCCTAAAAAAACTTTGTTAGGTACTTATGAGAGTAATGCCCTAAAAAACTTTGTTAAAGATAATCATTTTATTTGGCCAAGTATATTATACACAGAAGGAATATGTCTCCAATACAGAACCGAGGCAGCCATCTACAGCTCCGGCTTACATGGATGGCAGCCCTGTAGGGTGCTGCTCTAACCATCCTGGGGCAACTTGGGGTTCAGACACTTCGACATGTGGACTGCAGGCACTGTGATTTCAACCTTCAACCTTCCATATTTTTGTGTTTATCTGCAGGCTCTTATACCCCATGACAGTTGATGTCAACCTGGTTACCTTTATTAGGAATAAGGGCAGTGACAGGTGAGAGGTCCACCAGGGTGTAATTGTCACGGTGGAGGCAGTCATCCAGCCGTATGAGGCGCTCTGCTGAACACTGAGCCATGCCATGGTCACTGGTTACCAGCACATTGATGTGACCCAAGAGGTCATGCTGCTTCAGCGCCGACATCAGCAGGCCGATGTTATCATCAACCTGATCACATAGAAACAGACAGAGCAGGAGATGTATTGACGCACAACAGTACTAACTTACTGATGTGTAGCAGATAGAATGTTTACCATGTCCTTTAGTTTTGTACAGTACGTTTTTGGTCATGAGCCAAAGTATTAAACAAATAACATTTTTGACCCGATGTGATGATGATGATACATAAAGTCAGGGTACCATGTTTGACTAGTGAACATAGTATAAGCACATTATAAGCAAGAGAAGCTACTGAAAAAAAAAAACATGCATCCACCAAATATAGTGACTTAGATGAATATCGACCACATTTTATGACCAAATAATGCAGAAAACCAGGTAATTCCAAATGGTTCACTTACTTTTTCTCGCCATTGTATATTTTGCTAAAATATTTCTTCATAGACATTTTCAGAGACCTTTTGTGTCAGGATCAAGTGGGCTTCCCTGGGCTTTTAAACTAAATTACTGTACCTCCTTTAGTACTTTGGTCATGGCAGTAGTGTTGTCTGGGCCAAAAATGTGACCCGACTTGTCCGGCTCCTCCCAGTAGAGAGTTGCAAATGTCACTCCTGGCTCCTTATGAAATGACATATATGGAACACAGTGTTAGAAAATGTCTACTAGCCCTTCCAGACTCATTTCATTGCCTTGTGCACCTATATTTTACAACAGTGATGAAGCAAAATGAAAACAGAATCCTTGACAAAAAGTGGTGGAAATACGATGAAATATGTCTGCAAAGAGTTATGTAGGTACAGTAACAGTAAGCTTGCTAAAGTAATTTTTGTACCGTTCCATTTCCCAACATCCAACTGATCACGTCGTCTAGTCGTTCCTGGAACGTCACATTTGAGTTGTAGGGTAAGAAGTGTGTCGCTGTGCGGTTGTTGATTCTCACATCAGAGCCGGGCCACATCATGGCCGCTGTCTTGTAGCCGGAATCCAATGCTGTGAGCCACAGGGGCTGTGCTTCACTCCACCACATGGGGTCAGAGTGATTAACGCCATTAAAATGCTTGTTGCTGACAGGGTCATACATATTACTGGCCAGTATGCCATGAGACTCTGCGTACAGCCCTGTAACCTAGAGAGGAAAACAACAGCAATTGTTATTGTTGTTATTATGACTGTTATAATTTATTGCTCCGCCAATATCTTTTTTTCTTTTTAAGAATATACTATTAGCTACTATCTTATGGGCCTTAATTGGTCCAGTCTCCTGAAATGTACCAAAGCAGTAAGACAACTTTTTCAATTTTACTGATTTACTACATGTGCGGGTCTGCATTATTATCTGTATATACTGTCAGATCATCAACTGACAAACAACACATGCTGCTATCTTTTACACAAATAGCAGGGTTACCAGGCTGTAGTGGTTGGGAAATGTCTTGGTAATGAAGACATTGTTGAGATGCTCCACCAGGACCCCTTGGCTGTACAGCAACGTCAGGTTTGGCATGGGGAACCTCTGCAGGTAATCTG
>NW_018127896.1:3478030-3478452 GCF_001952655.1 Monopterus albus | reverse complement strand
AAAACCCGGACACCAAACAGGAAGCCCAACAGTATTTCAAGCAACATCCTGAAGAGATGTGAAAAAAATTATGACTGGACACAGTGCATTTAAAGAAGACTAAGTATCTTCTGTGTTTCAAGTCATTACCAAGCAGAAAACCTCAGGCAAGGAAGTATTACAGAAGTACTGCAAGGCTGCAACCAACTACTTTGATTATTCATCTGACAATTATATTCTTTAATGATCAAATGATTGTTCAGGGTATGAAAATGCCTTCCTGATTACCTGAAACCCAAGTTAACACATTCAAGTTCCTTTTTTATGTGACCAACAGTAAAAATCAAATAATCAATTCATCAACTAATCATTTCAGCTTTAGAGTACTAGTTAGTTTCTGGGTGCCCAGGGAAATAATGAAACTGTCATGTACCGTACAGTGG
>NW_018127896.1:3437201-3477973 GCF_001952655.1 Monopterus albus | reverse complement strand
CTAGCCCAAGACGAGGACACTGTGGTTCCAATTTCCTATCGCTAAAGAGTCATTACAGGACTGTCGGCTCTGTTGGTGGGAGACCAAGCCATCAGACAGGCCTTCAGGGTAACGCTACTGTACAAAAAGCAAAATGAGAACTGAGATATTTAGCTTGTGAAGAGCCAATAAACATAAGAAGCACTAGGGGAGAGCAGCAGAACAAGAAGCAGAATCCTCTTTTGTCCTTTACATTTAGGAAGTGAAACTTAAAGCGGTTCATGATTATGGCGGGTAATGACGTACAGTATAATTTGGGGACTTTCTGGTTTACTCCAAAAAGAAAAACGTGTCCACACAATGTGACTCTGTTATACACAGTCCATGGATTGTGTAAACAGGTGTATGTCCGCATAACATCAGTAATACAAGTACGCAAACGCAAGGGAGTGACGCAACTTACTTCAGCCAAACGGTCAAAAAAATGTAAATACCCACAACCAGGAAGTCACAATTTAAGGAAAAATACCCCTAAAATGTCACTAATATTATATTATTAAACCATGGACACAACGCAGAAGTCAAACGAAGAATGTGCGATATGAAATAAGCACAAATTAATAACTATTTAACAAACTAATTGACATATTTTACTTTGTCTTTCAGCAAAGGAGCCTGTTCGAGTTAACGTTAGCTAAATAAAATGTAACGTAACAGCTACTTTCTGTATTAGCTTACTAACTTCATCGCAGCATCGACATACAGTAACGTTTACGCTCTGTTTAGAAACATTACTCGTTATCGGAATGACAGGTTAACTACTTAATCCAGACAGGACCGCTGAATAATTCTCCCTTACCTTTATTTTTGCAGTACCATCACTGACGGATTTCCTCAAATTAGATAAATACTGGGATGATGTCGAGCTGGCAAGAATTAGTTCCCGCAATATATTTCAAAATAAAAGAGCCACCGAATTGCTGCGCTCCATAATACTAAATAACGGCATTTCTATTGCCTATAGTTTCGTGGTCTATATAAAAAACAATTATATTGGTAATTTATGGTTAATATACAACCAGAAATATATATACACATTATTTTATTTATGAGTTTTAAAAACAAGCTGATTAATTTTGATGTTAAAACCGCGTACCTCTACTCTTGTTGCTGCCAACTTGACAGAACCTTCGACTAAGGTTTTAACTTGAAGTGGCACTTCAAGCAACTAATCAGCGTTCAGATTAGGGAGGAGAGGGCGGGGCAAGTATGATAGATATAGAGATAGAGACTTTATCGCAAACTCAAGGTCCAAATTCTGACTAATAAAAAACATCAAACAACATGGATCGTTATGGTTAATAGTCTGCTGGTATGCATAAATGTTTTATATATGGCTTTATGATGTGAGTGGATGTAAAATGTTAATAACTTTTAACTTTCATTTTAATAACTTATGGTCTTTACATTTTAAATAATGTACATTTTTTGTTTGAATTGCAAAGAGAATTGTCTTATTAGTAGAGTAACTTAAAAATACTTCTGTGAGATAATAAATGAGTCAAGATTAGAAGTGCATGACCAGTGGAGCACAATGCCTACCAATCTGAAGTCTCATAATGCATGCAAGCAAAAAGGTATTATTTTTCTCAACAAGGTTATCATTGCAAAATATTCCTATGTGCTTGTAGGCACTGAACAGTTACTTGTTTGGAGTTACCTTCTCACCCAGCAATAGTAGTAATATGCAGTCCTTCTGTATTTCAATAGTTTTCTTCCTTTAGGATCACCTCTGTCCTTTCTTGGCATTGCCTTTCTGCCTTCCCTGTCCAAAGTCCTGTGGTGCTTTTTGATAAGGTTATCACTGTTGGTATCACAGTCACTCTACGGTACTCACCACTGTCTCTTCAGTTTGATCTCTTCGCCTGGGATGGATACCTCTGAGAATGTGTATGAGACCCCAGAGAGCACCTACCAGAACCAGCCATCAGGTTTATATGATGTGCGATTTGAAGCGTTATATGAAGAGCCCTCAGCCCTGTCAGGAGTGTATGAGAACACTGGACAGGCCATAAGAGAAATACCGGCTCCCCCTTCTGTTCCTGCACCTCACCTTCCCACCCATGCGAGGCAAAGCAGTTCATCTTCTTCTTCATCATCCTCATCTTCTTCGCATGCTGAGGATGAAGAGAGAAGGGAGATGGATGTTGGGATTAGGAAGGAGGAGAAAGAGGAAGAGAAGAAAGAGGTAGAGCAGAGCAGCACACTGCCTACCCCTACCTCTGGGTCTCCAGAAGTAGAGGTAGAGCAGAGCAGCACACTGCCTACCCCTACCTCTGGGTCTCCAGAAGTAGAGGTAAGCAGGTCATCACGCAGATCTTCATCATCATCATCTTCATCCACCTCTGAAAAGGAGGAACTTGAGGAGGTGTCAGAGTCTGAAAAGGATCAACTCAAGATCACGCTTTTTGTTAAGGTATGGAAGAAATGCCTTGGATTTATTATACTCTGTGATTCAGGGAATTTATTCCAGTTCATTCTCTGTGATATTCTGTATGTATGCACACAGATAGCTTGCAAATTAAACTTTTATTGAGATAACTTGTAGCCCTCATAAAGCTCAGTCATAATCATAATCATAATCATAACAGCTGATTGTGAACAAGTGTACAAAGTGTGCAAGGTCAGAAAATGCTGTATCTCCTAATGTGTGTGAGTGTGTAGTGTATATGTAAAATTTTACTGTGGTGCATCCAGGCCCAGACTTTATACTTTATTGTTTGGACAATTTAGAAACCTCACTGTGCTGTTCACACACGTCTGTTTATAGAACATCATGTTTTCTGTGTAAGTGTGAGTACGTGGGTTGTAGAGGGTTGCTCTTGTTCTAAATATAAGCCAAGCTGAACTGACAAGAATGTTTTGAGTCAGTGCTGGGATGGTTGGGGATGGGTTCTGTTGCCTGGCCATGTGTGTGCACGTGTGTGCATGTGTGTGTGTGGTTGAAAATCTATGTATCTATTTACCTATCAATAATAACAGCTAAATATTGTACATTGGCATACACAAACACACACATTAACTGAATTTATTACATATTACACTCTCCATATTAAAGTCCAATTGTACTGGAGTATACAGGGGTCATAAATGTGACACTTTGAAACTGCAGCCACATGCAATAAATGATAGCAATTTACTGTAACCTCACTGTAATAGAACACAAGTGAGATCTACTGTTGGCAGTAATGCACAGTTTTCAAATTTGCAGTGTGTGGTGCTATAGTTAAAGACCTATAGTGAAAATACTTTTGTTCATTTAGTGTAAAAAACGATTTAGTGATGTTAAATGACACTGTGTTAGATGTTTAACACTAATGGTGAAAAATCATGTCTCCATGTATAGTAAAAAACACACTTTGTAGTGTTGTAAAATGACACTGAGTGTTGAGAAACTGACACTTTAAAAGTGTTAAAACCTTAACACCGTGGACAGTGACAGTATATAAACACTGGGCCAGTGTTACTTTTAACTCTATAAGAGTTGATTTAACACCATGTGTTTTGCTGTGTAGCATTACACAAATATTTCCAGTACTGGATTAATACACGTCTGGTACACTATAGTATTTATGGCACCATTACACTGTACAGGGGATCCAACCAAAATAAACTTCAATACCTATGTTCCTGAAAATTAAATTATATGTCACCCAGTGCAACAGTGTGGAACAGTATGGCTCAGTCATGTGTTTTCAGTAGTTTCTGGACAGAGGCATGGACACACATACATTACTTGATTGTGGGAATTCACTGATGTTTGCAACAGATTTGTTGACAATATCAGGCCACTGAAGCAGCTCAGATGCAGGCTGAGAATTCAGAGCATGAGTGCTGACGAGTCTGATGAGAAGGCAGTGACTCCTGATGATTCAATGTCACCCACTTCTGTTGTCAGTCAGCACTGTTAAGAGGTGGGAGGGGCACGACACCCTGGGGTGACTTGGTCATCCCTTTCCCTCCTCATTTCCACTAACATTACCTCACCCATGGGGGGGTATTTTTGCTGTCATGTTGTGCCCCATGGCTGAGACCACATGTATAAACTGAACCCCTCACACACACTCTTCCTCTTTTCCTCTGTCTCACACACACACTCACTGGTATTCATCCTCAGCTGACACTCGGACAGAGCTGCTGTAGGACCAAGGGGACTTTAGCGAATGGACCTGGAATAGCATCTGCTGTAAACTGAGACAGCTCTTTCTCTCTCACACACACACAGACAGACACAGACAAATATACACACTTGTTGAAACAAACCACACAAACAGAGTGTGTTTTTTGTCACCATGACGGACTCTGCAGCTGAGGAAGACAAGGACCCTGATATTGAGCTATTTGTCAAGGTGGGGCTTTTAGTGTTTTAGTGTGTGTTCAGTTTGTGTATGTCATTAGCTGACACTAGATCAGTTTTCCTTCCACTTCTTAATTACACTTCTGTTTAATTTTGTACTATCTTACCCTGCATTCTGCCTGTAATAGTTGTTATTTTTGTGTATAGCAAGTAAAATAGAAGCTGCATATGCTACTGGTATTTTACATAATCTGTAAAATACCAGTGGTGTGTGCATTATGTTGGAGGCCCCTTTAAACGTGTGCATGCCATGTTATTGTTGTTGCTTGCTGATTTTCCATGTGTTAACCTGACACCCATTTGCATAGACAATCTCTTTCTTTCTCTCTCTCTCCCTCTAAATTATTACTGGGTTCATTTCAGTATCGAGAGCAGCATGGTCTGAGGTTATGATACCATATATGTGCAGGTATGACTGGATGTGTTAACTGTCTGTACTGTACCGTATATGCTCACCAAAACAGTGCTAGCTTGAAAGAATAATTAATATTGCTGTAAGTCTGTTGGGTCTGTGCAATCATGTGCATGTTTGACCTTACACCTTAAGACCAGTTTCAAACATATATATAATGAGAACATCTGCTAAATTTATTAAACAAGTCTTGCAAAATATTTCAAGGAATAGCTGATCATGTTAAATATGCTTTTTTTTCAAACAGGGTCAAACCATGCTCATGTCAATACACTGAATACAGTTTCTAGCTGGTTATCTTAGTTTAGCTTAGCTTACCAAAGTTCAAGTTCAAAGTGTTTATTTGTCATATGCACAGTTAGGAAACGTGTTTCCCTGTACAATGAGATTCTTACTTTGCCGTCCACATGAATATGCCACAAAAATACAAATGAAATATAAAGTAGATAAATAAGTAACACAAAGACTAGAAACAGAAGGACTGGAAAGGTAGAAATGCTTAATTCAAATTTTTAAGACACAACAGTATGGTTTACACTGTGATTAGCTCTTGTGAAAAGAATATGTGATTTCCATTAAATTGGCTATGGTCATTTAAATTCTTAAAATCTGAGCCTTTTGTAACAAACACAAATCAGACACATGCGGTGAGATCAAGGCACTCGTTTGATCTGGAATTTCAAATACATGGCAGTGTCTTAAAACATGAAATGTACATCAGACGTTTCCAGTTGAGTGAAAGTGTGTTTTTCTTTGCACTGATAGATGTGCTGTATGTTATGGTATGACAGCAGGTTATATGACTTCTATAGTGGATACACACTGCTACAGTATGCAGGACCCAGAAGTTCAAACAGGCAGTGAAGCAGCTAATGGAAGCAGCGTGGATTATTCATGTTGGATTCGGTGTTGCATTACAGTGTCCTGTTGCAGCTCTGTGCGCGTGCGCATGTGCACACACACTCACACATCCTACAGTTTTTGATTATCTGCCACTTATAAAATTGTGTATGTAGACTCACAGACATGATCATATCACCAGATGCCTCAAACTCACTTCATCAAAGTAAAAGACTGATTCTTCTTAACTGACTAAGAACTTGTTGACAAGAGTGTGTGTCTTTAGCATCTACTTGTGAATCAGTTTCTGTGTATGCAGTAGGTTTGTAGGGGTGTGTCTGTGCGTTTGTGAATGAAAGTGCATGTGTACCAGAGGAGGAATAACTCAACATACTAAGGCAAGCAGAATGGAAACAGGCACAGCTATGTTTGATAGCAGTATCAGTACCTCATAATGTTTTTGTGTGTGTTTACAGGCTGGGAGTGATGGAGAGAGCATTGGAAACTGTCCGTTTTCCCAGCGCCTCTTCATGATCCTCTGGCTGAAAGGGGTAGTCTTTAACGTCACCACTGTTGACCTCAAGAGGTAATAATGATGTTGTAATATAACAGTTAAGCATTATGATAAAATAGAAGATGGGGAATATACGTGTGTCGTCTCTAGTTGAATACAGTCCAAATAGGATGGTGGTAAATCTTTAAACAGATGTTTATTAAAGCTGCTCCTCCTAACAATAACATAAATATTGCCTCATCTATGGAAAAGGGGTTGTCTGTGCTAAAGAATTATTATCTGACTGTAGTTCCCTTAGCTCTGTGAAGCATTTTAGCATCTTTCAGCTCACTGTTTTAATTTTTGGCTTGGTTTTCAACAGCTTTGCTGTTTTGGTTCACTCTCACCACTCTTCAGTATTATTTCCAGCTGTAGCAAGCAACTGTTTAAAAGAAAAACCCTCAGATCAACCCACTGTACACTACCTGATCAGAACCAAATGTCAGAAAACGTTAGTGACTATCGAGTTAACATAGTGGAGCATTTAGTAACCAAAGAGCTGGATATTTTCCTCAGAAGTTGATGGACTTCAGAAAAGCTGGCAGTGACCAAATATTGTCAGCGATATTAAAATGGTCATTCATCATAACACAGATTTCTGAAAGAAGTTGTAAAATGTTTCCACTCTTATTAGGAAACCAGCTGACCTTCACAACCTGGCTCCAGGGACACATCCACCCTTCCTCACCTTCCAGGGGGAGGTTCTCACTGACGTCAACAAAATTGAGGAGTATCTGGAAGAGATGTTGGCTCCACCTAAGTAAGTCTTTCACACAGAAAATAGGAGAATATGAAAACAGCATCTTGGTATCATGTTAAACTCTTGTTCTTCAGGTATCCCAAACTTGCAGCAAAGAACCGTGCATCCAACACAGCAGGAAATGACATATTTGCCAAGTTCTCAGCTTATGTCAAAAACACAAGACCAGACAAAAATCGAGGTAAGTACACTGTACACAAAAGCATGAATGCATCCAGTAAGCATACTGGATGTGTAATGTAGGGTAATTCAGGTAATGTTGACTTTGATGACTTTATGACTTTGAAGAATTAGTTCCCTGTGTGTGTTTCAGAGTTAGAGAAGAGTCTAAATAAGGCCCTTGCTAAGCTGGAAGAGTATCTGATGTGTCCACTACCTGATGAGGTTCAGTCAGGACGCCACAGCGGAAATGGAGAATCTACCCGCAAATACCTGGACGGTGATGAACTGACACTGGCTGACTGCAACCTCCTGCCCAAACTTCATGTTGTTAAGGTAACATGCTTTGCAGTGGGGTAGTTGTGTTTGGTTCATTTAACCTTATGGAACTGATCCTGACAGTAGTATTACAGTAATTTCTTTTTGGCAGGTGGTTGCAAAGAAATACAGAAACTATGACATCCCATCTGACTTCAGAGGGGTGTGGCGTTACCTCAGCAACGCCTACAGCCGAGATGAATTCATCAACACCTGTGCAGCTGATGTGGAAATCGAGCTTGCTTATAGGGACGTAGCCAAGAGGCTGGGAAAGTGAACACATCACAACCACTGTCGCTACAGTACCTTTCTTTCTTTCTGGAAACCCCTACTTCTGACACACAGTGTACAGACTGTGTAACTAGGCACAGGTACAGTGGGCCTGTCAAGCTTTGGGTTTCTTCACATGTTTAACTGCTGTGCTTGGAGCTGGAGCAAAAAACAAAACATTAGCAAAAATCAGGCAATAAAAAAGTGATTAAACAGTGTGTTTGCAAATGCTAGCATGTGGCTAGGAAGCACATTATTACTGACTATATAATTTTCTGTTGAGTTGTATTTGAATATTGAGTTGTGTTTGAAAAAGTCCATACATGACCGACACATGTGCTGTTCAGTACTTTCATTAGTGGATGCTATCAGCATTTAGGCTAACGTTAATGGCATGAACATTAACAAACAAGTATGTAAGATATGCAGCCAAATAGAAGTCATGTTCAAGAAAAATTAACATGATTTGACATGTACATTTTTTTTTACACATTTTTATACTAACTCTACACTGCAGTACAACAACAATGCTGTTTCTTTGACCTGCAGTTGTTGACTTGTTGCCTGGGATGTGAAGCTTTAACTTTGACCTTTCACAATAATATCATGTTCGTAGGCATCAAATGTATATTCAAGGACCCTTTACAATATTCTTTTCATTTAAAAATAGTCAGCTGATAGCAATTAATGGCACTTATGTTAGCTGAATAAGATACTGTAACTATCTAGATACTTTCATCTGGCATGTCACTTGGTTAGACTAGAAGTACCAGCTAGAAATGAGAAGGCTGTTGTTGTGTGAGAGCTGAACAGGCTTAATAACACTAGGTGGTGGGACTTCTACTGGTGACAGTACATCTGATTCAGCCACTGATCTGATGGACACCTTTTTCTCCACAGCTTTACTGAATTATTATCCTTTTTGGTTCACAAATAATCACCTAAATATTCTCTAATAATTTAATGTAATCTTTTTACTCTATACATTTAATAGTAATAATACTTTATTTTTACCTGTCCACTTTCCCCTATGGATCACATTGTTATTACTTCATACTGAAGGGTAGAATTGATAGACAAAAAAAAAAGGTTTGTTGGAAACTCCAGTTAAGAATGTGTTTCAGCCAATGTAATTTGTATAGAGATGTGGTGTCTGTTTCCCTTTCTTAATGAAGCAATGGACATTTTGTTTGACCAACTGAATTTAGGATGTCTGAATGAAAACAGACTTCCATTAGAAGTTACTAATCTTTTAAAATGCAGTTTCCTAATTTTTATGGTCTAATATCACAGTTTACAGCCCTTTCTTGATTTTCCAATACTGTCAGCTCTTGTACATACATTCAATCTGACTAACAAGCCTGCAATTTAAAAAAAAGCATAGTCATGGAGTGACAGAAAGAACAAAGTACCCAAACAATTAAGTCTACCCCAGCTGTTGTGTTGTGCTCTCCTGATAGTTATAGTAGTGCAAACTGATGGTAGTGGATGTAATTTTAATCCTGAGTGCCTTAGTGAGAATCAAGCTCTCCTCTGCCCTCAGCTTTACATCTGTACAGTAGATTATATATTTTTTTTAAATATGAACCTGAATGATTGACGTCATAAGTTGCTCCATGGAGCCTTGTGATAATAATATAACCTTCATATGTCTGTAAATGATTAGATTTTATTTCTGTCTGATGATTAGAACCATGAACCCACTGTGTATATGTCACTTATTTGAATGATAAATCTATTTTCTCAGAATCTGAGCCTGAGTTAAGTGGTGTACCAGTACAAAGGAATGAGTACTGACTGGATTTGCAAAATCAAGTGCTTGTCTGTGCAAATTCTCAATCATCCAGGTCATGGTATGCTGAAAAAACTTAGAACAAGGCATCTGGACATAGTTTTAGGTAGAAGACCTAAACAGTGCGATAAATACCTTCTGCTCACCACCAGTCAGGCAGAACTGATGAAGTCTCATGGATGAGATGGTGAAATGTCTTCTACCTAAAATTACGTCCAGATGCCTTCTTCAGCAAAATCAAGTGCTGTTACAAAGTATTCTTTGAAAAACAGCAAGAAGCATTTCTTGCTTATTTGTTTATGGAAATACATGCAAAGTCATTCTATGTGTCTCATGTTGTCTGGTACAACTGTTTCAAACTGACTCTTGGAAACATATTCATACCGATATAGTGAGCAATATAAAACATATATCCTACATTTACAACAAAATAATTTCTTTAGTTGTAAATGTATTACTTATTTTGTTATATTACACAACTTTATGCTGGTTTACTGTTTACTTGCATGGGGATATGTACATACACACTGAGAGCCGACGTACCAGCGTCAAATTCCTCGTGTGTCCGACACACCTGGCCGATAAAGCAGATTCTGAGTCTGAAAAGTATTTACACCCCACTGCTGTTTTTATTGTGTGAACACTAAACAGTGCCAGCAGGTGGCAGCAAAGACAAATGATAGGAACACATGGGGTAGTTAGGGATCGTCTTGGTTTATGTCCCCACCCCCTGATTGTTTAACGACCTTAACGTGGTAAATGTCACGGAATATCAAGTCACTATGACCCAAATTCCAACTAAGCACATACAGTTTACTTCTTATGTAGAGCATTTTGAATTGTTGTTGATAGGTATCTGTTAGTAATCAAAGATTAACTTCAGGTTATTTAGTGAATAAAATAATGTGTTTAAAAAGGATGAATAGCAAATTGCATTATAAATAATACAAACACTGTTACAGCTATATAGTCTCCAATAGTTTGAAGCAATAAAAAATGTATTGTAAATTGTGACTATAATGTAGTTATTAGGTCTTGAGACCAGTTGGTCTTAAAGAGCGACTGGCTCTCAAAAAAGTAGTTTTGTTTTTCTTTTTAAACTGTTTATTAGTGTGTATTATTTTATATAGGACGCTGACATTTAATTGTAATAGCCTATTGTAATTATACTCTTAGTTAATAATCCCAGGATGTCTTGTTTGCTATATGCAATTTATGAGATGAATTACTGTCTGTAATATATAAATATGGCAAATTTTTATGCTTTTGGAACTTATTTTAATGATATATTAATATATTGACTTATGATACTGACCTTTTTGAAAGGATATATGTGTATTTTAACTTTGCTTCATACAGGCCTATGTCACACTCAATATTAGTGGAGGAACAAGTATTCAGATCCTTAAATAAAGGTATGAACACCACACAGTTTGTCACTATTATTAGTAAAATTTAGGCTACTTAAAGTATTAAAAGTAAAGTCAACTAATAGTTATACTATTACATTAGCTTATTAACGTGGATGCATTAATGTAATGTTAACAGCATTTTACTGTATATTTGGAGCTATTTTAACTATTGTATTTAGGCTACATATGAGCGGGTCAGTAATTTTTTAAAGCTTACTACTTTACTACATGTTTAGATCTGTAAAATCTTAATTTAATAAGTAACGTTGTCAAACAAATATGTAGGTCTATTGTATTTGTGCAGTACGTACTTAGCTGCCTCCTACACTGCCCAGTGTTAAACATTTTGTGCGTGCTGTAACACGCAGACGGTCCCTACAGTGGGCAGAGTATATTTTGTAGAGGACGCATCAAATCATTTCAGTCTGTCCTTCACAAAACTGTCTCCGTTCGTTTTTTCGCTGGATTTCGAGTCTGTGTCCTTATAACATTACCGTGGGCTGCCGACAGACACCACAGAAAGGTAAGCCGCGGTTCTCTCATTATAACCAACCCGGAGCTCATTTTCTGCCCCATTGTTGAGGAAATAACGTCAGCTCTGGAAGAAGAGGCGCAGTGTTTAGCTGTGTGTGCTCGGGAGTGGGTGACTTGTCATTGCGGCGTGTTTTGTTGTGAAATGCGTGTGGTGGTCCACCGAGGCAGCTAACCTTCTCAACCCCACCACAAAACAAAACTAATGTAGCCAGAAGCTGCGATAGCTTGTCTATGAAACAGCTAGCACGTAGAACAGAGTAACGCTAGCTAACATCTACGCTAGCTGAAATTAAGGAATCGGGACGTTAATCGCCGCAGCGAGCAGAGGGTACAATTATCATTATTATTATTATTATATGGCAGATTTAGCTAGCTTATAAAACAGATAGGAGCTGTGTGATAGTGTGGACATTTCCTGTAGGTTGTTTCTAGCCGAAGAACATCTTTATAGTGGAGACAGGTCTCGGAATAGGTTGCTCAAGAATAACGGCCAACTCTGTCATTGCCACTGTCTGTTGGTTAAACTGCCTATTTAATGATTTAGCTAGGGATATTTACAGCCGCAGTTGTCAGTTTGCCAGTGACTGACGACCTTCTTCTTCCCGGACAGTGTTGTACTTTCTTGGATCTTATAAACACGGCGTGGTAAAACAGTAACCAGGGGTTTAACCTGGGTGTACACAAGCCAGGGAGAGTTTGTTCTCAGCTTCTGGGGAACAATGATGTTTTGTTTTGGTGACATGTCAATAAAACAGGCTGTGGGAGTTATGTATAGTCATGTCCTCTACAGCCACAATGTCTTTAAATGGGCTTAACTGGAAAAAAGGGACAGGGGCTGTATTTCTGGCTAGTCTGACTGTTTATAATTTTGATAGGGAACTCTCTTTATGTTTTTAAGGATTGCTTGTGATTTGATATGTCATTCAAATATATCGTTTCTAATTCAATGTGACCCAGCAAAAATGTCCCTTCTCCTAGACTGCAGGCTGTGAGCTAAAGCTGACCATCCATAGGTGAGCCACCAACTGCCCTTGGGTTTATAAAGAGCTCTTTCAGCTGCCTTTTTTGTTGAAGCCCTTGGGATTATAAATCCTGAGGAAAAGGAGCTTTGCTTCACTGGCAAGAAATCATTTGAGGGTGTGTATGAGGGGGTAGCAATGGTGGAGAGCAGTGCAGGAATGAGGAAGGAGGGATTGAAGATGGAGGAATTGTGGGGCGGGGGAACCAGGCTGTAGTGATGGATGCCATGCAGGGAAGTGGAACGCTTGGCCTTTCTGTGATTAAAGGGCTCCTGTTCTCTGAGCATAAACACACACTCTGTCTCACACATATACACACACCTGTCGTTTCTTATTTGTGCAGATGATGTGGTTACTAATCACTAAGCCAAAGATTTATCCAAAGTCAGCGAACCCTTTAAGTGATGTTAGATCTCTCTCTTTATTTAACCAGGTAAAAACCCATTGAGATCACGGTCTCTTTTACAAGGGTGACCTGGCCAAGAGGTCAACAACACATGTCGTCAATACATAAGTTTCAATACAAATCAAAACATTAAACATTTAACAACCAAAACCATAAATACAATAATCAACAATACAACCAATTTAAAAACACCTACACTGACCAATAGACTCCTGTTGCCTAAGAACCATAAGGGAATAAAAAGCTTTAACTGAGCATAATTCAGTAAGTTGAAAATCTGCTTGGAAACTATTCCACAAAGAGGAAGCGGCAAATCCAAAAGCCCGTTTCCCTTTTTCGGTCCGAACTCTAGGCACTATGAGCTGATACTTATCACAAGACCGTAAGGCATATTTGGTATCCGATCTACGTAAAAGAGAGCATAAGTATGCCGGAGCTAGGCCTGGAGCCAGGGGGGTCAGTAGTGTACTGCAGATCAGACTGGGGTATACAGTCAGCTTTTTTGGGGGGGGAACACTGCCCTATTTGTCACGGGTTTACCAAAACCCCCCTCTATCTAAAGAGGCCCTCGCTCGTTGTGCTAGGCACATTTCCATATTTACAGTCAGTCTACTGTTTGGACCTCTGCAGTTGCAAAGCATTCATTTAGTGGTGCTGCAGAGAAATGGCTTGGGCAAGTCACAGAAGTTTAATTCTCCTGAAAATCTGTTCAAATTGCAGGGTGATAACTTAAAACTGAAGAGGTGATAAAAGGCAGGGAAAAGTTCACCTCTAACCATCTGCTTTTGTCTCACTTTGCAGATGGAATATTGCTGTTAGAGACATAAATATATTTCAATGTCTTTAGGTTGTGAGACATTTAAATCCAGAACACTGGAATAATGGAACATCATGGTTACACGAACCACTACCTTCATAAGTCCAAAGAATCCATTAATACCAGCACAGAAGCCTTAACTCATGTCATCACACCCAGTTACTCTCTGTTCCATTAGTTTCAGCGACTCTGTGCCATTTAGCACTCTTTCATCGGTCATTGTAAGAAATCTAAGTGTGTTCCTTTGTACTTTTTTCATATTCCAAGCCATTAACCACTACGACACTTACTCCTGAAAGTCGCAACTTTTGTGGTTTTAAAAAGGTTAAATATCTATGTATTTACTTTACCATTGGAACAGTTGCCCTGATTGTTTTGCAGCATGGCGGTACACAATATTGCACATCACTGTTATTTACTAGACTCTTCTGGACTTTGGTGGTCCAAGTAGCACAACGTTAACTATGTGTTTCTGATATTAATCTCACCTCTCTCATCTTTTTAAGTTGTAAGAATATATATAATGCTTGCAGCCATTTCTTGACTCGAGACCTCAGTTCAGTCCTCTTGCCCATTTCAGCCTTGATGGGCTCAGGATGGGAAATAGTGCTGATTTAAAACCCCAGTAAAAACAGAGATATTACGTTGATGTCAATAATATGTCAATTTAAAGAAATCCATCATTATAATTTTAATGTGGCCTGATTCTGATTATAAATCAGAAACTTTGGTTCCTCAGAACAAATAAGCAGCTGTGTCTGGCTGGAGTTTGTGTGTTACACATTATGTTGCAGTGATAGAACATGAGGATTTTTTTGCCACTCTGGACATCTTTAAATACTTTGAGGATTTGGACTTGCATTGAGAGAGAAAGACTGGAAATAGGATTCATTTTGTATTAAGAAACATTTTGAGTTGGGTGTAGTACAAAGACTTAGAAATTTAATGTGGTCAGTGACGGCCTCAACTGACATGATTATATCAGTGTGTGTGCGATTACATACATCAGGTTGCATAACTTGTAAAACGTGTACATGGTGGTGACAGGAAAAAAAACAAAGAGCATCATTTGCAGTTCCTGGTCACACTTGTTACTGGGTTTGCTTTTAACACGCGGGTCATGTTCATGGCGATCTAGTCTCATGGCGTGTTGTGGCAGGTTAGACCTGTTCATGCTAGTCTGAACAAACTGATGTCTTAGCTGTCTTTATAATGTGTTTTTAAAAAGCAGCAAAGGACAAAAGAAACCAGTGTAGCAGGTTTAAGGTATGCAAAGAGTGTTGTCTGTTGGTGGTGATAGACAGAGGGAAGTCTTAAGAGAGAATCAGTGATAATAAACAGATGCAAGAGCCTTTCCTTGAAGTCAGTGTAGCAGCTTCTGTATGTTCACTGAGTGGAGTTGGCTCTCACAGAAATGATTACTTCCTTTTTTATACAGTGTATAGAGGTATCTATTGTATGGATTGACAGCTCCCACCCCTGACTTTGACCCTCTCTGACTGTTAGGATGAGGCTTGCTCAGAAACTTTAGCTGGGAATATCTCTGCTCTGCTGCCAGTGAGTCTGGCTCAGAGGACCACTCCACATTAAGATACGTCCTCAATCGAGCGTGCACGGTGACAAGAAAAGGAGTGAAGGATATAGGGAGATGATGTCGGGGCGGTGTTAGGGGTTTTGTCAACATGTTATTTGCTTTGAGATTTGTCATGTAAATGAATGTGTACTTGTGTTCAGCTTAGCTTCCTATGGTGGTGTGTAACTCGGTTGCTCTGGTGCATCACCTTCCTATTCGAGCTCATTATCTTCCTTACTTTAAGAGTGACTTCGTCCTCTTTGCCACCACTGGCTGTAGTAGTGAATAGGACGTGTGTTTATTCCTGAAAGTTACAGAAAGCTCATCTAGTCTGTTGTTCTCTTAAAAAAACACTGGGAGTATTTGAACATTTATATGAATAAACCTGGAAATGGGCACTCTTGAAGAGCTTGTTTGAGCAATGACATTGTTCTGCTTCTGTCACATTTTAGACAAACTTCCTGGACTTAGTTGCATGGAAAGCCCGTCTCAGACCCCCTTGTTGATATCTGGTTACGAGCTGGAGTCACACCAGCAATGTGGTGAAGTTGCAACAGCAGGGGCCTGTTCCTCTGAAGGGCCTAATTAATAATTAAGAAGCGGGGTGTATGTGAAGAAGCCTATTAAGATGCAGGGTCACACCAGTCTTTGTGGTAGCAGGGCCGTGTTATCAGGATCACATCTCCTTTGGCCAGGTAGAAGGCAAACTAGCAGGCTTAGTCTGGGGGAAGATTGACTGGGATGAAGAATATCACTTTCCTGAAGGAGTTTTGAAACTACGTCATCCTAAAGCCATTGCTTCTAAGCGTCTGTGCTGACTGGAGAGTTGTCAGCATCAGTAAGAGAAAAAGTGGAGTAATTAGACTATCATAAAATTTAATCTGCAACTATTTTGACAGTCTGCTAAGTTTTAAAGAATTTTTTAAAGCAGATTCACTCTGGTGTGGACCTTCTTCTGGCTGTAAACAGTCAAGGAAATGACCTTTAATAGCATCATCTGTAGTTTTGTGACCATGGTAACATGAGTGAACATCATGAGTGTGAGGTGTTTTCCTGATGGTTCAGAAAGTGACATGGAGTGAACATAGGCTGTATCTGTGTCCTGCTCCATGTACTTCCCTCCTACAAAAGTAAGCAACCACACAGTATGGCAGCACAAGACGGAACCTTTTTGTGGTCATGTCTCCAATGGATTCTGGGTAATCATATTTCCTGTAAGTATATATCATCTGGATGTGAGAATTCTGTCTGTGGAGACCTGTTTTATATTCAGGAGAAAAATGGATGCCTTTTGTGTGTTGATCCATAATTGATGATTGAAGCTCCTTCTAGAGCATTTCACTACTTTCTGTGGTTATGCAACAAGCGCCAAGTGTTTGTTATTTCAGCTCAGTAGAATGCTTTCTCTTTTAGACCTGGAGTTAATCTATCTCCCTCAGCCTGCTTCATCTTGATGGAATCTCCCTTAAACTGCACTTTAAAGGAAGTTATTCTCAGCCCCAGTCATAGATGCCAAGGAAATGGACAGAAGCTTTGCCTCACCCAAGCATCTGGCCTGGTCTTAACAGTTCAGGATAGGAAGGGCGACTGAGAGACTGTGACAGCAGAGGAAGGGTGAAGTGACTCCACTGGACAGATATAAAAGCCTGGGATGATTATTTTGACAGTTATGCAGTAACATTTACTCTTAATCCCTACAACGTTACCGTAAACAAGCTACCGATACCACTCATTGTAAACATTCATTCATTTTTTTCCACATAAAGGTGACACGCCATCTGTTGGACTTTTTAGATTGACATGTATTTAACTAAAGATCACTTGTCACACCTTGATTACAAACAGATGGTGTCCATATATTATGATAACTAAAAAGCACTTTTTGTATTTCTTCTTGGCTCAGGTGTTCACTCTAAAGAGTCTTCAGTTGTTCACCCAGATTTCCCTCCTCTTCTGCTGGAGGAAAGGCTTTCTGCTGTGCTTAAATAAAGTTAATCAGTGCAACAATTAAAATGGAAAATAAACGGTTTGCATCAGGAACACACTGTGAAAGCTGTGAAACAGGGCCCAGGAAACCTATTAAAACTAACTCTGTAATTTAAGTGTGGAATTAAGGCATCATTTTCTTTTTTGCTGCTGTCATGTATTTTGTCTGATTAAAAGGGCACGATTCCTGGCACAGTCACTGCATCCAATCATTTATCTTCCAAATCTAGTAGTGTTACTATATACTGAACTCTTTTAAACTGAAATTTCAGTCCTGGTGTCCCCAACAGGGAGAAGGGTTTTGCAGCAGATTTGAAAAGACAGTGATTTCTTCCAGGCTAGAATGATTCAATTCTTTCTGTCTTCACTGCTCTAGAACCTGTGGGGGTTTCATGCCTCGCAAACTTCAGAAGGTTGTTACATTATCATCTCAAGTTGCGAAGGATCATATATTCTGCAACCTTAGCTGGCTGTCAACACAGTTTCACTGAGCTGTTGCTACAGAGAGCCAGAGGGCTCCCAGCCAGACAAATTAAGATCCTGAATTAGAAGCCAGAAGGTAACCGAGTGGACAGATATATGTGCTGCTGAATGACTGCACAGCCCCGTTCTCTGCAGATTGGAAAGCTTCCTAACAACAGAGTAATGTTGTGTGATCCATTTGTCTTAAATAAGACAGATATATATTTATATATATATATGTATACAGGAAATAAGGCCAGACACGAGAGCCAGCTCCAACTGAGATTGTGTGTATTCACAAATGGTCGAGTCAATGTTCTGTGTAGGTTTTGGCTCGGGCTTCTTACAGCGATGTACCACAGGGTAATCTGAGCAGTGTTCCCCTCTGATAAACAGCCCCAAAGCCTCCCGTTCTTGTCGGCGTCCAACTGGCGAGCACTGCCAGCCTTTTCCTGCCCTCTTCCAACAGAGACCCAAGCAATGAGAGACATCCGATGTTATCAGCCCTGCAGATCACACAGAGCTACTGCCAGCGGCTTGTCTCTAAATGCATAGTGCAGCCCAGAGATTTTTTTTTTTTTTAACAGAAAGCCTCACATCACAAAGGCACAGAGCAAACTGGAGTTAAGTGTTGGAAAAAAGATACAGAAGTTAACATTTTTCTTAATTTCAGACAGTGCAGCATTTATCATTTGTCCTCGCTTTGTTAAAATTTATAAACAGATCTCTGTCCATAGAGAAATCAATGTAAACCTTTGTCTTAAATGATCAGTTATGGTGTGTCATAAACTGCTATGAGATTTCAGCCCTGTTGGAAGCTGCTAACAGCTGTCACTGACCTATTTATGAGGCCGATGGATGTAAGGTGAAAGTGGCTTTTATGTGGCCACCTTTTGTGTTTCTCAGGAAGGTCCTGATGATTTTCTGCTCACAGTTCAGTGATGATCTAACCGTCTTTGCAGCGCTTTGAATATAAGAAATATTCCTAGTCAAAGATCACAGTGATTAAAACATGGGCAGGTGAGGCAGTTGTAGTTATGATTGTTTTTCAGCATTGCATTCATGGCGTCAGCTGTGGTCTTGACCTGGTTATAGCCGGTTTGAACGAGCATTCAGAAGCACGGCTGCAGAAATCCCCTCCTCACATTTAGCTTCATTTATAAGTATAGCGGTTGAATGCAGATGAGAGAACATCTGATATCTTTTTTTTTTCTCTCTTTTGGCCTGACTACATGGTAGACAATTTTTTAGTTTTTTGTTGCTTATTGCCTAAAGCCAGAAGCAAATGTTTGACAGTTTTTGCCATATGTTTCTGTTGTGTTCAATCAGCAATAAAGAAAGCAAGCATGGAAATAGCATATTACAGCTTAATATTTACATTAATTAACCTGGTGGAGTTTTTTTTCCACAGTGCTATGAAGCAGTACATAGTTAACAGCAACGTTAAGGGCTTTAAGATTGTACTGAGGAACATTCCCTAGTGAGAAAGAACAGAACAGGAAAGTAAAAGCTGCAGCAACATGAAGTGAATAAGAGGTTGTGGTTTTGTGATTCTGAAAACAACTGAGGTGCCTCCCCGAAGTGTGAGACTGGACCCATTCACACGTTATTCTGATAAAAGAAACTTGAAATAAAGCCCACATTAGATTTAAGATGCTTTCACTTGCATTTAAGTACAGTTCATATTGCTGCATCTCCATGGCATACGTAAGTTTTATCATGAGTCCATATCACTGAAGTGCTTAATGGACAACTGTGCAGAAATACAAAATGGACAGTGTGTGTGAACTGTGTGACGTGATCCATTACCATTCCCATTTTTCTTCTTCTTCTTCTTCTTGTTATTACAAGGTCACCATCTTGTTTTCTGTTGCATGTCTGTATGTATTCAGACCCCCAACTGTAGTGTATAGAAACACACTGGTGTGTGTGTGTGTGTGCAAGTCAGCATCTCTCAAAAAAGGCATCAAATCCTCTGTAGGAATACTTCTGAATTGAATATTCTAAGTTCTAAAATGTGATGATTTGCAGCTTTTTCTCTTTTATATAATTGAAAAATGTAGTATTTTTGAATTTCCACTATTTGTTGGCCAAAAAAGAACTTTACTCTCAGAAGTGGTGACAAATGGCGTGATAAATTCAAACTTCTTACAGAAGTTTGAACCTTTTGTGGGAGTAAATGAGTAAACCTCTAACCTTTCTATTTCACAAGCTCAAACACACACACGCACAAGAGGGAGAGCTTCCTTCATTTGTTTAGCTGAAAAAGCTGATGGGGGGGAAAAAAAACAGAAGAGATGTGTTTGAAATTCGGTTTGTGTTCGTGCTTGTCATTGAGGAAGATGAATTGTAGGCAATCCAAATTTTTATATGTTGAGGGAACTATGAACCCTTTATCCACACAGACCCATCAGTCATAAACATCATGGTACTTGGCAGAGATGAGGTGGTTCTCTGGTGTTAAACTCAGCTTTAAATATGTCTGAAAGACCTTATTTTGTGTTTTTTTTATAGCCTGCATTGCTTTCATATCAGACATAATCTATATCATCTTACTGTGTACAACGTATTTGTCCTTTGAATGATAAGATTTTAGTTGGGAACAGTGCAGTATAACAGTTGTGTTATTTTCCATGTGTAGAAGATCTAAATGTATCTATTACTGACCAGAGAAGGTGAGGAGGTTTCCCTGCATGCTAAGCCTGGCCCAGTATACCACAGGCCTTTTTTCCTATGATTATAAATAGAATATTTAGCCATATTACCTTGAGCTAATGGATGTTTTGTCACTGTTTTCAAGAGTTTTCTTATTACTTACATAGTTAACAATTAATTGATTAAAACAAAAGCCTAATCAACATATTAATCAGTAGTGGAAAATGATCTTTAGTTGCACCCATGCTTCAGTGTACTGAATTATGGTACTCACTCTCCAGTTATCTGTGCTTTATTGTACTTGTGTACATGTGGGATTGGGTTGGGAAAGTAAACTCCCTCATTTTCTTTGATGAGCAGACAAACCAGCTAACCACGCATCTCTCTTTCTGTCTTCTCCACAGCATGATGCATCAGGTCGGACTCAGTCCCCCGATGATGATGGGTTTGAGAAGGAAATCACACCGGTGAGGCAAACAAGCCACTGCAGCTACACCGACTGACACAGCCATGCCCCGCCTGCCCTCCTGAATCTCCTCCCTGATCTTTGCACCCTCCCTTGGTCAAATCAGAGTCACAACAGCCCAAACAACACCTTGTCAAGTCAGCATGGCTACACCGTTTTTGTGGAAGCTGTCATCCCAGAAACTGGGCTTCTTCCTGGTTAGCTTTGGTTTCATCTGGGGTATGATGCTGCTGCATTTCACCATCCAGCAGCGAGCCAGCCATGAGAACAGCGCTGTACTGCGCCAGCAGATCCTGGACCTCAGCAAGCGCTACATCAAAGCTCTGGCTGAGGAGAACCAGAGTGTCATGGATGGACCCTATGTGGGCACCATGACAGCTTATGGTGAGTAGCCAGCTCTCTAACTGTAGTTCCTGTAATCTAACTGGTGTTATGCTTTTAGGGAGCATGACTCATCCTTTTGTCCTAACTTCTGGATGGTTTGTGACAACATATACTTTACAGCAAGGCCAAGGTGCATTCTCAGATCAGTCATACACACTTATACATGTGATATGCAGAGCTTTCTGGCATAACCAGTCTTCTACATCCACTATGGAAAACTTTAGGGTTCATTGCTCAATGACTGACATCGCTGAGAGGAAAAGAAAGTACTTTTTACCTTCATACCGGTTTTTCCAGTCTGTCCTGGGCAAGTGATGAGCTTATATTGTTTAGTTTATGGGCTCCCTGGAGATGTCTTTTTGTTCCTTGTGTGCATTGTGTTAAGCACTTTGAATTGCCTTTGTGTAAGAAAATGGGCTATAGAAATGATCTTGCCTTGCATTTGAGTGTCACCTGTAGAGGTTCGTCAACATGCCTCATTCTACATAAGGGGTGGTTGACATATCTGAAAGGATCTAGATTCTGCTGAAAGTGGAATGTGCAGCTTTTTTCTAAGTTGTCTGACAGGAAAATTAGCAGGATTAGCCTGCAAGAAGGATGGCATCTTAGCATAGAAGTGTTAATGTGTTAATTGATGTTGAATTAATCATAATTTCTTAATATTAAGACCACTACCAGGCTACAATCCAACCAAAGAGGCACCCTTTAGCAGAGTTATGATATTGGGCTGTTCTTTGCACTGTTCTCTTTACACCTTCTTTAAATTAGATCAAATGGTTTCATTAATCTACTGCCTATGTTGAAGAAAAGAGGTTTAAAGCTGATACAGCTGCATCAGTGTATAATGCTTTAATAGCACAGGTCCAGAAGACCCATCAATAAGTTATTCATGCCATTAATAGAGCTGTATGGCTTCATTAGAAACCTGAGATTGAAATTGATTGTTCTCTAATGCCCAGAGAAACACCAGGATACAGTAAAGCTCCTGGAGATTAAATCGGCTCCCAGAGAACATAAAGAAGAAGATGGAGGGTGCAGAGAAAGCGGGCAGTACTTGTAAAGTGTTTTAAACTGAAATTAACTCATCGTTCATTCATAGGAGCATTAAACGTTTAGATTTATCCTAATTACATTAATCCAGTTCCTATTCTATTCTATTCTATTTTTGTTCTATTTTAGTTCCAAAATGTATGGCACCCAATACTAGGTGAGAGAGAAACGGTATTTTGATTTTCTGTATGTCCTGCACATGTGGTGAATTGACAATAAAATCCTTGAACCTTGAACCTAAACTGCTCTTGTTTAGATGTATGACATGTGGAAAATGTCAACCCACAATATAAAGTACCACCATGCCCAGACTACCAACAAGAGACTGAACATTTTCTATTTACCTTAACGCTGTTGTCTGAAAAGCAAACCTCAACAGATGACTTAATTGGAAACGTGTAATACACTATGACCTGGTATCAATAAGGTATAAATAAATAGGGTTATTTAGGAAGGGCATTTCTGTAGGATTTATCCTCCTGTAACCTCTGCTATTGATTTTGGAAAATGAGCATATACTGTCTTATAATATCAGCCAGAGTTTGCAGACGGTAGTGTCCTGTCCGGGTTGTTTAGTTCTCTTCTATGAAAGATTGATTTTCACAGTGCTGTTGGAGCTGCAGGACAGTCTGCTGACCGCTGTCCAGTATCAAATCAAAATTCATTTTGTGTTGTTGATTAGATAGGAAGGCAGCAGGATATTGTGCTTCCTGTGTTCACTCACATGGTCGTTGATTTGCCTTGATGTGATTTGTAATGGGTTCAAGAAGAAACAGGGTTTCTTCTCTCAGGATTGGAGTTCTGGGATGATCTACAGCATGACTGAGAGAGGTTTCTGATGCTTTTATCTTAATATTTTAGTTTTTTTCTTCTTCTGTCTCATGGTCTTGATGCTTGGCCACCTCCACAGAGAAGTCAGATAGTGGTGGATCCTTTACCTACAGAGTACTCAGATCCTTTGCTAGAGTAAAAGTGCCAATACCACAGTGTAAAACTTCTCTGTTACAAGTAAAGGTCCTACATTCAAAATGTTACTTACGTAAAAATACAAAACTATTAGCATCAAACCATACTTAAAGTACTAAAAGTAAAAGTACTCATTATCCAGAATGGAACATTTCACATTCCTCTATCTCATATTATTGTGCTGTAATTACTGATGCATGGTTGTGTATATCACATTTAATGTTGCAGCTGGTAAAGGGGAGCTAGTTTTAACTAGCTTATATGCATTTAATTTGAATTACTGCTGGGTAATTTTCCACCATAGATCAGTGAGATCTTATAATTATGCAACATTTTTTGTATTAATCTGGTTCTCAAAAGTAACTAGTAATTAAAGTTATAAAATAAGTTTAGTGGAGTAAAACATAGTATATTTGCCTTTAAATTATAGTGAATTCAAAGTATTGATTAACAGAAAATGAAAATACTCAAGTAAAGTAAAGTAGAGGTACCTCAAATTTGTACTTGAGTAAATGTACTTAGTTACTTTTCACCTCTGATGTCAGACTTGACAAGATATGATCTTTGGCTTTGCATTGCTCCTGAAACTGATCTGTGCATCTGGGTGTGACAAGCCACTTGACACTGTGCCCCGCTTCCACACAGTTCAGCAGCTATTGTGGATTTTCTCTACAGCGTGGACACACACACCACACTTGTACTCTCTGCCTCGGCTGGCTCTGTATCGCTGAGGAGTGGGTGTGTGGTATGAGCTTATATAGCAGGTGTAATCCTCAGGTTACTGTGTGTGCCTTCTGCTTCTGTCTCCTCTTTATTATGCTGCTCTTTGACATGAAGACTACTGAATAGCCGGGTGGAGACTTGTCTTACAAATGACAAGGCCCTGGCCCTATTGTTTATCATGTTGCACTTGAATAAGTACTGATGGGTTAATGAAAAAGCCTATGTCATTGTGCATCCATATTGTCTTACAGTACATGACACTCTTGTTAAAAGCAAAGTGAAGCTTACCGCTGCATGATCTGTTTAGCATCACCTTGGTGAAAAACATTGAGACAAGCACAAGTTTGTCCCTGGGTGTGCTATTACTCATCTGGCTACCTCGCAGCACTGTTAGTGAACAGGAGGGCGTAGCATTATTCACAGCAACTGGGATGCTTTTCTAACACAGGCTAATGAAGGTCTCAGACTCGAACCCTCACATTTAATTACTGTAAAACCTGTAGACATCCCACACAGAAGAGTTTAATTCCACCGACATAAACAGAGTTTGATGATCTCAGTGCTCACTGTATTTTAAGAATTGACACAGTTTTAGAATTGGGCCAAAATGTACAGTCTCGCTGATGTTATCTTATGACAAACCAGTTTGGCAGCAATAAATATGAGTTTAAATCTTATTATACAAAAGGAGATATACCTTCAGAAAGCTGCAAAGACATCAGAACCATTGGTAAGTTACTGAAGGGCTTGCCATGGATGCTGGTTATGTACCTGTATGCCTCACGTCCTCGCAGGTCATCTTCCAAAACATCCAAAACTGACAGGCCAAGAAGGCTTCTGGTCATTTGGACCGTACATGAACTGGCATGGACTTTGAATTACAGCAGTACTTGGGCTGTGATTGATGACTGTTCCACAAGAACCCTGATTGAGAAAGACCTCTTATTTTGATGGGAAAAACAAGTTGTGCTTTAAGCAGATTGAAATTTAGGCTAAGTAATGCTATCGTCTTTTAAATCAGGTAAAAAGTGTAATCAGTATTAAAAAATAGGAAAATACAAGAATACATTGGATCTTTTCTGTTTCCATGCGATTGGTTAATTTTGTGCCACTAAAATGATAGTGCTGCCTTTCTGACAGATTTTCACACAATATGTATTCTCTTTTACATTTTTAGTTGTACCTAGACTGCTGCTGTGATTTTAAATGAGAAAGAACTGAAGCCACTACACAAAAGAAGTTCCCATATCTTTCTCTTTCTTGCTGTAAAGCAGGCTGACCTAAGCTCTGAGCCTGAACCTGGTGATTCTCTCTCTGTGTATAACCTGAGGTCATGTGCACAGGCCTGCACTCCTTAGGTGAACGTTAGGGGCATTAACTCTGGACTCAACCCTTTTTTTCAGTTATGTCCAGCCCAGTAGCTTGGCAGGGCCTCTGCTCCAAGGCTTCTCATTCGGTTTCTTCCTGGTTTCACTGCATCAGTCTGTGCATCTGCCCCTGCCAGTGAACGCAGCTCATCCAGACCAGACAAATGCTCTGCCATCCCTCTTCATACGAATCAGGCTTTTGCACTCTGCCAGCTCTTGTTGTGCCCTTGCCAGTCTCTCTGACATGATGTAAACTGGCGTGTCGAATGCATTGCGCTGAGGGAAAATGTGGTGCTTGTATGTGATAGACAAGCTGCAATTATCATCTGAGGAGAGCGAGTATGATGCACCCCAGAGAGGCCAATACATAAATAATATATGTTGGGTGTGTGATGGAGCATGTTGCCTATGACAGGGGGACACGTTGTTGGTCACGTTGATAATATTTATACTGTATGTGCCATTTACAGCAGCCTGAAACAAGTTAACATTTCTCTGTAAATGTCATTACTACAGATTACTGAACCAGACAAATAACAGTAAATAAGGCCAAAAAAGTCTCAATGACTGCGCCGGTCAGCATTCCTCCTGTCCGTTGTATCATTAGCTGTGTCCTTTGCAGATAAATGCTCATGGAAAAAAGACACCCACAGAAATGCATGGTCACTTATAAAGATCCTGAGACTCTGGTTTGACATTTAAATAAGCCTCAAGCTGGCTGCTTTAAATCCAGCAGTGTGTTGTAGAGTGAAGTGTCCCTGGTTGTACATGTTCATACAGAGTTGAAAGAATTGGACGACTCCTCTTAAACACTAAGCATTTTAGACTGGAAACCAATTAGACCAAGTCCATTTGTCTACTGTAGCTTAGTGGCAACCTGACTTTGGAGACATAAAGAATATCTCACACTTACCTCAGTAATCTGATTCACATTCTTACTTACAGACTTGAAGAAGACCCTTGCAGTGCTGCTGGATAACATCATGCTGAGGCTGGGCAAGCTAGAGTCCAAGGTGGAGAACATCTACAATGGTTCTGGTGGGAACTTGACCAACGGCACTGGCACTGCAACGCCCAGCGCCACAAACCCGGAGAAAGTTAACGTGGCAGGTATGTCTTGCATTTTGTTAGGTCTGTGTTTGTTTGAGAAGAGTTGAAGTTAAAAAGTTTTTTGTATATGTGGCTGTGAAGTTAAAAGGGAACCAAGTGCTGTCTCTCCAGGCTCATCCTGTCAGAATAAGTTTGTTGCCAGAAGTCATTATTTGTAAGGGCTGTATGTATGGGTAGGTTTTATAAAAAATGTGCACAGTAAGCATATTGTACAGTAGCCGAGACCAGTTAAAGAAATGAAAATAAGCTGATTGTGGCTATTTTCTTTGCTGTATTTCAAATATCCCCATGTTGAATAACTTTCCCGAGGCATACAACCAGCTAAACAGCCAATATTGCACAGTGTACTTCAGGCACTTTATAGGACTAGACCACAACCTTGAACATAATTCAAATAAGGCCTCCCGTTCATGCTGCATCACCCTTTTATTAGTTTTCATTGATTTTCCTGCCAGCTTTCAGATGATGAATTCGGCCCGGGTGAGGGAACGAGGTGTTGATTTTTCTGGGATCTTGGGACCTGCTCTGTGTTGTTTGTAGAGCATTAAACAGTAGGATTGTGGAATCTGTGCTCTGACGCAGTATATGCAGAAATGGATTAGAACAGTGTACAGTGTCACATTTGGATAACTCTAGTCCAAACAACTACTGCTGTGCTGCTGTCTTTTAACAAATGTTGACACACTCTTTAGAACCTGTAGGTTTCTGTTTGAAAACATTGAGTTGCATAGCAATATTTTAGTCAAATTAATGGACATGAGCAGTATATGAAAGTGACTGGTCATTATCAAGACAATTAACTTCATAATGCAGCCCCCTGACTTTCAGGATGACTCACAATAGAAGCGTGGCTTCCTTGCTTCTGTGTCCTTTCTTTCTAATGCCAAACCACAAATGCTGCATCCTCTACCAGTGTTTGTACCTCCTAAGACAGTGTCTGTCATGTTTCACATGGTTGATGCAAAAGCAATCATTCAATGTGGGTTACTTTATCATCAGGTTCTTTTTGAATGATGTTGCAACCCTAAATGTCAGTAATTTGTAAAGGAAGGCTACATACATAAGGAGGAAATGTCAGTAGAAAATGTTGTCATTAAGTAGATATATAAAATCTTTAAAACCTGACAGTAATTCTGGCTGCCTGGTGTCCCCAGCCAGGTTGTACAGGACCTGGCTCTCTGCGACAGCACATCTCTGCTCTCAGTCTGCACATTGTGGAGACTAGGGGTGAGACATTAATGTCATATACTGTTGTTGAGGCACTCTTGGATCTTGTGTTCTACAGCATACTGTAAGTACCTGGCTCTGTGACACATGTCAGTCAACCTGTTCCCTTTAAACATCCACCTGTACTCTAGACAACACTTGGATACTGAATGCAGGTCAAACCAGGAAAGTGACACCCACATCTCTCTTGGCAATGAATTTAAGGCCCCAGCACTTAAGAGTCCTTATTGGAGCATGTCTCCTGTCTTGGAGTGGGCAGCAGGCATTGTTGTTGCCAGATCCACTGGTGCTCCTCCCTGACTGGAAGGCAATTACAGGGATAAGAATCTGGATAGTGAGGAGAACATGCCTGCCTTTCAAAGATGCTGCTATCAAGATGCAGATGAGCAGCCACCCTGGGACTGTAGTGTTCACATCTGGGTCAGATACGTTTTCTTAGCCTAAGACATGGGTGTGTCTGAGACCAAACCGGGATCTTTTTAGCATTCACACTTGTTTCCTGACTTTTACTCTGCTAGCTTGGAGTCAAGGATACTGCATAAGTCAAGCTTCTATTCAATTTTATAGATACCTGAAAAAAGAAAATGCAAATGTATGCATTTCTGTTAACTACTGTTGTCAATATTAGGAGTTGGGTGCATTGAGATAAACAGGTGGTGCCTCTAATTCCCAAGTTGTGGATCATTAAACAATTACTGAAGAGGGTGCTACATGATAATGTAATAAGGAGCACCAGTCGAATCTCAGAGAAACAACATGGAAAATATGATAGAAATGTATGCTTGTTTTATGTATTAATTGGATGACAGTTACAGTCTTGATTCAGTCATGATGCAAGTTTAGTGCAAGTTCACGATGTGTGATCAATGTAATAACAATGTAACAAAGTCCATTCTCTCATTAGCTGCTGTTGTATACCAGCTGCTGTGCATACGCTGTAGAACACATCACTTTCTTGTGATTGGTCAGCTCACAAAAATGTGGCCCACACTCATTGTTTTATGGTCCCACTCTTTTGGTTTGAAGAATGAGAGAAGTGTCAACGTGCCACACTTTGATTTGTTGCAGAGCTGGTTCTGTCTTCAGCCTTGTGTGCTGTTGCATTTCCCCAAGCTGATCAGGCACAGAAGCCCCTTATACTGTAGGATGAAAACAGGTCGATCTGGGCTTGGATGCTGCTTAGCAGGAGGCAGATGGGAGTGAGTTCAACAGCACTCTGTGACGCCTTGTCTTGCCATGTCTCACTGATGTGGCTAATCAACCTCCCCAGCGGTGTTTCATTTGTGGGCCGGCTTGTAGCATGGAAATGCAATCTCCTTCTACACACACAAACGCCCAGGCAGATAGAGACTGATGTAATGAATGGTCAGGTGCAGCCATCTAACAGGCCCCTGCTTCACTCTCTTCATCTCACTTCTTTTCTAAGATATATTTCTCCACTCCATGAGAGTGTTTAAAGTTCTCAGTGTTCCTTCCATCTAAGCCACACTGCCAGTAACATCTGACTGATTTGCAGCATCCTGTCTCATCCTGCCTTTTTCCTGTAAACAGATGACCATATGTTCACAGCTCAGGGCATCTTTGGACTTCATCTCTTTTAGATATTGATTTGCTTGCATCTCTGTTTGCCATTCTCAGTGAAAAATTAGATCCGAGGCCTCAGTGTCAGCAAAGGAAAGGGACAAGGACAGGGTGTCTGCTGGGTTTTCAGGAGCCCTGTGTACTTTATGAACTCTTTGGCCTCTACACTTTATTTTCACTTTAGATCTCAGGCCTGTGTCTTATCTATCCAGAGAAGCATAGAGGGAGGTGAATTCTTTATCTGAAAAATCTAATCTATGAGCAATTGCTGAATAATAATTTTAATACAGAAAACATCTAATGGGCCTTTCTTGGCTTTAGAGTCTGCGGTCTCCATTATGTTCTGGAAGGCCTGTTTACTTCCTCAGCATACAGATCAATACTAATAAAGTACACACAAACTCACTCAGTGCTAATAAGTTGTTGAAAGATGCTGTCTGCTCCCACACACTTTTTCAAACCCTATCTTAAGTCATCGCATTCATCACCCGACAGTCTATTGTAAATTACACAGCAGTATAATTGAGACAAGAATTCGAGTCATTAGTTTTGGAGCTGTCGTGATTTACAGTGCACATTGTAGCATTAGTTTCACCTTATTGTTACGGCACTGTGGGTTGCAGCAACCAACTCTTGCAAGTAGACACAGTGAATGATAGAAAAAAGTTAATTAAGAGGAATTGTTTATATCCAGGGTTGTGTTCTGAGAAATTAAAGCTATAATCTATAAGATTTTGGTGACAAATACAAAGCGTTTCCTGTGGCACTTTCACAATAAAAGCCACCTTGTGAACACTTTTTTAATTAAAAGCAGCAGCAGTAGACGATGTTGGCTTTGCATTAGATGTAATTTATAAAAAGAATTAACAGTTAACACTGGGGCTAATTGCACCCGATTATATGTATTGATCCATCTTATGTAGTTGTTGAATGAAGCTAATTTTAATAACTTGCAGAAAATCATTGACCACAAACAGAGTCAGAGTCATATAAGTATAAAAATGCTTTATTTTTATATAGTGAAACCAAAGTTGAGGATCACACTTAGTGGCAACAAATAACTTTGTTAAGACAGAATAATTATGGCCGTCACAGTCTCACAGTACAGCTGCTTCTTTAAACATTACACACAGGTGAAGCCTCTTGAGTTAATTAGCCTGCAGCTGGTTTAGTAATCATGGATGAAACTAGCTGGGTCTTCTTGCAGAGAATAAAGTGATATTCTTGCCATTGAGTGCGATCCTCATTTTGTTTGGTAATACTACTGGGATAATGTACCAATTTTTCCTGAGGGTGTTGGAATCCATAAATAAAGGTTTGAAACCAAAAAAGAGCAATAAAAATGGAAATTAAAAACCCTTACTGTAATGTATGCCAAGGTGCAACAGCACCTGTTACTAGAACTATTGATCTTTTGTAAAAGACCTTTTAAAATAAATACATCAAATACATCATAGCTATAGTTCTTTTTTTATCGCCAGGCTGATGGAAGAACACATTTCTAATGAAAGCTGTCTTCCGCAGTGGCATATGTCTTGTCTTACAGTTCAATTTTTAAAGAGCTTTGGTGCTTTAGGTTCAGAGGTTGTAGTCTGTCACTGGCTTTTGATTGATATTATTTTAAAAAGTTGTAATTTTGAAAGGTTTCTGTTTCATTGATTATTGGACTGAACTCTGCATTTCATCTTTGGTGTCTGAAATACCAGCGCTGCTACGTCAACAAAGGGCATCAGGCCACACACACACACACACACACACACACACACACACACACACACACACACACACACACACACACTCTCTCTCTCTCCTTCTCTCTCTCTCATATACACACACAGACAACCATCATCCTGAAGGGCCATAGAAAGAAAAAGAGAGAAATGGCTCCTGTCATTTTTCCTCTTTTAACTGACACGTGCACCCCACTTTTTCCCTGACTCTGTTTGTCTTTGTGCCCCTCTCAGCTTCTGCTTTTCTTCCCTTCTCATTTCAATCCCATGACTGTTGTGCACTGAGTTAATTGATTGTGAAATTTCAGAGATATTGTGCAATACTTGGATATGTTCTGGACATGGGAAGTAAAGTTTTTACATGAGGGTTTAAGTCTAAACCTCAGCATTTAAATGCACAGGATAGCCAAAGCAAATGGGGGGGAAAATGTATATTATTCTGTTTCTCATGCACTCTTCTCATTGCACATTGTGTATTCCTTTTCTTCCTGTTCTGTGTATGCCATATGGCTGTGCTTCTTTTTGTATGTTGCACTCCCCCCTTCCTTTTTCCTCCATGGTCCCAGTATTGCTGTTGTGCTGGTTAAAGCTGCATCTCTGGCACTATAGCAGTATAAGCACAGTGTCTTTCTGCCAAGCATCAGTCATTTCCCCGGGCACATTTTTATTAAATGATCCACACAGAAACACTCGCATGTATACACATTATAGACAAACATCCGCAGCACTTCCACGCTCATCTTACCATTACCGCATTTTTCTTCAGACAAAATCCAAATCGAAGGGTGGAGCCACAGTGGCAGGCATGCACACTTGATCCGAGGGTGTAATGCAGATATACATCTGCACACAGCGACTAACAAGTGTATAATCTCACACAATTATTCAAAAATGTGAGTAGATTATGCATGTATTCATACTTTACAGGGAGCTAAAAAGTGATTATTTTTGGTGCTGCATTATGTGGCTCTGTTGGCCAGAAGTTGCTTCTTTCATTACAAAATGCAGAATATTTTCAGCTCCACTGCAGTGCCTCTTGGTAAAGCTAAAGCAGACTGAGCATTTTTTTTCACTTTCACTGTATACAGAAAATACATGCAGTATGTAGGTTCTAGGTGACAGAAATGTTTCCTTGATTTTAAGGCTTTTAGGTGAAGTGGAATATTCTGCAAAACCTGTACGTAGCTGTAATTTCTTTAGAGAGACACTTGGTAGAATTTAAAGTCTCTCTCATCACAACAATAAGTTCTTTAGTGACACAATACTTGAAGCTCAGCCAGCTTTCCACCATTTGCTCAGCTCAGCAGTGAAACATAATCATAGCCCTGTGATGATGAGAGCTAATCAGAGCTTTCTGGCTGCCTTGCCTCCTTGTGCCAAAGTTCTTTTAGGGCAAAATTCAAATCTTCATTTTGGATAGTTTGGGATGGAACAGTGGGCTGATCAGGTTGCCCAAGCACAGAAGAGGGATTGATTGCAGCCAGGCATTGTGCTTTTTGCAGCAGAGGAAGTGAGAGGAAAAGGAGGCAGGGTGGCCTTGACAAGATTCAGTTAAACCTCACCATGTACACAAATAGTTGAGTAGACACGGTGCTGTATATAGTTTGACTGGGGTAAATTTTGTGACCGTAGTCACATGTCATATCTCTGTAGTCTCTAGTTCTACTGACTCTCTAGACAGGACGAGCTTAAAGTGACAAGGAAGAAACTCACTGAGAGAGTGGCTCAGATCTCAGGAAATGTGTGTGTGTGTGTGTGTGTGTGTGTGTGTGTGTGTGTGTGAAATGCTTTCAAAACTCCCATAATTCTTCTGTTGTATGCCAACATTAATTTGATTTCCACTGTCCTGATAGTGTCAGTAAAGCTGGGCCTTTCATGTTAGTTGAACGGAGGCCTGTGAGTGAAATCTATGAGAATGAGAGAGAGAGAGAAGAATAACATAAACCAGATGTCATCAGTCCAGTTCTGAAGTAGTCCAATTACCTCACTGCCTTGGACAAACACGCATTGGGAACCACAAGGAAAAAATGATATTGTTCAGAGATGATGCTATTTAAGGACTAGCAGATGGCTAATACTGTGTGCCAGGAGCAGGCCAATAGTAACCTCAGTACTGTGAGAAGCTCTTGGAGGTCTTACGCAAATTTGAAATGCCATCAATGTTCTGCTTCTAGCCCTCTGTACATGTAAAGTCACTGCCTTTTACCACATTAATTTGACTTTTATATGCACTATTTATATAATTTTACTTTGAGGTGGTATCTTGTTTGCAGATATGACGTAAAAAAACAGTCAGCAGCAGATTTACATATATCATAACAAAAAGGGGGAATGTATTGAGTTTGTGCAAACAGCAGGTGTAGCCTTTTTATATCTTTTTATGTTCTGTGGTGGGTTACGGTCCAGGGGCAGAGGGGGGAGGTAATGGACAGCGTTCTGCATCCTCACAGCCTGGTGAATGAAGCTGTTTGTAAGTCTGCTGGCCTGAAGTCTCCGATACGTTATCAGTGAAAGGCAGGAGTCTGAAGTGGGAGTGTGCAGGGTGGGATGTGTCATCAGCAATGCTGATGGCTCTGCGGGTGAGGCGGGTGTTGAAGATGTCCATAAGGGAAGGCAGAGGGGTGCTGATGATCTTGCTGGTTGTTTTCACTATGGGTTGCAGGGTCCTTCTGCAGGAGGCAGTACAGCTTCTGTACCACACAGTGATGCAGCCAGTGATGACGCTCTCAATGGTGCCCCGGTAGAAGGAGCGCATGATGGGGGGTGGGGACACTGGCTCTCCTCAGTTTGCGGAGGAAGTAGAGGTGTGATTGAGCCTTCTTGGCCAGTGTTATGGTGTTGTTGGTGCACATCTCTGACACATAACCTGAATATAGGTATTCCATTGTGAGTTTTACCTTAAGTGAGAAATCTTTTTTTACAGAAGATCCCACTTTCTATTTTAAATAATGAATATATCATTGTAAAAGGAAACTTATCAAGTTTAAAGGAAGACACTGAGGAATATATGATTTTAAAGGTAGAGGGCAGGAAATGGAGTACATCGGTGAGCTCCTTATCAGTCGGCACCAAACCGGCCCTTTAATTAAAAGCAGGAGGCAATGAGCACGCCGGGGAGTCTGATTAGCAGCTAATGCCCCTTGCTGTGAGCTGATGGGTTCCCCTGTCTTTCCTTTTACAGCTGGACTGAATGGCACACTACTGTCGGCACTCTTACTCATTACTAGCAGCCACAAACCACAACAGCACAACAGAAACCTATGAATTATAAAAATACCTAGGGATTTGGAGTGTGGCTTCAACCTGTGTGAAATTCAACCTGTACAAGTTAAGGGATACGTTTAGACTATTTAAGTATGAACCATGGTTTTTGCTCATATTTTACAAGCAAAGCTTCCTGGTGCAGGCTCAGTGCTCACTGGTTGGATAATTAAACCACAGTGGCTGGAAACAACTCAACTAAACTAACTAAAAGTAGTGAACAGTTAAAAAAGTATAGCTAAAAGTCATGACCATAGAGAACATAAATGCATAAGCTGTCCTGTACAAATAATGCATGACATATCATCACCAGTCCGTCAGCTGTACTCTGTGTGGTGGTGTAAATTATGACCTGGTGTTTAAATGCCATTTTAATTAGCATCGTCTTGTCACTGTTTGTTCGGCGTACTAGGCTTTTCTCTGCCTTGGTTTATTTGTTTCTTGTATTTACCAGGCTGAGGGTTAGCTTCAACATGTCAATCACCCTATTCAGTGCCATATTGTTTCTGAGAAAGCAAATAAGCTGCTGCCTAGGTGTGTTTCTGTTTGAATGTGTTAGGTATTTTTAGTCAGATAGATATTGGACTTTATTTCTAATACTTTATGTATTAGAAATGTTTAGTGGAGATAGGATGTCTAGTTAGACTGTTAAATGCTTAGTCATGCTTATGAGTTTCTACAGGGTACATCTGGTCAAGGATACTAGAGAGAAGAGTTGATGACTGTCAGCAGACAGGGTGTTTAATATTATTATTATGACATGTATAACTGTAGCCTTAGCCATAATATGTTCTTATGTTTAAGTCACGACATGTACTAGAAGTCTGTGAGAATGTTTTTAGTTACACACCACTTAACTAACAGACACACACGCACATTGATTTGCTTCATGTTTGACTACTGCTATGACCAGCTGCAAAGCTGGTAACAGAGACGTCTCGGTTGACGTTTCTGTGTAGTATGGGGCTAGCCCAACCGAAGGGATATAATGTATAGGCCTGGTGGGTTCAGGGTCTTTCATCTTACATCTGCCTGCGAGCAGGTTGGAGGTGCAAGATACCTGAGCGTGTAATGTTAATTTTACCTGTGATCCTTTGAATAAATCAGCACTGTTTTGTAGTTACTTGGACTGCCTCGTCTCTTAGAGTTAGCAATGGTAATAAGAACCATATCCTGCACATGCCAGTTTTCCAGGTCAGTGAAGGTGCCACTAATCTTTCTATGATTGTGTGTTTTCTCAGGTTTAATGTATGTGTATGTGAATGTTTGTGTAAATAATGATGCTTTTCTAACAAGGCATTTAGCCTAAATTTAATGTCCTTGCTACACTGAAGGTGAACAACCAGGATTCTGCTCCCTTTGAAACAGCACCACCTCTCCTCTATTTGATTTTGAAGGGAGCTATATTTAGCTGCTCCTTGGCAGTAGCTTCATCTGCTTGATTAAAGCTAGGAGATTTGCCTGGTAGCTTTGGCCCTTGCTGGCTGACTGGATGAATGACAAAGCGAATGACAGGTTGCTCTGCTGGTTTTTTGCTTGTTTGGTCAGTTGGTTGTTTGGTGGACTGACCGGTTGGCTGCACGTCTGAATGGATGAGATAACAGAAAGTCACTCTGCACTTGTGGCTTTTGTATGTTGCACAGGGTGGCTAATTTAGCAAGCAATAAATCACATGGGAGGCAGTGCTTTCAATAAACAGTGTGGCAGCAATTAGCAATCGGGGCTAAAAGTTTTGTAAGTAATTGTTTCTTTTAACTAAATGCCACTGCTACAGCTCCAGCTGTTGGTTGTGCTTATAAGTGGAATAAATCATTGTGCCAAATACAATAACCCATTGTTTCTAGTACACCAGCATGCATCTGTCAGTCAAAGTTTGGAAACCTCTGCATCAGCCTGTCCATAAGCATGATACATGTTTAAAATGGCCTTATTTTTAAATGTTTTTATATGCACACCATATCCGGCATGCTTATAACTAAAATGTAGATCTGTGCTTAACTCCTCTTCCATCCATCCATCCATTTTCTAAGCTACATAGTCCCAAACGGAGTCACGGGGGGCTGGAGCCAATCCCAGCCAACTCCTTTTCCATTATATAAAATAAGTTTTAATCCTGCCATTTGTTTCATGACTCCTGCTGCCCTTGGAAACAATAAGAGGCCTGTTATTGCATATTGTGTTCATCCTGTGACCAGCTGACTGCTTCAGAAATGGCTCAGTGGCCGCCCACCTCTTCCCTGTTTTTACCAAATAAACAAAATGGGTACAGACAAGTGTGTTAGGACTCTAGTCCTGATTTTCAGGACTCTTGAAATTGACTTGACTTGGAATTGAGCACTGACTCAGATAACAGGGACTCGACTCAGACAATTTTTTGGTGACTCAGACTTTACTTGGACTCAAAAACTGGTTTATCAAGACTCAACTCAAACTTGAAGTTTAGTGAAGCAAATTCTTGCCGTATCTTATACCATGATCAGGTCTACTTTGCACGTTTTCCCCAACAATTTACCACACTTTCAGCACAGCGATTAAGGAAGTAAAAGAGAACATTACGCCAGGATTGGTTGTTGTAGCCGGAAGAGGCGGGGCGAAGAATTTCTTCTCTCTTTTTTTTTTTTTTTTTTTTTTTTTTTTTTTTTTTTTTTTTTTTTTTGGTACGCGTTGTTAAGCATAACATGACATGATAACATGGTTAGGGGAAAACGCATCGCGACATTCAAAACAAACTTCACTTTACTCTAAATCTATTCCTGACCCTTGAAATCTAATCAATCCCGTTTCTTTGCATCTTTATTTTGAAGTGACTCGTTCAGAAATTGGGCGTCTGTGTATACAGTCGTGCCTCACATTAGTGTTGTTGTAATTATTTGTATTATTTTTCATTGTGTGTTCAGATGGCTTGCATAAGCGAGTATTGATTGTTAATGAGAAAGGACCCCTGTTTGAGAACACGAAGGCTTTAGGCACTAACAGTAAACCCAGGATGCTTTTGTATGACCGGTTCTTATTTATTAACTTAAGTGCTTAAATAAACCTAAATAGCATCAGTATTTGGTGTGACCACTCTTTGTGCACAGTTTTAAAGGCACTTAAGCATCCTGGAGAACTTGACACAGTTCTGTGGATGTCAGCTGTCTTAAACTCTTCTGTCTCTGCACTATAGCCTACCAGACTGACTCCATGAAATCAGGGATTTGTGGAGACCATATCATTTACTGCAGGTTAAGATCACCCTTCTTGTCTCTGAATGGCATCGTTTATGACTGTATGTTTACAGTTATTGTCCTACTGTTGAAATAACTTGGGACCAATCAGGCACTTCCCTGTTGGTACTGGTTATGGAAGAGAATCTAAATATTTTAAGTGTTCAAAACCTTTGCACTATTGTACATACCAGGACCTAAAGCCAAACTTCACTTGGCAAACTAGTTTCAGTATAGAAGTTGACTATTTATCAAATAATGTATGTACATACATGTATGATGTTTATACTGTGTAAAATGATATTTGTGTTAAGGATGTTGAGGATATTCTCTGCGCTATAGGATCATCTGAGTTTATTATATTTTAAGATTGTGCAAACATTATGAGCCAGATGCTGGTTGTTAATGACACAACAATTGTCTCTTTTTCAGCATCCCAAACTTGGAGCTTAATTGCACTGAGTCTGAATACAATGGTCTACTAACTTTTGGATTTTTAGTACATAAAAGATGAAAACGTGAGTATAATAAAAACCTTCATTTAAAAACTTAAACTTGTGTTTACTTGTGTTATCTTTGACTAATATATAAATTTGTTTGACGATCTGAAACATTACAGTGGGCTGGCCACTCCTGGGAAGGTTCTCCACTGTTCCATGTTTTCGCCATTTGTGGATAATGGCTCTCACTGTGGTTCGCTGCAGTCCCCAAGCTTTAGAAATGGCTTTATAACCTTTTCCGGACTGATAGAGCTCCATTATTCTCTTTCTCATTTGTTTTTGAATTTCTTTGGATCTCGGCATGATGTCTAGCTTTTGAGGATCTTTTGGTCTACTTCACTTTGTCAGGCAGGTCCTATTTAAGTGATTTCTTGATTGCGAACAGGTGTGGCAAGAGAAATTGAACTCAGGTGCGATAAACCAGTGTTTTGACAGGGGGGCAAACACTTGTTCACACAGGGCTCTATAGTTTTGGATTTTGTTTTCCCTTAATAATAAAAACCTTCATTTAAAAACTGCATGATGTGTTTACTTGTGTTATCTTTGACTAATATATAAATTTGTTTGACGATCTGAAACATTACAGTGTGACAAACATGCAAAAAGATAAGAAATCAGTAAGGGGGCAAACACTTTTTCACACCACTGTAGTACAGGTACAGACACTAGCTTGTGATATGCTTACCGGGCACAGATCTGGCCACCAGTATTATTTTGTAGTGTTGCAGATTCACGAAATCAACATTAATTGACAACAGCAGATAAATTCTAAAAAATCTGAGCCTGCTAAGTGGTGCACTGCGACTGAAGCCCTGCTAAAACCATACACAGACTCAATTTCACCTATTCTCCTTTCCTAGATTGCAACTGAAGCAGTGGATGGAAACTTGCGCTGGCAGCTTTTCATTGGTGATGTTTTTAGTTGTAGCAGTCTGTGGCCTGTCATCACCTTGCTGTTATCTCTCACTCTTCTCTGATACACACTGCCGAGGAAGTGAGCCCAGAGTGCATCAGTGGAATATGTTTTTCACACTAATCTAAATAGAGCAACACAGAAAGAGGGAGAGAGAAAAAAGTATGAGTGGAATATCTGTGCTGCAGCAGTGTGCAAATAAACAGAATCAGTGATGAACATGATGCTCTACCCTCCATCACCACCAACCTGCACAGACACCTGACACAGGGCTGTAGCAGCTGATTATTTCATACACACACCTTGGTGAACAGACACCACCCTCAAACTCGTTACATCAGTGTGGTGTTTACCCTAAAGCTTTTATCTATTCACCCCACAGCCTAGCATTATACATTGTTTATATTCTGGCTTTAAAGGTCAGCTGTGATGACGCTAACGTCTCTGAATGGGGATATCAAGTAGGTGATTATACAGATGAGAAGGCTGTGTGTGAGCCATGAATGTTAATCCTGCAGTTATATTGGCTTCCCGGGATACTGAAAGCAGAGTGACTCCCTCCCCACTGCGGTTACATCAATTGTGTTTATTGCAGAAAGCAACCAGCTCAGAAGAAAATGTTTTAAATGCTTCTTAGCCTGGTTGGATCTTTACGGACTCGACTTGGCCCCACTCTCAGCGGCTTCTGTTGTTGATTACCAAACCAAAGGTGATCCTGCTGGCCGACAGTCATCCCTGACCACAGTCCAGAGCTGTCATTCCAAAGACTTACAAGAGTCTACAGCCATGCTCACCTTAACACTCACAACTTAGACAGTTGTTTGACATACCTCACAAATACTAAGTCAGTGACTGAACTTAAAGTATCTCCCACCTCCACACACACAGATTCTTTTTCCTCCCTATTGAAAAACCACAGACCTCTGAAGGGAAGGGCACTGCAGAAAAGTACTATGTTCCTTTTAGCTCCTGAAATGTTAAACTTTGCATCTCCATTTTTTGTCTCTAGTGTGAAGATCATACATCCTGTTAAGCTACACCAGTGAGTGATTTGACCTTATTGATTTTCTCTTCTTCTTTTTCTCTGTCTTCTTCCAGACCTCCTAAATGGAGCCCAGGAGACGTGTGAGCTGCCGCTTTTGGATGGTTTCCCTCACTGTGAGAGCAAGCTCAAGGTGAATTCCCACATAAAAACACGCAAAGACAGCCTCTCCATCTCAGTCTCTGTGTCTGTCTTTCACACTGTTAAGCTTAACTAGGTAGGTAGCCTGAGCAACGTGAGAGTGCTGCCTAAGGAAATTCAAACCACATAACCAGAAAATTCGAAAGAAAAGATAGCATCATATCCACACGCCCACACTGTTTGACTGACAAATGAGCTTCTGGTAAATGCAAAGCAACACCACAAGTATAAACAACAATGTGGTTCATTACCACCACGGTGTTTGAGCATCTGGAGTTTCACCTTCTACTCAAGTAGATATTACATTGTGGTTAAATGCTGGCATTTCCAAAGCAGTTGTGTTGACCGTTGATTTGTACAGTTTGATGGTGATCAAGGCAGGAAGCAGATGTCTGTATGCATCTATTGAACTGTGAAATAGTGTGAGCATATTGTGGAAATGCTGGTATTCAGGTAGGTACAGTGGGGCAAATAAGTATTTGATACAGTGCCAATTTTTCAAGTTTTCCCACTTAACAGAGAATGGACAGTTCTGTAATTTTCACCATAGGTACACCTCAACTGGGAGAGACAGAATCTACAAAAATATTCCAGGAAATCACATTGTTAGATTTTTAAATAATTTATTTCCATTTTATTGCATGAAATAAGTATTTGATCACCTACCAACCAGCAAGAATTCTGGCTCTCACAGACCTGTTAGTTTGTCTTTAAGAAGCCCTCCTATCCTCCACTCATTGC
>NW_018127896.1:3411181-3436012 GCF_001952655.1 Monopterus albus | reverse complement strand
TAAGTTCTATTTTTCTATTGTATCAAATACTTATTTCATGCAATAAAATGGAAATAAATTATTTAAAAATCTAACAATGTGATTTACTGGAATTTTTTTGTAGATTCTGTCTCTCACAGTTCAGTTGTACCTACGATGAAAATTACAGATCTGTCCATTCTCTGTAAGTGGGAAAACTTGAAAAATCAGCGGTGTATGGTACATACTCACACATAACACACACAGATGTACACACAATCTCAGTCCAGTGTGTCAGTGTTTCTGTGTGTATGTGGGGTCTTACTGGAGCTGATAGGGCCCTATCACACACACACCATCTGCTCAGCCAGTCCCAGTCCTCCGCAGATACTGTCAGCATTTCCCACTGGGCTCCAGGCAATGCCAGAACTTGCTCTGCGCACGCATACACAATACTGTACATGAGCCTGTTTTTGTAGAATTTCAGAAAGGCACACATAGCACAATCCTTTTGCCTTCATTGTCCAGGCCCATGTTCCAAGTCCCCCCTCTATGAACAGCTTTGAATAGTTGATTTTCTATTTCCCTGTGCAGCTCCCTTAGGTTACTGTAAGTCAGCATGCATGATGTACTCGAACCTTTGAATTAAGCAGGATATCTGCCAGTCCACACCTAACAGTCCTTCCATTTTGTGTCCATCCTTGTATGTCGTTCATGACTTCTCATCTTTTTTAAACTTATTTACATGTTCTCCCATCTTATTCAAGAATGTAATTTTTGTTTTGATTTATTTCCACACATTTACACATGGATTCTGCCCTAAAACAACCCCACTCATTTCCTGTTGGCAGCAGGAAAACAGTTGCACTTGTGTTTGATAAAAAAAAAAAAAAGCTTGTCTCTCCACCCCTGGATTTTGAATTTGATTTCAAAAATTGAAGCCAATGATTTTTAAGCCACTGTCTAGCTCCTCTAACCTTTGAGCTCCCTAAACAGCCTGTACTACTTCACTGAGGATGGTAAAAGCTAGATAGGTAACTGGTGCTATAGACAACCTGCCCACACATCACAGTGTATGGTATTTTACAACATCAACATGATTTGTTCTCTGTCCAACCAAAGAACTCCATTATTAGAATGAAAAAATAGAGTTGTTTGGTTGTCAGTGTGAGTTGACTCTTAGCTCATGGTGGGCTCTTTGGCCGTGTGAGCATGTGGTACTCGGATTTTAATATTCCCTTCTCCTTCTCTTCCTTAGTGGATGAAGGAGATGTGGCGCTCAGACTCCTGCTATGCCAACTACGGTGTGGATGGATCCACCTGCTCCTTCTTCATCTACCTCAGCGAGGTGAGCACTGTGTCTATTTGTGTCCACATCTCGGATTTTTCCAGTGCTACATAGGAAATGTAGACTAGTCTTGGGCTGAAATGAATGATTTACAGATTGTTTTCCTCATCATTTAATATGCAGATAATTTTCTTGATTAATTATTTAACATATAAAATATTAAAAAAGTGAATTTTATTTATTGTTTTTATTGTAAATAAAAATGCATCCACAAAATGGGCAGGTGACAGACATGTTTTGCAGTTTGGGTTTTCTGAACTGCTACTTTTTCAAATTAAATTTCTATTCTGTAAGTGGGAATGCCATGTGTGTAATGGCACTATCTGCATTAACATTTTCCTATTATAACTTAGAGTAAGATGCAATTGCTGCAGCATAGCAGCACAGACAACCCAGAAAATGGATTTTGAGTAAATGCACTACTTTGACAACATTCCTGAGAATGATCACACAAAAAAAGACCAAAGGAAAGAGATGGAGGAGATGTCATTTTTAATGAGAGCAAGTAGAGGTGGTGTATGGCACTTCTTGAAAAGATGGGTTTTCAGGCTGCACGGCAACACGTGGAATGACTTTGCCTTACTCTCTACATATCATCACCAAGCAGGGAAAAAAGCAGCCAGATCATGCATTATTAATGAGTACTAACATATAGAAGCTGACACTTTCAGACTTTCCATCTTGCATGATTTGTTTTTGTCAGACCATGGGCAGGTATTTGTTTCTAGAGATGAATTGAATCTCATCAGTAATTTTAATTAAAGTCTAAAGTAGAAATTGATCAAGTTTGGGAAGAGGTTTCAGCTTCTCTGTAATTACTTCTATTTATTCTTGAAACTCAACTAAAACTTATAAGTGGATTTCTTGAACCCGTTTACCATCACCATCGGAATACAAAACGTACTGGATGCTTATGAAATGTGGGTTTCAAAAATGTTTTGCACTTTTTAATCACTCACATTCTCAGATCCCAGAAATCAGCTCCAATTCCCATAGGACACAACTGTGATTTATCATTTCAAAGAGCCTTCATAGATCATAGCCATGATTACTTGTGTTTGATTTGGATTCTGTAGTACGTCTCATTCTTCCTCTCTTCTACTGGAAAAAAAATCCATATTAATAAGGTGTTTTATAATGATTTTAGTGAGAATGAAGACTATGGAGGGCTCTTCCTTGGTTGAATATTTTTAATAAAAGATTTCAGTCGTGTCTTCTGCTCTGGAAAGGTCAGTAGTTTCTTATGAATATTGTATATGAGCTGAAAGCCTTGCATTCAGCTGAGAAGAGAAACCCTGTAAAGAAGTAGAAGTGAGATAGAGAACAACAAAGGCCATTAAGAAACATCTTCTTTCTTGTTCTCTGTTCCTGGAAACCATGCACAATCAATCTGTAAAGAACAATAAGAATTTTAACAGATGTGGCTACTACTTTTGATTCTGCTAATCTGACAACCCTCAGCCTGGTCATGTGATCCCAGGGTTGCCATGGCAGCATGCGTGTATTTCCATCCAGAAACAGCAGCGATTTGTCTCTCCATCTATTGTGGCTCGTCACTCAGGCTCACATACACACCCTTTGCCATGTATAATTCATCCTTGTCGATCACCGCATTAACCTTGTAAAGGGGCAAAACAAAGAGGTCAACATATTATGATGGATCTCAGTGATTTGAAGGTCAGGGCTCAAATCTCAGTGTGTGTCTGTGGTTTGAGAGTGTGAATAAACACAGTAGGCTTGCCTCAAGCAGCTTTTACAGAGCAGTTTTTATTCTGTTGTTGCTGAGGTAGGCAAAACGCACACACATTCACATACGCATATACTGTACATGCTTCTCCAAAATTCACTCTGATCATACGCCAATTGTGCATGAGAAAGGAAACACTGAAATAGCGAAGTGGAACATAAGAGTCCACAAAAGTTTTACACAGACAAATTATCCACTACACCTGTTTGTACGGGTGTGTCTCACCTGCCAGTGTATGCATTTAGCACTGTTAAATGGTCAAAGGAGGCTGCATCTGAAGTTTAACATCCAGGCAAAGCAGGTGTATTCATGGATTTTCTTGGCAATAACAAAAATGTAGAATATTTTGATATCCTTCTCTTTTTAACTTTAACCATTTGTGTCTGTTCCCCTAAAATTTTATTTATAACCAGTATTCAACATGAAAAACAGTTTCGCTCTCATCTGCTTTCTACACATGTGCAACATGCATGAATCTGATTCTGATTCTGATTCTGAATCAGCTTTATTGGCCAGGTGTGTCGGACACACGAGGAATTTGACTCTGGTACATCGGCTCTCAATGTGCATGTACATATCTCCCTGCAAGGGGCAAATAAACGGTAAACCAACATAAGGCTGTGTAATATAACAAAATAAGCAGTATTAACAGCAACAAACAGTGCAAACAATGCAAAATAAACAGTATAAACAGGCAGTAAACAATGCAGAAAGCAAATCAGATGAACTACTGCAAAGCCTATTTACATACTGTATGTAGTCTTAGTAAAAACCCCACACAATTACAAAATTAATACACAGCTTTGCACCCCTGACAGTACTTTGCAGCCTGCTTGGAATGACTTCACAAAGCCTAAGCACCTTTAATTGTATACTGTATGTATTCATCCATCAGTGCCAATATACAGTATGTCACCTCTTTGTCTGGTTGTATTATTGTTATTAAGAGTTGCAAAAATGTTGTTTGCGGTTTGTTCCATAGGTGGAGAATTGGTGTCCTCGCCTGCCCTGGAGGAGAAAGGCCCTGAATGAAGAAATGGACAGGAGGGGACAGGTGAGACAGCCGATAGCTCATGTTAGGAGTAAATTCGAAATACATGGACACTTCATCTACCTCACCAGGTTTGTTGTGATAGTAACTAGCTAAAACTGCTATCATGAAGCCCTACCTACTGTATATCCAAATTGTTGCTTACAGTAGCAGTAAAACTCCAGACATTGTGACAGTGATCCTCCCCGCCGATCATCCTGTGTAATGAGGAGAGACCACAGAGGTAAATGACACAAAGCCATGGATGGAGTCGCGGAGCCAAGTCTTCATGAAGCATAAAGCTGCAGAGCGTGCAAAGTCAGAGTTAGTCCTGTTGACCAGATGGAGTTCATCCTTCTTGTTGGCTAGTGAGCGGACTTTTGCTAGGTGGATGGACGGGAGTGGAACCTGGGTCCCTCTCTGGCGTAGCCTGACTAAGGCGCCCACTCGCTTCCCTCGCCGGTGCTTCCTCCAGGTTCCGTAAATTGTAGCTGCGCCACCAATGAGAATGTCCACACAACATTCTTCGTTCACAAAAGTCAGAGAAAGGTGGCTTGGTGTGAGTTGTCCGATGTTTAACAGTTCTTCTCTGGTGAAAGTAATCCGGGATGGGTTGCAAAAGGCTGAGGAAACAAGGAAAAACAACAAACACAGGAGAGCACGAGTACACAATGTGACCATAGTTGTCGGCACCATCTTGTATAATCAAATTACTAAATATACCAAAATAGCACCAATACACAAGAGGTAATTTCCACTGCAGTGTGTGTGATCATGTTTTAAAATGAGGCAGCAAATAAACAAACAGGCTGAGACTGATTCACAGTGTCAGCATGCCTCAGCAGTAGAAAAGAGCCAGGCAGGTCTCATAGACCAAAGCCGGAATGACGGGACCTTAGTTCAAATCTGAACTAATGATCTTCTTTCCCTGCCAATGCGACAGCTCACTCAAATCCCACTTGGAGAGCTTCTACTGGCCGACAGACTTGTGCACAGTCCACAGTATCAGCGCCGTTCGAAGCCCCACCCCCTTCTCTCTGCTGCGGGTGGATCAATATTAAGCACTCTTCATCCTCTGCTCTGGATGCAGCAACAGCACTGAGCCCTCAGTGGTGGGGAGATACCATTTGACAGGCTTTGGAGATTTTAATTCAGATCCAGATTTTAATAGGCTCAGTCTGTGGAAGTGATTTCCTGTCGTGATGAGGGATGCTAATGCCCTGCTACAGCCTTGTTTCAGCCACCTTAGTGGCTGGTAATGGCACTGTGGTTTCTCCTCTGCTCACTCTGTCTCATTCACTGCTCTTTTTCTTCTCTTCAAACTGTCTGTGAGCATTTCAGTATCTGAATTACACAAACACAAAGTATCAAATGCAATATTTTTACCTTTATACCTCTCTTTGTTTGGTATTCAGATGAAGTTATATATTGTGTAATGTGACATCAAATGCTGTGAATGTTGTCAGCAGCAGCAGCCTCGCTTTAATTTCCCTGGTTTGTATGACATTACTTGGACTTCAAGGGAGTAACAGTCTTAGAAAACAGGATGGCGTTATTTCATGTTTCACAGCAGAATTTTCTGCCCTTCTCTCTTTTTTGTTTCCTTTCCTTTTGTTGTTGTGTCCCTTTCTTCCTCTCTTTTCTTTTCTTCTTCTATTCACACCCTTCCTCTTCTTTCCTTGTCTCTTTCCATTTTCACTTGTCTTTATCCTCTCCTTTCCTGTCCTGTTTTCACACTTTCCCGTTCTCTCCTATCCACCCATGTTATTTTCTATATTCTTTAATTTTATTTACTTCCCCCTTTCTCCCCTCTTGTCTTACTGTTCATTTCCTTTCTCCCACCTTTTCCCTCTCTCCTTTTCTTCCTGTCCTATCCTATCCTTTCCTTTTCCCCCTACTTTTCACTCCTCTCTAAAACCTTCTTATAAATGAGCGTTTAAAGATGTGACTGATGCGTTCACTCCTTTCACATTTATTTGTCACACTGAGGGCTTTCCGCTCTGAATGCTTCAGTATTTGTTGTTCCTCTCACTATAAATATATGACAGTGCCTCTCTGAGTTCAATATGTTTGATGTCTTGCTCTCAGGAGACATCTCAGACATATATTATTGTGCCCTCAATGTATTATTTCCTCTGTAGGTGTGTCTGACAGCTCATGATAGTTATTATCGTCTGAATAGAATCACTTGAATATCAGTGATTATAGAGAGATTTCACTGACCTAATAGGGCACCTCGAAGGTGGCAAGTAGTGTAGCATTCAGCAGTCATTCATCCACCCATTTATTGTAAGCAATCCCTACTATTCTTTCTCTTGGATATACCTTTTATTCTTAAGCTTTCCTCAAGAACAATTTGCCTCTATGAAAACAGGCCTTTGGCAATTTAGAGATTGATTGCATAAGTCATTATTGTATTTTGAAATTAAATTAGAGTAAAGATTTAAATAGACACCCTTTGGATTTTCTCATGGAATCGGGAGAAAAAACAGACACAAGCGCAAGGATATAAAAAAATCTAACAAGCAGCAGGATAACAAACCAAAAATACAGCATCGTAATGTTGCAGTGTCTGTTACGGAAGAGTATTAGGGCCACTGCATAAATTTTTCATAAAATTCTGACTTTATTCTCAGAATTCTGACTTTAAACTCAGAATTCTGACTTTAATCTCAGAATTCTGAGATTTAAAGTCAGAATTTTGACTTTATTCTGAGATTAAAGTCAGAATTCTGACTTTAGTAGTTTGATATAAATAGCAGATTGCATTATCTGGTGTACAGGTGAAAACATCCTGTTCATGCAGATGTGCACATTTGAGAATGCACAGTAGGTGACAGTAACATTATCAAAGCAAGCAGACAAATACGTACAAGTGTACGTACAAGTGTACATATACATATTCTGATTGGGACTACATTAACAGTGTCACTTTTGTGTGTGTGTGTGTGTGTGTGTGTGTGTGTGTGTGTGTGTGTGTAGGCAGAGATCCGGACCAGTTTTGAGGAGCTTTATCGGGTGATGTCACAACGGGAGGAATTCCGCTGGATGATGCTGAGGATCAAACGCATGGCTGAGCCATGGGTCAGCGCCATCCGCTCACTGGCTGCCAAGCAGAACCTGACCAAGCGTCGGAGGAAGAAGGTGGGCACAATACGCTAGTACAGTGGAGAAATCAAATGAGATAGTTATTCTACCATATTATTTACATTTGGGTGGCATTTAGTTGACACGTTATAAATTGATATGTTTTTTTTTTTTTTTTTTTTGTCTTAGGTTTAGTTTTGACATGCCTCCCAAATAGAGCATTGTACTTTCCGCTTAAAGGGCCCATGGCATGCTTTTTCTTGTTTTCTGACTTATCTACAATGTTACAATGGTGAATTAGCATCTTAGATGTGAGACTAAAGCTAATAAAATGAGGTCTACATATATTCTAGTATTTCTGTGCAGAAATAACTGGGTTTATACACATCTTGCAAACTCTTGCTCGTGAGGCTTTTTTTTTTTCTACCAAGATAAAGCATTAGGTGATAGTTTAAGGATCTCCTTGAATGGGCATAAAACCCAGGCCGTTGCATGTTCACTTGAGCTTGCCTGACATCCATCGGTGCAACTGTAAAAGTGGATTTTTTCAACTGTGCCCGGTTTTGTGGATATATTTACCTCCTGCTGCTGCACTGTGACCAGTGGATGTGGAGAAATATACAGGGCTTGAGGTTACTGCATGTCTGGGAATGTTCCTGTACAGGGACTCACTGTTTTACCTGACCGGGTCTAAACTACAAGCAGCCGATCTGTGAAGCCCCCGCCGCTGTTAGATATCAGCTCATCAATGCCAGGAGCACAGTACCTGTTTGTTTTGACTGCTTGAAGCCAGTGTGTCTGCCACATATGATGTGTTACCGGTTAACTAGCAGATTAACGACCCATGATGTTATTTACGGCACTACCTGTTGGAATTAGTTTCACTACTTTGGGATTGTATGTGGTTGTGTGGGGAAGATGTGGTGACCACTGGTTGGATTTACCAACCTTGGAGCTACTTGAAAGGGAGTGATGTTTCCACTACTTGGTGGGACTTAACAGTAAGTTTTTAAAAAACCCACAAGAGTTGTATGTCTGTTAATGCCTTGCTTCTGTAGAGAATTGTTGAAAGGCTGGAGAAGTTATTATGCCAGTTAACATATGGGGTTTCTCAATCACCTACTTTGTTTAGAGTGTTAGATATCTCTTTTCATCTGTAAATATATCGTTGTGTAACTGTCTATGAGGGAGGGAATTAATGCGGTCGCAGTTTGTTTGTGCTGTCCACTTGCGACACAACACCGGCAGCAGGAGTTGTGCGCGTTTACGAACTATCCTCTTGTTTCCAGGAAGAGGCTTTCTGGGTGATATCAGTGTAATCATTCTGAAATAATTACAGTCTGTCTGTAGTTATGAGGGCTCCTAAAATAATCTAGAGGTAACAGATAAAAAAATTAAATTGTTGGAAAGTAGCATGCCATGGGCCTTTTAAAACATTACCTTTCATTTCATGCTATGCCATTTTTTCCAAACTGATTTAATAGGCACAGTGTTCAGAATAATAAATAAAATGCTGCATTGACTGTAGGTGTAAATAACATAATATAGTATCAGTTGGGGGCAGAATGCCACATAAGTCAAAGATTATAACTTTAAACAGCTAACTGACTCAACACTCAAACAGGTGTGGGCAGATATAACAAGTGGATTTCTCCAATTAGATGGCTTTTTTGCAACTCCCACTCTCACAAAGAAATATCACAACTGAATATCAACAGTTATTAGCTTAAAATTCAGTATTTTCAAAAGTTATCCCTCTCCAGAATGTTGTAAAAATAGCTGCCCCTGTCTTAAGCCTGTTGAAGTACATGCATCAGGTATAGAAACAGACTTATTCATACTTTCTGTCAGCCCTGCTTTTGCTCAGGGATAAAAATGGTTGTGGGAAGGGACTCACATGGATATTCCATTGTGTCCCAAGCTGGTAGCAGCTCCCAGCGTTCAATAACGTACTCCTTACCTTCCACAGGCCTTGTGAATAATAATAATATATCTCATTTCCATGATACCTTGGTGCAGATGCAAAGCAGCATCCTCTCCAGCAAAGCAGAGAGTGCACAAAACAAGAAGCTTCTTCTGTTTATTTATGGAATCTCACCCATCCTTCCCTACTTTTTGTTTCTCATTTTAATCTGTTCAGCCTATAATGAAACAGAGCATTATTTTGTTAATACTTTCAGGGGCTTTTTTTTATTTCAGCTGTTAATCTCTTTTGAATATTAATTCACACATATTAATCCTTGACCTAAGATTGGGCCTGGCTGTCAATGAAAAGCGTGTCGGTCACTTCAAACAAAGACTGCTATTACTTTTTAGTCCTGCTGTGGAACAATGAATTCTCCACAGCAGCTTAAAGCCATCCTGTTCCTGTTGTGTGTGTGTGTGTGTGTGTGTGTGTGTGTGTGTGTGTGTGTGTTACACATTAGTTAAATGTATTTTATAAACAAATCACTTTCACGGTCCCCTACTATGATACCTATGTTTAAATACAAAACTAGTGGGGTCTCTTTGAATGTTTTGTCCACCGTTTTTCAATTGTCATTTTCAATAATCTTTCATTTTTTTCTTTCTGCATTTTTCTATGTAGCAAAGATGTCCAGATGTCACAGATGTCTGTCCTCCCTGTAGTATTGCATTATACATTTATACTGAAAACACTCACATCTGTTACTGTAACTGTTGTATTTTCCTAAGCCAGATTCTGTTGTACTAGCCTTGACCAGACAGTTTCCCCTTTATCAAGTGTGCAGCATTCTTATCAACCGTTACCCACAATAATCTGCAGACTGACTGTGAACTGTGGTATTCTTAATAAAAGGACAAAAAATTGTGACAAACTGCTAAGATAGATAAGTTATTAGTGTCAGTAATTTTATTCCATACTTTTTCCTGTCCTTCATCAGATCCTGGTGCACTTGGGCCTTCTGACTAAGGAGTCGGGCTTCAAGATAGCAGAAAATGCCTTCAGTGGTGGCCCGCTGGGCGAGTTGGTCCAGTGGAGTGATCTCATAACCACACTGTACCTGCTGGGCCATGAAGTGCGCATCTCTGCCTCTCTGGCTGAGCTCAAAGAGTCAGTACCAACTTTAGGGTTCATTAAATGTACAATTTTGTAATATGTATTAAGAAAATGTACCTGTCAACTTCCACTTATTCTTAGAGTAGAACTGCAGGAGATCCGTGGTTAAAACCAGTTTTTATCATTTGAGACTCTTAACGAAGGTGAAGCCGATTTAGAAAAAGCCATCCATGCCTTCATCACCTCGCGTCTTGACTATTGTAATGCCCTCTATGTCGGAATCTCTGTCTCTTCTGCGGAAGCTTCAACTGGTTCAAAATGCTGTGGCTCAACTGTTGTCAAACACTCCTAAGTATGCCCACATCACCCCTATGCTTCGCTCATTACATTGGCTGTCAATACAGTACAGAATTAACTTCAAAGTACTACTATTTGTTTTTAAGGCCATGAATGGCCTTGCTCCGCCATACATTTCGGATCTTCTCTCTGTCTATGTGCCACACAAAACCCTGCGCTCCTCAGAACACCTGTCCCTGGTTGTTCCTCGGGCTAGGTACAAAAAATGGGGAGATCGCTCTTTTTCCGTGTATGGCCTCAGGCTTTGGAACTCCCTACCGCCAGAGCTTTGGGCCGAAACTGAGCTGGCGGCTTTTAAGTCGACTCTAAAAACCCATCTTTTTAGACAGGCTTTTGGTATTTAGCTCGTTCTAATCTTAACTCGTTTTTTTCCTGTTGTTTTATGCTGTTTCTTATTCTGATAGGGATGTCTTTTATTGTTGGGTTTTTAATAATTTGTAGTTTACTCTGTTTAGGTTTTTGTTTTAGTATTGTCTTGTACCTCTTGTGAAGCACTTTGTGCTCCTGCGGAGTTGTAAAGTGCTATATAAATAAACTATAAAAATTATTATAAGTATACATAGTTTAATAAACAAATGAAACATAGTCAATGAAATAGTATATATATTCTAGATCTAAATTTAATTTGACAAAATTGCTCTTTTAACATCAATCTACACTCAGTAACCCACTGTGACAAAGTGAAAAATGTTTTTTGCAAATTCATTTGAATCCCTCATTTACAAAAGTATTCAGAGCCTTTGCTCTGGCTCCAGACCGTGGTCACATACTTCTTGTTTGCTTTAATAGTCCTTGAGATGTGTCTAGAATGTGACTGGAGTATAACTGTGTCAAACTGAACTGAATGGACATACTGTAGTTTAGAAAGGTATATAAGATCCCACTATTCACATGTCAAGGCAAAAACCAAGCCATGAAGAGGAGCTCTCTGTAGACCTCTGTACATGTGACCTGGGACTGAGGCAACAGCTCACCTGTCAACACGACAGTGACCTCAAGCATAAAGCAGAGATAATACTTTGTCATTATGGGTTGTTGAGTCTAGATTGATGGGCAAAAATGGCACCATGCACAATATACAGCAACAAAGGTGCACAAAGCACTGGCTGCGCTACACGCTGCTGCTTGTCAAGCTCATCTGTCTGGACACATCGGTGGCCAGTGTAGGAAGTTTGGAAGAGTGCATCCACATCTTATCGAGATTCTTTTACATTATGCTGTAACACAGAGGTGGTGCTACCCAATCTGGCACTGGTGCCACCATCCGTGATGCTTGGTGCCACCAGTATGAAATGTTAGTCTGGAGCACTGAGTAATCAAGTGGAAATTAGCCAATGACCAGAGAACTGGCAAAGGTAGATAAACAGTCAATTTAAATTCTCTTTGTAGTGTCACTACTGTATATAATCCAGATACACAAATCCTGGAGCTCATATGTATGCCTGCAGAACACATGTCTAAAGTCGGTTACAGAAAATGTTTGTGTGAAAAGACACGCTTGTGCTGAATGATTCATGTCACCCTGGGTGTATCTTGCCAATGATTAACAGGCCTTTGTTTACCATCTTTTATCCTATTTAGGCCAAAATCTCTCAAACTTTGCTCAGGGTAAACAAATGTTGCTCTCATGTTATCTTAGTAGTATTTGTCTGTGGTTTCTTTATGTAAAGAAATCCTTGTTAGCCAAACTCAAACTGGCACATTGACCTGCACCAACAATTTCACCATGTCTAGTGCTGTCTCTCAGCTCTGTTACTGGAGCGGAACATGAGTATAAAAAAAAAAAAAAGTGCTATTAGCAGTGTGATTTTTATCATCCTTATGTTCCATTCTTCTGATGAATCTGATCATGTTCAGTTAAAACGTAGCCAGTGGCAATACACTAACACTTTGAATGTTTTTTTTTTTTTTTTTTGAGGAGTGAATTAGTCGGTTTAAAGTTGAATTCCAAACCTTTATCCACAGGATCATGCGTAAGGTTATGGGGAACAAATCCAGTTGCCCGACTCAGGGGGATAAGGTGGTTGAACTCATCTACATTGACATTGTGGGTCTCACCCAGTTCAAGAAGACACTGGGGCCGTCCTGGGTCCACTACCAGTAAGTACATTTAATGTTACATTTACAGGCCCTCAGAGCTAATTTTCACAGTTCTTACAATGAATCATGGGGTCCTACATGAACACACAATTTCCTCCCAAAGCTGGAATAGTTTTGGATGTTGCACTTGAGAAATGTGTGGTTTTGCTGGCTTGTAGCAGATTGTCATGTCATGTGCTTCAATGCAGCAATCAGGATTTTGCAACTCAGTATGACAGTTACAGTTGTGAGGCTGTTGTCAGCTCAGACACATTTTTGACTGAAGTGTCTCATAAGTAACACTTAGCTCAGCTCATCTTGGATTTGATTCTTTCTCATTTAGTTATGACTGTTTAATTTTACTGAAAAATATTTAGGATTCGAAACCAAGTTTGCAATTAAGCTTTGATTTTGAAGTAAATGGGCATTATATTTTTCATACACTGCCAAAACAAGTATTTTTTAGTTATTAGCAGTGTCAAGTAGAGATCAAAATTACTATTTATGCTTTATAGTAGTTCTAGTCAAACATTTTAAAATGCTGTATACTACTGAATACATTTTTTAAATTATGTCTGATTTGATGAAGGACAAAACCAACTGCCTCCTGCTAGACAGTTGTAAATCCTGCAGAATCAACACAGTTTGCAGTTTGTGGCTGCTGTCATGTGATTACATTTGTATTATTAATTTGATTTATCCAGGGAGTTTTTGCTGAGCATGCATACTGTTTTTCAACCCCTCCACACTTCCATACTGGCTGGTTTTCCAATTCAATTAGTATTTTGCAAGTGGCTATTGAGCAGCACAGCTGTTGCTTGTTGACAGTTATTGCCTTGTACAGTATCAGTCTCTTTCAGGACGGCCTTCCTCTTCTGAGTTTTTTTCATATCATCATATCATCCAGATAGCGAATTCAGTACTTTGTATGGCTTTTTGACATTGTGCTACAGCCGCCAGCTATGGTTTCACAGCTTCTGTCACATGGGCAAAGGCCAGTAGGTTGAGGCTTGTCTGGCACTGGTCAGACAATGAGTCTATTTTCTGCTCATATATTACCAGTTTCCCAGAAGGCTGAAGGAACGTCCGTTGTTCGTGATGTTTTCACCCTCCGAGTCTATTCTTTCTCTGATTGCTCCACTGAGGACTGTGGATGAGGTCTTCCTGGTTTGTTTTGAAAGCCTCTCATCTGCTCTGGCTGACAGGAAAAGAGAAGGAACAATAAGTCTGGGGGCATTAATGGCCCCGCTGGTTTCTACTGCTTGTCACAAGGTTTTGTTTTTTTAGCCATGTAACACCTTAAACTGCGTTCACTGCCTTTGTGCCCTGAGGAAATTGATTCAGCCTCAGGCATCATGCAAGGTCCAGATGTTGTTTTCTGTGTTATTTCTCCTGCTATTATTGCACATTTATGTCAGAGTACGAAATAGCACTGTATAATTTCTGGGAGCTTTGTGAAAGAAGACCTAGAGTTCAGGTTGGGCTATTTTTCTGTACTCCTCCTTCTGCCGCCAAAAGTGTTTTTTGTCGATTCCTGTTAGGTGAGAATTACACGTCTTGTCTTGGTGACCTGACAATCCTTAAGTGAAACCATATAAATCTTAATGTTATGTTTCGTAGGGGACTACAGGGAGATAGCCTTTAAATAGGACATGCCCAATTTGTTTGCATATCATACCCCAAATTTTAGCAAAATGTGTGTGCCTTTTTTTTCTTCTTTTTATTGTGGTTAAGGACAATGCATCCAGGTCTGTCACCTCCACCTAATGTGTTCTGTTATTTCTCCAGTCATAGCACTGTATCCAAGTGTTTCCTGCTACTCTGCAGGGACAGGAATACTCTGAGCTGTTGTTTTCTGGGTATAAACTACAGCCAGTATTGCCATATTGTTCACTTGCACTGTGTATAATCCTTTCATCCAGTAGCTTCATCGGGCAGTGCAGTAACATTTGCATCAGCACAGCTGCAGAAAATGCCTCCCCAGTTTTGCCTTTTGGTGTTGATGACAGTAATGCAGAAATGAAATTGGATAAATCAGCTGTGCAATGCTGCGCATGTGTAATTTCATCATTTTAACTCTGTCCTGATATACTGTATCTATCTGTTTCTTCTTTTCTTTTTCATTTGTCACACCTCCAATTTTTTCCCAAGAACTTTGTGTTGACAGAACACTACTTGTATGTATCACCTTTGTGTGTGTGTATGTTTAATTTGTGCGTCTGAATTTACTGACACAGTGTCAGTGTGGTTTAGTTATTGCTAGTAGCCAACCTGGTGTTTATGGTTTATTAGAAGGCAATGTAATCCAAAAGTCACTATATGACACTTCTAGTAAAATAATAACAGATATTTTATACATGCATATTTTTTATAGCAAAACCCAAATATCAGAGTTTGCCTTGCAGTAATTCAACCTAATGATTTTATAAGACACAGCATTAACTCAAACGTCCGCTTGTTATCAGCCTGGGCCTCAGGGTTGTGCAGACCCCCAGGTAGATGTCAGGAAGACAGAAATCCCCATCTGCCATCACTGCTTCCTAATGACCCATATGGGGCCACTATATTTATTGCTAATTTCACTTGGAGAGAGAAAAACATATCAATAATAATCATTGTTATACATGATAGTGATCACTTAAATTCTGGTGAAATTACACTGATACTTTGAGAACAACATCCCCACTCAGCCCAGCTTGATGCAGCCTCAGCTCCTGCCACGTTACTCAGCGGCTTCACTGCAGCCATATTTATACCATTCGCTGTCCCATCTGTTGAGGATATATCTATGGGGACAAACAAGAGTTGTTTTTCTCTGGATCAAGCAGAGATGACATGCAAGCCTGTTGTTGTTCTGCTTTCAGTCTAAAGTTTCCTCCTGGTGAATGTGCTTCCGAGCTGTCTGCTCTCCCAGGGCCTTTAACGGTTCACACAGCCAGCTGCACAGCATCTGCCTGGGCAGGGACACAATCAGTGAGAGAGAAGGGTGTTTTTTTGGCACAGATGTCTGTGTGGGTGTGGGAGACTTGGTTTCTTCTTATCACAGTGATTACTGCCCACTGTTCTACCTTGTCCCCAAGTTGGAGACATGACTTTATTCACCCTGTAGAGACAATAAAAACAGGCTCATCATTTTAAGCTTGTGTTGCATTCAAGATGAGTTACCAAGGAGACAGAATAACTTTGTAAGAAAAACAGACCAGTGAAAAAATGTGTTTTAATTCATGGCAGCAGATGTCCTTTTTTACCCTTTGCCCTCTTTATCTAAAAATGTGGATAGCCAGGGATAGATCACATATACATTATCAAACCTGCATCTAGAAAACAAGTGAGTAACAGTGAGCAGAACATGGAATTAAATGTCATGAGGAAGCTGTTCTTTGGATATATACCATTTCCTTTACTGGTTGTGATCTAATTAATCCTGCACTGTGGCCTTTGTGCTTGGCATGGTATTCATTTACAGAGCCGTGCACTATCTTCCAGCCTGAGCATGGAGCCTTTGTGGTTTCATGATCATTTCGGGAACTTAGAAACTTTAATATTGTGTATTTATGGACTTTCTTGGTTGGTCATAACTTAAAGTACATGCATCCAATGTTGAGGACTTAATTTTTTTGTGTGTCTATGCAAAAGCCTTTCATTTTTTGTGTCCTATAACTCACATAACTGACAAGCTGCTGCTGTAACTCCTGGCCACTCTGGTGATTTTAGAACACCAACATGCACCTGTACCTTTTACCTCACACAGTATTTGAACCAGTGTAAACTGCATGCCTATGCAGTACTACCAAGCAGTCGGTTTTCTTCCTGCTCACTAGTTGGATATAAAAGTGTGTGTGAGTTGAAAAAACCCTGGGTTTTTTTTTATCTTGGGCTACTGTGAAGGCAACTGGAGAGTAGTGTGGAATGAGCTGTGTATAGTGACTCTTTTTGTAGAGGTATTTAAAAGTTTTGCAATTTTTTTGTGTAAGATTTTCGAGCAAACTTAATAGAAATATATACAATATGATGCTCGTGTCAAGTAATTTATGGTACATGTGTCTGTGCTTCTAACCATGAACAGTTATTTAAAGTGCGTCTTTAATGTTATAGGTGCATGTTACGGGTGCTGGATTCATTCGGCACGGAGCCAGAGTTCAATCACGCCCACTATGCCCAGTCCAAGGGCCACAAGACGCCCTGGGGAAAGTGGAACCTCAACCCACAGCAGTTCAACACCATGTTCCGTAAGTCAGCAGGACATCCACACACATCACACACTCTTACCAAAGTGGTTCTGTCAGTGTGAGGACTAATAAGCGTTAGCCCACACTCTTGGCTGTTTTCTGTGTCTGCCATTCCAGTTTGATTTCCTCCTGTGAAGAAAATGTTTTTGTTAGAAACGAGGCATGAAAGATAGTCTGAAAACCCTCCTGTCTTCATATGCTGTGATTATGAAGGTAGAATGTAGGGATTTTATTGCTCAGTGTGTGTGCATCACTCCTACTGTGAGATCACTCTCTACTAGAGTCAGACACATTTGCTGAGGTGGATGAGAGGTGGCATTGCTGAAGAGGAGAGCATTTTCTAGGGAGCAATGGGAGCCAGCCCCCTGGAGTACTGACCTTTTCCCCATGGCTAAGAGAAAGTGAAATGTTACCCCTGCAGTCGCTGTCTGTGAGGTGAGGCACGGTGTTCGCCAGAATACCACTGCACCTCAATAGGCCCTTTGTCAGCTGAATAGGGTATGTCTTTCTCATAACACACTGGGGCCTTTGCAGAAGATTCAGTTAAGAGTTGCTAGGTTAGATGATATCACTGGTGAAGCAAGTGCACAGTGGTCTGGCGAGTGTGAAAACACAGAATGGCATCACTCCTAGGCACAAGAGGCGAGACAGACGTTTTTTGTTTTTCCCTTCTGCGCTGTGTGCAGCAAACCTCATACTATTTTAAGAACTACCAGGGTATTGACTTGGGTATAAGCCTTGTATTTAATATATATAAGCCTTACACATAGTGTCAACAAGGTGGAACAGACAGATGTAAGCTGATAATAGGATATTAAAGATCATAACCACTTGGTCGAAACTTGTATAAGATCATTTTTTATTCCTGGGTCTTTGGGTTGTGTTTCATCTCACCTATTGAATATAGCTGTAACATAGGATAAATCAGGTGCCAGTAGGTCATCTATCCTAGATCTGAGTTGTTTTATTTGTTGCCATTAGGCAGTGTTTCATACATCATTGGTTGGTAGAATTCGGAGTGTGTGGCCTCTGGCCAGAAAGACAAGACAAGGCCAAATTGACCTCATTAATCTTCTTCAGAGTCTGAATACCAGGGTGTGTGCATTTTATGTTTGAATGGGCTGCTGTCTTAGTTTAGTTGGCTCTGTTTCCCAGCACAAGCCATTATAATCAGGAGAGCTTGAAAATATAATGAGGTTAACTTTTCTGTTTCTGTCAAAAGTCCCACTTTATTTAGTATGCACATCATCATCATAAAACAGGTTTGATGCAGAAGACTTTTTGGTATATAAACCTGAAGTGAACTGCACTGACTACACACTACAGATATCCAATTATTTTGGAAACAAGGACGACTATGAATAATGATCCTTTAATCCCTCTGCACCACTGTCACAGAGATGTATTCCCTGTTCCATGCACACTTAAAGAAACCCATTAGAAACCTAGTTAAACATATACAGTACATGACAATTGCTCCCATATGTCTGCATCTGTATGTTTTTGCTATGTGTATCCTTGCCTTTGAATGCTTAATCTCTTAGGGAAATTCTGATTAATACTGGTCAGAAGTCAAACACAGTATCAGATAGTATTTATGTCTGAAGCACTGCCAACTGCGTGATTGACCCTGAGATCTGCCAGGCTGATACTGCCTGTAAAGCTGTCACTCGCTCACCCACTCACTTAAGGTTTTTTTTCCATCTGTGTACAGTGGTTAATTTGTACCAGAACAAGACAGATCTGGATCCGGCATCTCTCAAATTGTAACCGGCACTTATTTTGACAAACCTGGCACCTCATTTACGTACATATGAGGGAAATTGAATATATGAATAATATATGTAGAGTCCAAGGTCTAATACTTTTTGTACAGCTAGCCTTTTACAACAGCACATTAGACTAAAACTTGGACAATTAAATACAGTAAAAACAGGCAGTTAGGCTAGTTACATCACAAGGTAATGAGCTTACTCAGGTCACACTGGGTCAGGTGCACGTTCAGAGTAACTTTATGTTAGCCATGGAGCGAAAATGCGAATTCAGAAATGAGAACCTAAACAGGCAAAGCTGGACCCAATTATAAAGGCTACAACTAATGAAATGGTTAGTACAAGCCAGTGTGATGCTGAGGTCGTGCATTTCAAAAGGACATAGGACTGGAGCAAAGCACAGAATAACATGAAAGAGGCCCCGTTGCAAATTTAAGTCTTCTAATGTGATTTTTTTTTTTTTTTTTTTTGGTCGCTACAAATGAACAACAAATAAGCTACTCCATTAATGTTGAAACTATGCAAACACACCAGTCATTGAGGAAATGTTTTCATTCCGGGATCTCCTCTCCCCACCTTGACATGCCGGGTCTGTCACCGAGTGATGTTCCAGGACCTCCATAATTTACAAATTAAGTACTGTCTGTGTGGAATCAGTAGAGTGGTTCTCCAACTGTACATGCTGTCCAAAATACAAATATACTTTTTTTTACAGCAGCTGAGAACACATGAAAATGCGTTCTTGCAAGTGATATCATTACGACTACAAGACAAAAAGCAAGAATGTGTTAAAAGTCAAACACCATTTGTCACTTCCTGCTAATTAAAAGCAGACTAATGGCTTTCAAGTTGCCACCCTACCTGTACTGTTTATATCAGATAGGTTTTCTGCATTTTGTAATGAAACAGAAGCACATCCGACCCTAGAACACGTCATTCCTGTTCAGTGATCCCAGTGGGGGCAACACTGAAGATGTTATTTTGCTGTAATTGAGCACCTCTCACTCTGCTCCTAGCCTGTTTTATTTGAAATCTTTTCAGATGCTTGTTTTGATTGATTACAGTAATGGAAGTGCTACAGAAAACTCAGACACTGGAGTCCAGAACAGTAATATCCAAAATAATTTGCTACATAGTAGGCAGTTAACATTATGGAAAGCTGAACACAGAAACAGACACACACTTTCTAAACCACTCAACCTATTCATATCCCAATTTCCATGCAAGTGTTTTTGTACTGTATATTATTTATCTGTCCCATGCAGCGCCATTGTTATGTGGGGTATTAGAGTACAGCTGAGTGGTCTTATTTGTTTTGTCCTGTATGGAATGTGGCCAACATTAGCTAAAATTTAACTTCTGTTTCTGTGGTGTTTCAAACATGTGTTTTAAAATAGTAGCACGGTCTTTTAGGGTATATGCTTTTTTTACAATGTTCTCAAGAGCTAAATAGGAAGATCAATACCACTTTAATGTCTGTGTGCTGAATATGAAGCTAGAGTTATTGCCAAAAGTAAACAAAGCAAGAGAACATGTTGGATAGTGAGCTAGAGGTGCTGTTAGACAGAGTTTATTACCTTGAGACAGAGCTGGTCTCGTTTCTCTGTTTTCAGTATTTTTCAGCTAAGCTAACTGGCTACTATATATTTAGTTCACATACACAAGTGTGGTACAACTCTTAGCAAGAAAGTTCATATTTTCCAGAATCTGTGCAGTTAATGTCACTCCAAGTTGTTACCACTGATTGAAAACAGAAAGCTCAGCCATATTGAGGACACACTCATCCATCATGAGTTTTTTGGCAGATGGTAATGTTTACTGCTTATCCAAACTACTGATTATAGTGATTCATTTCCTCACTATGGATCCTATGTTTATATTTCACCTAACAAATCTTTAATCTGAATGCTCATCACTTTGTATCTCCAAGTTGTTGGTGTGAAAGTGTTCCAGTGTAATTTATTCATTCATTCAGATAAGTTGTAGGATCAAATAAAACAAAAAAACACACACACTTTCAACACATTGGAATTTTGTTTTTGTTTGTGATGCATCTTTGCAATTTGAAATTTTTTTATTTGTTTTATTTATTTATTTTTTTTACGTTTCTTATTTAATGAGAGTGTTTGTTTTAGGTGGTGGGCGAACATTAATCACTCAGTGTGAGACTTGGATCATATTTGTCTGGTAATTTTTCTTGTGCAATTACCCATTGTGTGATGATGTGCTATGGTTTACTGCTCCTTTAAAGAGCACTGAAGAAGCCCCAGTGCCACTCACTATGTTGGAAAAGATATCCATTTGTGACATTTCTCCAGCTCATTCCACCACTCGCCTTGTTCTGGGCTGTACCAGTATTGACTCCCAGTTTTGTCACAGTGAATCCAGGCTTACTATTAAAGCATTCACAAGACTTGGGGGCAATAAAGCAGCTGTTTCTGCAGCAATGCGGGCCTACCAGACAGTTTGTTAGCTAATGGCAGGAGAAGCTGTGACAAGTTGAGTGACATTTTGAGTGGCAGCCCTATTGGGAAAGGAGGCATCTGTTGCCAAATGCATGAGGGGGGCTGAACACTAATTATCAGCCTGTCCTGTTTACACAGTTAGCTTAGTACATGAGTGCCTGTGGTGCTGCCTCAGAGTTCCCAAGACTATCTCTGCTGTCAGACATACCTCTCAATTACATATTTACATTTATTCAAAAAGGCACTGGAAATAAGTTATATGTTTTGGATTTGCCCCTTTGTATCTGGATTCTTTGCTTTCTTATTAACAGTATTATGATTATTGCAACTAGAGGCAGATTTGAAAAGGATAGTTAAAAGCAAATCACTGACTTTCAGTTTCTAGTTTGGGTTAACCTAACATCAGATCCTACATTTCCCATAATGAAACTTGATTACATCATTTCATTAGACCTTCCCTGCTTGCTAAACTTCCACATCTTTCAGACTTCACATCCCCAGTTTGTATGGTAGGCTTTTAGCTGTCAAACCATAGCCAAGAAAAACCCGATGACATGACCACGGTTATTTTCTTAACTTGGCAAAGCTCCTTCAGAACCACAGAAGACACTATACAGCTGGTTTACAGGCTGGGTAGACTGATCGACATGTGTAAAAATCAGTGGAGGGCCCTTGTATTCCATGAGTTTATAGTGGATTTTGGGGTGTGACTTTCTTATTGTATGTTAAAAGCAGCATAAACATTATTAAGCCTTTTATATTGTTCTTGCTCATGTTATTCTTTTATCAGCAAGGAGTTATGAGTTATGATAAGCACTGAGCATTATAAAAGATGTGTGTCCATCCCCTTCTGATGAAAAATGAGACTGCACATTTTTGTCATTGCTCAGTAATTAGTTGGTCTGGTGCTGGGCTCAATTGTTCCGGATAACGTATTCCCTTGTCTCTGTTCCTAAACATGTTGAAGCCAGAGCCAATATGTGAGCTGCATGGATGGATGGATCAGTGGAACAGCAGTTTGCTTTTTTATCACGTGGCAGAAAATATCACATTCCAGCCAACGCCCTGACAAACACAGGCTTATTTGTGAAACTACTATAGCATAGTGGACATTTACTCATTATATTTGCTGATATCAGTTATATTATGACACAGTAGCTGCCTCCCCTCTTATTGCATAAGGTGTTAGTGGATGATTAGTGCAGAGGATATTGGCAGTAGTTGAATCTGACTCATTTAAATGCTGCCAGGCACCTGAATTTGCAGCTGTGGTGTCGAGATTCTTTACTATAATTATCTCTATAAACCCTTATTTTATTTACTATATGGGGTGAATATAGCTGGCTGGCTGACTTTAATTTGCTTTTGTAGTAAAAATGTTGTAGTACAAAGTGTGCTCTAACAGCATTTCCCTGGGGACCCCAACACAAACCATAGCCCTGCACCACAACACCTCCCTTGCAGCTTGTTTCATTTGCTTCAAGGGTTGATGATGTGGATTACTAAGCGTATAAATTTTTGAGTGACTCTTATCTGTCCACACTCCAAACCCTTGGCTTCATGCTTGTTTTACAAGGCAGATGGCGGTGTGGTAAAGTGCTGCTACACTTGACCTGCTTATTTCCTGGTTCCCATAGTAACTGGCCATCACATCACTGGGCAGTAAGCAATGGAGAAAACAAAATCCAGAGTCAAGTTGTGTTGTGCAGCAGTTTTTGTCTCCCTGTGGATTTGAGATCTGAGCTAAACCCTGAGGTTTTACTCTATCAACAGCCCCTTTTACACTGCCTGCTCAAGACAGGATTATTGTGCCATGACACTAAAATATAAGAGCTACCCAGCCGGAATAGGTGGCCAGTGTTGATGCAACCGTTCCCTCTCGGACTGTAAAAGGGGAGAGGCAGCTTGAAGGGTTGTGGGCAGAAAGATATGAAGTGTTGATGAATTGTTGTTTCTGTGACACGCTGCCGCAGAATTAAAATTTTAATGTTGCTCGCAAGAAACTGAATCCTTGACCATAATCATTGTGCACAACAACTTTTAGTCTGAAACATGTCATAAGATGAGCAGGATGAGCAAAAGCACTTTCCGTCTTTGTTCATCTGCCAGTATTGCATGTCATGCTGAACATAAGCCTCTAATACCAGGCTGCCTGTACCTGTGTAAGATGAAGAGATGCAGCATCGTGTCAGCTTTGTTTTTTAGATCAGTCTAAATAGGCTTAGCTGCAGTAACGAAGGGACAGGTTTACGCTAGCAGAATAAGTGCAAATAAGGCATAAGTGAATTGTGTGTACTCTAAAGAGCAAATCTGTGTGTAAGATTTATTTGAGGCATTTTTGTTTTGGCCTCAGTGTTGCATAAATTAAGGTGAGGAAAATGGCTACTATGCCTGAAGTCATTTGTCATTTTATTCCCTAAGATGTGATCACTGACTTTTTTTTTTTGCCACTTTCTTTTCTTTCTTTCTTTCCCCTGTTCTTTTTCTTTCCATTAATCTTGCTGTAAACCATATTTAAATGTGTCATAGGTGAAATAAAGCCTTTGAGAGCTCACTCTTCATAATTCACTTGAGCTGTGTGTGTGTGAGTGTGTGTGTGTGTGTGTGTGTGTGTGTAAATATTTATACATCTTTTGTGTTTCTTTTTGTTCCAGCTCATACACCAGACAACAGTTTCCTAGGCTTCGTGGTGGAGCAGCACCTCAATGCCAGTGACATCAAGCACATCGATGATATCAAGAGGCAGAACCAGTCACTAGTCTATGGCAAGGTTGACAACTTCTGGAAGGTACTTCTCACACATGCACAAGAGAAAGTAGTTCTAAACCCCTTAAACACGTCCATATACACACTGCATACACCTACATTCACAGACACTTGCTTTTTAAGACTTGCATGTTTTGACATACAAAATAGTATACAGATATACGTATGTATTCCTTCTGAAGATGAAAGCGTCAGACTTCACTAGCCAAAGATTGGCACACCGAGGATCACCCATTTTTAGACCTCTGAGAGCTCTGCAGTGAAACTCTTTGAACAACCTTGGGTAAAACTTTCACAGGAAACTTAATATCAGCTGGGCTTAGTAGCTCCGATTCAGCTTATCACCCTCTCCGTGGAGGTTTTAATATATTCAAATGCATGCTCGCACTGCGGCACAAAGGCCAAGGGATTACTGTATCCTAGACAAAAAATGACTTGGAGACTGGAGAGACTTGCACATTGTTTGGCATGCCATGCATGGCTGGTTTACAGCCTGTGCCTTGATGAGCTGTAGGCTGGCCATGTATGTTTCAGAGTCGCTCCAGATCCGGTTGACTCTTTTCATGTCTGAGGCAGTAACTTGGTGCAGTGATAATAGAAGTCACAGGAGAGACTTGTTTTCATTAAACATGTTTGTAGTGCAGATGGCTTCTCACGTGGAACAGTGTGATGAATCTGTGGTGAATTGAATAACAAACCCAACCCACAGTAACTGATTAATGATCTTACTGTGCAAATACTGTTGTTTCAGTTGGTTGTGGTTTGTTCCCTTGACATTACAGACCATTCCCACTGTTGGTCTTTGGTTCTTGTTGGTCTTTGGTTCTTCTTACCATGCTAACTCTGAGAGACGAGACAGTCCAAGTAACTTCAAAACAGTGCTGATTTATTCAAAGGATCACAGGTAAAATTAACATTACACGCTCAGGTATCTTGCACCTCCAAACTGCTCGCAGGCAGATGTAAGATGAAAG
>NW_018127896.1:3390148-3411163 GCF_001952655.1 Monopterus albus | reverse complement strand
TGGTGTGTAGCTAAAAACATTCTCACGACCTCTAGTACATGTCGTGACTTAAACATAAGAACATATTATGGCTAAGGCTACAGTTATACACGTCGTAATAATAATATTAAACACCCTGTCTGCTGACAGTCATCAACTCTTCTCTCTAGTTATCCTTGACCAGATGTACCCTGTAGAAACTCATAAGCATGACTAAGCATTTAACAGTCTAACTAGACATCCTATCTCCACTAAACATTTCTAATACATAAAGTATCTATCCAATTTCTATCTGACTAAAAATACTTAACACATGCAAACAGGAACACACCTAGGCAGCAGCTCATTTGTTTTCTCAGAAACAATATGGCACTGAATAGGGTGACGGGGGTGTGACTGACATGTTGAAGCTAACCCTCAGCCTGGTAAATACAAGAAACAAATAAACCAAGGCAGAGAAAAGCCTAGTACGCCGAACAAACAGTGACAAGACGATGCTAATTAAAATGGCATTTAAACACCAGGTCATAATTTACACCACCACACAGAGTACAGCTGACGGACTGGTGATGATATGTCATGCATTATTTGTACAGGACAGCTTATGCATTTATGTTCTCTATGGTCATGACTTTTAGCTATACTTTTTTAACTGTTCACTACTTTTAGTTAGTTTAGTTGAGTTGTTTCCAGCCACTGTGGTTTAATTATCCAACCAGTGAGCACTGAGCCTGCACCAGGAAGCTTTGCTTGTAAAATATGAGCAAAAACCATGGTTCATACTTAAATAGTCTAAACGTATCCCTTAACTTGTACAGGTTGAATTTCACACAGGTTGAAGCCACACTCCAAATCCCTAGGTATTTTTATAATTCATAGGTTTCTGTTGTGCTGTTGTGGTTTGTGGCTGCTAGTAATGAGTAAGAGTGCCGACAGTAGTGTGCCATTCAGTCCAGCTGTAAAAGGAAAGACAGGGGAACCCATCAGCTCACAGCAAGGGGCATTAGCTGCTAATCAGACTCCCCGGCGTGCTCATTGCCTCCTGCTTTTAATTAAAGGGCCGGTTTGGTGCCGACTGATAAGGAGCTCACCGATGTACTCCATTTCCTGCCCTCTACCTTTAAAATCATATATTCCTCAGTGTCTTCCTTTAAACTTGATAAGTTTCCTTTTACAATGATATATTCATTATTTAAAATAGAAAGTGGGATCTTCTGTAAAAAAAGATTTCTCACTTAAGGTAAAACTCACAATGGAATACCTATATTCAGGTTATGTGTCTACAAATACCAGACTTAAAGCCATATTCCTACATATGTTTTTTGTGTCAGAAAATAATATTTTTAAGTGAGAACCAGGTCCTGAGTTATGTTTATTTTGTCTGCATCTGTCTGTGTGGCAAGAGCAAGGGCAGGTCTCGAAGATTTTGGATGGGTTGGCTAGGCTGGGGCATGTGTAAAAGATAAATTAAACCCTTAGCTGTATGAAATATTGGACCATACATTATTAAGAATCAAGTTGTTTGTTTTGTGTATAAATGCCTCACACGTAGTACTTTCTTTTGTTAGCTTTGGCTGTGCTCCTTATTTAGTGAGGGCATCACTTCTGCACAGTGGTACCCCCCACCCCCCCACTGAGGTGATTCAGGTCAAGTACAACAACACAGTCAGAGGAATGAATGCAACTGTATATAAACTGTATAAAATAAAACAAATTTGACCATTATCAATTATAAAGCATCAGAAAATGTTAGTTATATTTAAGGCAACAGTTTGTCGTTGTCTTTCATTCATTAATACTGACAAGCATCACATTTTGACTCTGGCAGGAGTGGCCAATCAGATCCTGGGGATGGCCCCTGGCCACCCCCTTGGCTCTGCCCATTGGCAAGATCAGTCAGACCTGTGATTAAAACTGTGATAATTTGTAGTGAACTTATATTAGTCTCCCTTTTGCCTGGGTCTCCATGTAACCTCTGGAGGACCGAAGCAGCTGGTCACTCGTGACGTGTTGAACGAGCAGGACTGTGAATGAAACAGACAGAGATCCAGGGGATTAAAGACTCAGCAGGGAGAATAATTACTTTGCTGATGGTGAGACCTGAAATAAAATGACCTGACCACCTCTGAGAGAGCTGTTTCCATAGCAACCCAGTTGAAAGAGTAGAAAGGCAAAGCATAGGAGCTGAGAGTGCCTGACTGTCTACTCACACACACACACACACACACACACACACACACACACACACACACTGTACCAACCGACCAGTGTTTCACTGTCTACTTATGCCTGGTGGATGCTAAGAATGCAGCGAGTCAAAGTATTAAATATTCATTACATCTTTTTCATATTGCTAACCTGCCTGCATCTTCATCTACACCTCCTTTCTAACTGGTGTAAATTTAATGAAATAAAAACCTGTCCCTATTTTTCAGCATTCAGTTTAAGAAAGCTTTATTGAGGCAGAAGGGAACACGGAGAAAGGTGAGAATGAGTAGGAGGTAGAGAGAGAAGAGCTGCAGACCCTTGGCAGCAGATCAAAGGATGTGGTGAAGAAAGACAAATCACACTGAACTGACAGGGATACACACAGAAAGCTGACATATGCGATGAAGGAGGGGCAACCGTCCGACACTTTTACCTTTGGAGTTCGTTTCATGTTCCTTTCATGATGTTGAGTTGAACATTAAAACTTCTTTAGTTTTACTCTGCTTGTCTGATGTGATCGTGCAATCCCTTGTGCCATTAAACTAACATGAGAGTTAGTTTAGAAACCTCAATTTGACATTTGAGGAAAAAGTTGCACTGGAGTGGGAAATGTTGTTGCAGTTATTAAATCGGCTCCTTCTGACACAGATATTTTATTGAATGAGGCCCAAGACATTTCCAGAAGGTGCTGTTCCTTATCGCTTTACTCTGTAACACATATCTGAAGTGTGTTGGTCTTTGGTTCTTCTTACCATACTGACTCTGAGAGACGAGACAGTCCAAGTAACTTCAAAACAGTGCTGATTTATTCAAAGGATCACAGGTAAAATTAACATTACACGCTCAGGTATCTTGCACCTCCAAACTGCTCGCAGGCAGATGTAAGATGAAAGACCCTGAACCCACCAGGCCTATACATGATATCCCTTCGGTTGGGCTAGCCCCATACTACACAGAAACGTCAACCGAGACGTCTCTGTTGCCAGCTTTGCAGCTGGCCATAGCAGTAGTCAAAACATGAAGCAAATCAATGTGCGTGTGTGTGTGTATCTGTTGATTAAGTGGTGTGTAACTAAAAACATTCTCACGACCTCTAGTACATGTCGTGACTTAAACATAAGAACATATTATGGCTAAGGCTACAGTTATACATGTCATAATAATAATATTAAACACCCTGTCTGCTGACAGTCATCAACTCTTCTCTCTAGTATCCTTGACCAGATGTACCCTGTAGAAACTCATAAGCATGACTAAGCATTTAACAGTCTAACTAGACATCCTATCTCCACTAAACATTTCTAATACATACAAGTACCTAATCAATTTCTATCTGACTAAAAATACCTAACAAGTGTTAAAATGTCTGTTTAATAATACAACTCGAAAAGACTATTTTATACCAGCTACAGTTTAAATAGCTGAACAAATCAGCTGGTGTGAACTGAAAGAACATGCCAGATGAAATAACAGTATGGTAATAAAATATAGATAATTAGTCCAATTCTGTGTGCAACCCAGTGACTTGGGACCATTTTCACCAATTTTGTTATAATTAGGCTTGAAATAATATGGGTATCCCAAAGGTGCCTGTTTTATTCACTGCAAGTAAAAGTTTAAATGTATGGAAATGGTGTTAAAGATGCCATTAGCCTGTGCATAAAAGTTGCAAAGCTTTTAATTGCATCCGCTGAAGCATGTGATGTTACAGGTGCTTCCATTACTGCAGGAAAGGCAGGGGTTTTACATCTGCTGCATGTGTTTTTTATTTATTTCACAAGATTTGGCCTAAAAAACTCGAGGCTTCCTCCATCAGCCTGTTACACTCGGATGATTATGCAGCCCACATACACGCCGCAGGGATCAAACTGTCAGCAGTCACCTTCATTCTTTGTCACCTTCTCTGTTGTCTGACAGTCAAAACATGCTCTGGCCAACCACTAAACTCCAGTAGGTTAGACTGTAATGTCTAATGGGGTGTGGCAGGGCGTTGAAGTTAACAGCATCCCCTGAGTGCACTTCAAGCACTGGATACTTTCATAGTACCTAAGTTACTCTGGGGACCTCTGACCTATCTGTCAAAATGTTCATTGGGTTTTACAGTGCATTTGTTAAGCTGTTTATTTACAACTGTTTGCATCATAAATTCATCTGTTATATGTCTGTGGAGGTGTGCCACATTTTGCCCACCACACATAAAGGACTACACTGCAGATATTCTAATGGATGGCATTTGATTGTTGTCTTTATTTTTGATTTGAGTGATTTTTGATTATTATTAGCCTCCTAGGCTGTCCTGATGTGAACATATTGATATTATTTCACAGTGGAACAGCCTCCATTCATTTGTATAAATTTGGTCAGGTTGTGATGATGATATTTGTTCTCACTGTCAGAGAGGGTTTTGAACCATTCAGGCAGACTTCAGCCACCACTAGGAGCACCAAGAGGGACTCAGAACCATTAGCACTGCTGAAGTGCCCTTGTGCAACTCACCATACTTAATAGCTGCTACCCTTATCTCTGACTGACTCAGCATTATGACATCAGTGAATGCTATGTGGAAAAATCATTTTGTCCTGACTGACGAGCTTGCAGAGTCTGGCAGTTGAAAATTATTTCAGGAGGGAAGAGGATCTGAGGTGTGTTTTATGTTTGATGTTGAAGGCAGATTGAGGGTTGAGTAAGTCAAACCAAGTGCGCCTGTCTGCATTCTGATGAGGCGAAAGCTCTTACCGCCTTTTGAGATCTTATTGCAGTACTCTCAGAAACTGCTGCACAAATGAGGCTTTGCTCATAAGAGTCTTTTCAATCAAGGCCTGGGCACAAAATGGCAGCTGAGAACATTAAACTTAAAGAACCCTACAGTGATATACACTGTCAAAATACAATAAAACCTATGTTACAGAAAGAACATAAATAAACACAGTGAAGACAGTATTTGTATCGGTCTCAAGTGGGCATCGACTGCTTCAGTTGAAATGTGCCCCATCCCATTACTGTCAATATGTGCGCTCGGTCAGTATTAACATATGGAGAGGAGAAGGTTATTAATTAAAGCTGTGTACACTCACATAAAACCACAGATCAGAGAGAGGTTCTTTTCTTCAGCGGCTCAGCAGCTGATTAACCTACCTTTGATCCTGTACATGTGGATATACATGTACAAGATAAGTGACAGCTGAAACACACATACTGACAGGAGGTGACGTAGATATTCAATAAGGATTGGAAGACGTTTCAGTTAAATACAAATGTAGTATTGTAATGCTAGCAGCAACCTGTTCTGCCTTTACTGCCTTGCTGTGAGTCTGTCTATCTCAGCCAGTCGGCGTTCTTCACTGGACACTCATCCCTCAACCCTCCCCTCTTCTTAAAGAAAGCAGCAGCTGCCGCCTCTTCTGTTTCCTCTCCGAGCCAGGGTTAACAAATTCCCTCTGATTTACAAGGTCATAAAACTTCCCTGTTCCTCCTCCTCCTCCTCCTCTCCTGCTTCATTCAACCTCTCCAGCTAGCATCAGTTAGCATGTGCTCTTGTTCAAGGCTGCCGCAGTCGATCTGCCTCCTGGTTTCAGATTGCATATGGTGTGGTCTTGGAGACGTGTCCATCCCCATACAGTACGGATGAATAAACATTCTCTGTGTGCTGAAATTCACATTGGTTCTCCAAGGACGTGAAGGGGGAAATGTGCAATAATTTTATCTGTCCTCACCCCAGTTAGTGTTGCCAAGTCATAGCTTCTTTGTCCTTCACAAGGTGCAGGCTGAGGCAGGATTATGAACTGAAATTGAATATTAATGCAAGAAGCAAAAAGCAAAGGAAATCCACAATAAATCTAAGCATGTTGACACGGCTTCTCCTACATGTTGTCCACACGTACTGTCTTGCTCTACCAAGGATGTGATTTTTATATCTTGCAGCCTTTTTCTGGGTTGTTCTTTTTTAAACACACACTGCTTTATTTCACCATGCCTTTGTATTACATACTGTACATTGAGGGGACCGAAACCTGTTAACACACTCACATTGTGGGGACTCCGCCTGACTTTTAGGTTGGCAACATGGTCTAAAATTGGGTATTAGGCAAGTAGTGGTTATGGTTAAGGTCAGGATAAGTCTACAGGAAATGAATGTAAATCAATGTAAAGTCCTCACAAGGAATAAAAACACAGCGTGTGTGTTTGTGTGTGTGAATGCAGCCTCGCTTCAGAAAGTGTCAGGCCAGTGATGTCCTCTGGCCGTGAAGCTTTGTGGCAGCTGTCTTGAACGCTCATGGCAGTGGTCACATCACACACATCCTGCTGCCTTTACAGATGTTACAATGTCTGCCTTTACTTGTGTGTTTTTTCCCTTCCTCTGTCAGTCATGCCACACATCACACTCTTACATGTTCGCAGAATTTATGAATATGATAGACATATAATCTATATATGTATATAGAGGTGGAAAGTAACTAAGTACATTTACTGAAGTACTGTACTTAAGTACAATTTTGATATTAACTTGATTATTTTCTTCACTACCTTTCTGAGAAAAATATCATACCTTGTACCCACTGCATTTATTTGACAAATTACTAGTAATAAAATACAGTACAACCATAACACTTTATTGATCCTTGGTGTAAAATGCACAAGCTACCCAGCAGTAGTCCATATTATAAGCATATTAGATTAAAATTAGCTCTGCCTTTAGCAGCTACGAGATTAAATGTGATGTACACAATAATATATCAATAATTTTAATTCACTAATATGCATTCATGTGAATTGTGCCAGTCAGCATAATGACTACTCTTACTTTTGGTATTTTAAGTGTATTTTATGCTAAAACTTTTGTACTCAAGTAACATTTTCAATACAGGATTTTTGCTTGTAACAGAGTATTTTTACACTGTTGTATTGCAACTTTTATTCAAGTAAACAACTTCTTCCTTTAGAGTTTGTTGTAAATATAATCTGTATTATAATACTGCATTTTAGTACTAAATCTTTGCTAAGCTCATGAATCATTAAAACCTTAACTTCCATTTTTTAATTCTATGTTGAATGTGGCCAAATCATTACCAGTGTCAGTCTTTTTATCATATCAGAGTACTAACAGCTCATGTCAAGTTTAACAGATAGGTTAAATTATTCAATATATTGACAGGAATTACCAGGCTGCATTGGAATCACTTGCATTTTTAGACAGTAAAATGTAAATATATCAGGATTAATGGCATTTCTAGACACATGTCACAGTATGGGTGCCTCAGTGCTTGTATTTTCATCAATTTCTTCTGATTTCTTTCTATAGATTTTGCGTGTGTGTGTGTGTGTGTGTGTGTGTGGCCCCTCTTCAGATAACTATTAACCTTCATTTATAAATCCCTCCTCACATACATGAATCCTAGCTCAGCTCTCCTGAGTGAAAAGATTACAGGGTAGTGATTTCACTGTCTAATTAGGACATCATCCAGCACATGCACACTTACATACAGTATATACACACACACACACACACACTAGGCTATTGTAGTTACAGCAGCCTGACTGGAGATATCTGATAGCCAGGCCTCCAGGGATCCTGGCGAGCGGCTCCCTGAAATTTAAGCCGCCAAAGGAAGCATTGAGGCAGTAACATGCACACACACAGAGAGAGAGAGAGCAGGGAACTAGAACAGTTTAAAATGCAGGCTCATGTGTGGGGGTTTGAAATGGGTAGCCTTTAACACAAACGAGACCTCGCTGCCCCATGACAGTTGAAACTAATGGTAATCAATAATATTGCAGTGGTTATGACTGGGACTGTAGGTGACACGTACTGGTGAATGTGTCTCTGTGGCATTATCCTGTCATTATGGAGAAAATAGCCAGCTTTTATCTAAACTGCCTTCCTTGAGCTTTAAAAGCACTCGACTGTACTGTACATCAGTCCCATGTGGCACAGTTTTCAACGGGGACAGGACAAAGTGAAACTGACAGATTTTGCACTGTGCTCCAGCAGGAGACACTGTTTAGGTTACACTCTCCTTTGAAAATCAAAGACCTGCTGTGACAATCTCAGTGTGGGGACCATCAAAAACCTTTCATTAAGGAAGTAATGCTTCCATCCAAACTGATTAGCATGACATAGCTTTAAATAGAAGCTCTTAACAGGGCCCCTGTGAGCAACTTGACAGGGCCTGCTAGAAATTTATGAGCGGAGTAAACACATTATCAGCCAAAGTTGTTATTTAAAAAAAAAAGGGTCTGATATCACACCTTGCCACATCCTTTGCCTAACCCCAGCTCACACACAGCCTGGAGTCAATCGCGTGGACTGAATTAGTTGTCGACAAACACATGAAACAATGCAGAGGCAACATACAAACAAAAGCTGCTGTTACAGATTCACGCATATATTTGTTCAGGTTTAAATGCTTGATTTAAGATTCTTCCTGTCCTTGGTGCACTTTTGACCTCAAAATCAGCTGAGTAGCATTCCTGTAAATGTACTATAAACGTAGGCTGGACATGACTTGGTATAATGGAGGCTGTTTTTATTGGCCATTTATACTTTGTCTAATCAAAGACATCACAGATCACATGCACTTTTATGTCAGTAGCCGGCCATTGTGTGCACTGTTGCTCTTCACACGGTGCTATTTTAAGGTCTGTGGCCAGATGGTCAGTCAGGTAGCTTGGACAAAAGTTCACCGGGCTACACAATAGAGTAATGATACTGCTCTGCTTTTTCTGGACTGCACCAGCTTAACCTAACTGCAATGATAAATTATTTTCAGTTTGTGTCAGTATTTTGCAAGTGAATGTGGTGTTTCTTTCTTTTTTAATGAAAATAAATGTGCCTTCTCTGATTTCCATGGAGTTGTTAGTCTGCTGAACTCTCCCAGCGAAAAATAACCAGTGGAAAAAACTCAGTGGTCCTTTTTTGCTTTCTCTCTATTTGTCTCAGGACAAGAAGAAATACCTTGACATTATCCACAGCTACATGGAGGTTCACGGCACCGTGCACGGCACTAGCACTGTGCACCTCCCGAGCTATGTCAAGAACCATGGCATCTTGAGCGGTCGAGACCTGCAGTTCCTCCTCCGGGAAACCAAGGTGAGTGTGCCTGGCTCTAATTTGTCTCACATGAAAGCATGGCCCTACAGGGAAATAAAAATGTGACCAGTGAATGCCACAGATTCCCTTTGACATTTTTAAATAACTAAGAACCTGTGGTTCAGCTGACCTGCAGCGTAGTGAGGATGCACTCTATCTTTGTCACAAGCCCCTGATTCATTTTACGTGCTGAGGTTGTGAGACCAGCTCTGAAATCTCCTTTAATAGTCTTTCCTTGAATGAAATGAACAGATAGGATTGGTCAGATATGCTAGATACTATAAATTCACCTAAGGCGGCATTCATTTTGTTAACCAAGATTGACCAGCTTTGTCTGAACACAAAGACCTCTCACTTGCAAGTGTAACTTCTAAGCACATTTCAGTGCAAAAATGCAACTTGAAGGGCAAGTTGGAGATATGTTAGCTGTTGGATGAAGAAGAGTGGAAAACAGAGACCCTCTTTTCAAGAGCCTTGTGCTCAGTGGCTCTAGTTTCTGTCCTCAATCCACGTTATGACTTGTCCCTCTCACTACTCAGACCATTCTCGCACACTGGACTGTACCGTAAGGAGCGAGCTCTCCAGAGGCAGTGACGTACGAACACGTCAGCAGCTAAACGCACACTGTACCTATTGATGGAAAGCTGTGAAGTGATGAGTGTAATGCCACCTTAAAAACAATACATTTAGTTATCAATAACATAAAAAACAGATAGCTTCTAGAAATAGAATTAAATTGACATGATCCTCAAACACCAGACACAATGTTTGGTGAAGGTGAAACCCACCCCTGGTGCTGGCATTGGAAGATGGAGTCTGTGTTTTGGGTCCAGCCTTCATCCTTCTCAGAGGAATATTCCTGGAGGAGAGCCTCGATTTCTCAAGCCTCTGAAACCAGATGCTTCCATGTCGAACCAGGGTTAGGTGACAGGAACGGGACATCAGACTAGAGGTGTGGCACACATCATGATGCCAACAGTCATAGAGAAAAGATGGATCAGGATTTTTGCTGAAAAGATTCCGAGCCCTGTGTCGGCCATGAAACGGTTCTTGGAGGCCAGATTTGATCACCCACAGCCAGTGTTGTTAAAAGTGATGTTAATGACTGAGACAGAGAAAAGTGAGATACAGTATAAGATCAATTGATGGAATGCTTTATTGACCCCTAAATAGAGATTTCATGTGGTTCTGCATGGAAACCTCATAGGAGAATGGCCTGTTAAATCCCACAAAACCCAACACGTTAAGAGCTTACAAGGAAAACGGGAGGCACTGTTGGCACAGATTTTCTCATGCTACGTAAACTACACATTAATTGTTACCTGTACACAGGCTGCCTCAGCTAATTGGCCTCGTGGGGGTTAACGCCTAACAGTCTGCTATAAAAATACTCAGAGTGCAGAGGCGTTCCTGTGAAGACGAGTATGTCTTCTGATATTTGATTTTCTCCCCAATAAAAATGCTTAAAAGAAACTGATGTACTGTGGCCTATCAGGAAAATAGTGTCAGTGATCAAAGTGCTGAAGTGTGTGAGTCACATCTTTCTGAATTGTTTCTCTTATATTTCACACTTGTTTAATTTCCTCTAGTTTGTCTGTTTTGTGTTTCTCATTTTCTTTGTTTTTCCCACTCCTCAACACAACTACTACATTACATGTTAACCATCGATTTGGATGTAGGACAAAGAAGTAACCTGTTTTATTTTAGAATACCAGTTTTTTCCTCTTCTTTTTGCTTTTACATTATTGCATAGTAAAAAACCACATCCCATGGCAGGTGCTGGAGCTATAAACAACCTCATGAAGTCCCAGGGCCATTGAACTCAGCCACTCCTATGTTAAGTCAGTCACAAAACTACAAACATCTTGTGATGAAGCAGAAGGAGCTGGATGTTCTTTGTTATTTCATTATCCTTTGCATTACAAATAAGGATGGTTGGTCTGTTAAATTGCATGCGAGTCAAAGAGACAGAGAGGAGAGGCTCCTCTTTGTGTGTGCTGTTTCTGTTGGGTGCTCTGAAAACTACTAAGGAACTCATGGAGAGTGTGGGAGCCTTCATCAGTATCTTTTTAGTGGGTGATGTGGAGTTCTTTGTTCAGATCCTCTAGCTGTTGGTGCTCAGGATCACCACCCATTGTTCAGACCTTTCCTTGGAATGATGGCTGATGAGTTACTACTTTATCTGAGAAGCAAATTAGTCTGGTGATAGGACAGTTGTATGATGATAATATAATATGAAAAACAGTGAATTGTTTTTCTTTTTTTAGTTTCATGCTGATGGAAGATCCCAGTGGAGCCCTTATTCAAAGTTAAATCAGCTTCCGAACACAGGAAGTACTCCTCCCCAAAATTAAAGCATCTTTTTTGAATGTTTGTGTCATGTTGCACTAAGGTGCAGTGCTTAGTCTTGGAGTGATGTCACGTATCTGAGTTGAGGGATGGATGGATGGAGACGCACGTATCTGAGTTGAGGGATGGATGGAGACAAGCTGTATGCTCCGAGTGGAAAGAGGCAGTCTGAGAGATTGCTAACATTTGTGGAGAGAGACAGTGTCACAGTTAGCAGCCATTTTTAATTCCCTGCCTTAACTAGAGCTGGCATGTGCTGATATGTCAGGTGCATATCAGTTTTTCTCTGTGAGCTGCACACACACAGGTGAAGCCGCTGAGCTGATGATCAGATTGAACATGCCTTGCCACAGGGCTTCAGTTTGGCTCATTCATGTCTGGGGGCTCTGTGGGAGCAGACGCTGCTCCTAGACACACTGGCACAGTGACAGTTCTGGAAGCAGTTTGTCAGATAATAGTTTGAATGCACAGCCAAGTGTCTCGTGTGCATCTTCCAGGACCCTGAGGGGGCTCCATAAGTAAACACTTAAATAACTGAAAATTAATCAGCAGCTATTTTGATCATTGCTTAACTGTTTCTGTCATCACTTGCTTGCGCTTCTCAAATATGGTTTTATTTGTTGTACCTAACAGCCAATTGAATATCTTAATATTTGATACTGTTGGTCAAACAAAACAGTCCCACACAAGACCTTACCTAGGCCTGAGAACATTTCAGTGCCTTCTTTTTATTGCTTTTTAATGTTTCGTCATTAACTAAACAATTCATCAAAAAAAGCAGATGAATAGGTGATGAAAAATCATTAGTTGCAGAAGCATACATTTGCTTACATAGAATCTTGAATGAGGTACTTAAAGGAGTATTTTGAAATTGAAATATTGCTATTTTTACTTCAGTGATTGTCTGAATACTTCTTCCAGCACTGAAAATGTTACTTCTAACCAGAGTATTGCACATTAATGACATTTGTCTGTTGTGTTCAGTGACATTTTCTTAACATGTGCTGCTGTTTCATCCTCCTCATCGTTACCTCACGTGCACTGGCAGTGGGTGAAGATCAGAATTGCAACTGACACCAGGCTCAGGAGAACAACAGCATTGATCACTCACACTTGATACTCACATGAATATATAGAACTGGTTTAATGCAAGTTAATCAGGAGCTCTCAGGTGTTGGTTCCTCTTTATAAACCTCTACCAGTCCCACGAGAGATGTGTGGGTCCACTGCTTCTGCTCTCAGCCATTGAGGCTCGCTCGGTCTCCTCTCTTCATTCCCTGCATCCTCGCAGCCTATAATAAATAAAGCCTTGAGGAGCTTTTGCATGCACAGACATACAACAGAGGAAAAGGAACTGTGCTATACTGCCACCTGTTGGCAGAACAAGAAATGATTATATTATTATTACAGATTCTTCAGGTGTATAGCACTGCACAGTGTGTTAGACAGTGAGTGTGTCTCTGTGTGTGTTCTGTTCTGTTCCTATGGGCAGATACACACACCAACTAATACCACACAGAGTAGCCGCTGTGGCCCGGGTTGCCCCTACCCCCCTCCCTCAGCCTCATGTGGACAAGCTGCTGCAGGTTGTGGCATTCTGCAGCTGCCTCACAATTATTTACTCTTCCCATCCAGAGAAAAGAAGTTCTTTATATGTAAAGAATTGTCCTAAAAGTATATTTGGCCCTTATGAGTACACACAGTACACATAGTACACACAGTATTCTGGAACAATCAGTGGCTTTAGAAACCCACTGATTCCTTTTCCCTTCCATCTGTATCTTGTGTTTATTTCTCTCTTTTTGTCTTTTAAATGTGGTTTTAAATGGTTTAATGAGCATTTTAAAGGATTGGTTCATGGTTTTAAGAGCTACTGTGAAGCTTTAGGAATCTTGTTTCCATGCTGACACTGAGGTAGTGTGTTTCCATCAGCAAAATAACCAAAGCACTCCCTCCTTACCAAAGCTGTAGTGGCCTGTGGGAAGAATAAACATAATAGGGAGGTCTTCATATTATTCTGCTTGTTTTCCCTCCTTGTGTTATATTAAGAGAATACTGCTGCTTCAAGTGTTTTTTGTGCTGATAACACAGGAGGTTTGTTTCAACAAGGGCCAACTGCTGCTATCAGCAAACACCAGAAGCTCCTCAGCTCAGCCAGTGAGCTTCTCTCCCCGTCCGAACACAGGCATCGTAGTTACCGTAGCTGTTTCAGTGGCTGCAGGATGTTGACTCCAACATGCCTTCTTCTCGTTTGCCTCCAAGTCTTGAACGTGTGCTATCAGCTTTTTAAAAAAGCATGAACACAGACCGTTTCTTGATTGGGTTTACATTAACCAGCAGTGTTAGTACAGCCATCCTGGAGTTCAAGCTGTACCTTCATATTGTTGCAAAATAGTCATTTTTCACAGTTTATGTGCATGTTCTCAGCCTCTGGCCTTTAGTTTTGTTATTCATTTCACATTTCGAGCAACAAACTGTAAGAAAGTCACTGAGGGTCAAAGCACACGATCTTTTTCTTTGAAACTACAACATATTTGAAGAAGATGCTGTGTGTATGTGTCCTCTGCCTAACACTGGGTTAAAACCAGCATTAGAAGCTTAATGGAGTCTGTTGCTCTTGATATTTTCTCTCCTCTGCAGTTGTTCGTGGGTCTGTCCTTCCCATACGAGGGCCCTGCCCCTCTGGAGGCCATCGCCAACGGCTGCGCATTCCTCAACCCTAAGTTCAGCCCGCCAAAGAGCAGCAAGAACACTGATTTCTTCAAGGGCAAACCCACTCTGAGAGAGGTGAGTGGAGGAGGACAAGGTTGCAGTCCTTTCCCCAACATACGACTGTTAAATGCTGACTGGTTTTCTCCTGACTGCAGTTGACTTCCCAACATCCATATGCTGAGGTGTACATTGGGCAGCCCCATGTGTGGACAGTGGATATCGAGAACCCTGCTGAGGTGGAGAGGGCGATTCGCTCCATCCTCAGCCAGAAGGTAAACATGGAGCAAAGACACACTGGCACACAATCAGTCATTCATTTCAGCTTTGGGGCTCAGGCTAATTGACAGAAGTGTTTGGAAGGCACCATCTCCAGAGACAGCATGTGTGTGAAGAGAGACAGATCCTGTTGTGTCTTCTTGCATGTACATGTATATTTAAATCCCGGACTCAGACCTCGTGTTGTGCTGTGCTCTGCCAAGCGAATCCAAACAATGTCTTATTCATCTGACACACCCGGCAACCGTCATGTGCTCTGTGATCCGTGGCGAGCTGCTCACACTCACAAGACACGGGCTCAGTGCAGAGGCAAGGGCTTCAGCCATTGGTCTGCCTTGTTTGAAGTTTCCCTCAGTAAATCCAAGGCAGCAGGCTGATGTTCGACCAGTGTGAGTTCTGTGTGCCTTCATACACACATGCACAGAGAAACGGGCTCTATTCAGCTCTGCTTAGACACACACTCTGGCTTTGTGAGATTGCCAGAGAATCTCTCTTGACTTATCTTTTTGTTTGTGTGATCAGATTGAGCCCTACCTGCCCTATGAGTTCACCTGTGAGGGGATGCTGCAGAGAGTCAATGCCTTCATCGAGAAGCAGGTACTGCCTACAGAGCGAATTCACACAAAACATGCTGAAATTTGGTGAACCTGAAGGCGTGTGCATGTGGAATTTGTCTAAGCATGTTTTGACTGCGTTTCCTGCCTTTTTGTTGTCAGGACTTCTGCCACGGTCAGGTGATGTGGCCTCCCCTCAGCGCCCTGCAGGTCAAACTGGCTGAGCCGGGACACTCCTGTAAGCAGGTGTGTCAGGAGGAGCAGCTCATCTGTGAGCCCTCCTTCTTTCAGCACCTCAACAAGGACAAGGACCTGGCCAGGTGCGACAACAACCCCCCCCAAACACACCAAATGAATGTATACATAGAAACAAGAGTAGATACAGTGTTTGAGGTGTTATGTTAAAAGTGGCCATCAGGTGGCAGCACAGCACAGATTTGAGCTGTTACGGGGGGGCAGTTTCTTTACTGATCAGTCTCATTCAGAGTCAGTTATACCGTATATGGACAAGAAAAACAAGCCATTAAAGATAAAGGCAGTAAAATCTGTGTGTTTCTCAGGTTTGGTGTTGAGTGTCAGACGGTGGAGTCCAGTGCTGACACGGTGGTCCCGGCCTACAGCGAGGCTCGCCACCACTGCATCTTCCAGTCAGACCTGCTGCTGTTCAGCTGTGCCGGTGCCAATCAGTCGCTGCGACGCGTCTGCCCCTGTCGTGACTACATGAAAGGCCAGGTGGCGCTGTGTAAAGACTGCCTATAGCGCCCACACAGGCTGACGGGATGGGGTGGGCTGGGTTTTGGGGGGTTTAGTCATGGCTGAAATGGGGGTTAAAATCAGAGCAGCTTCATAAGTGTGCGAGTGTGTTGGAGAGAGACACACTCCAGGGCATCATCGAACACACACACACCAGACATTTACTTGTCTGTGTTTGTTCATCACACTTATTGTTTCCCTCAGCTGCTGGGAGTGAAGCAGCCACCCTGAACATCCATCAACCCCCCGAGTCACCAGCAGAGGCGCTACGAGTCGTGGAAGTGGTGGAATATTACTTGAATCAGCAAAAGGGAGTCGAGTTAGACTTCAGACTGGCAGCACACGTCAGTGACTGGCTGCCTGGTTGTCTCCAGGGCAGCAAGAGACCAAGGAGACTTAAAGACTCCTTTCTCACAGCCCCCAACCCCCACTCCAGCCCCTCCACCCACCTCCCCTGCTCAAATCTGAAACTGTTGATTCTTTAGGTAGGTTTGCACTGGACTGCCCTGAAGGCCCACATCCACTCCACATACACACACACAGACACCCACATGGAGAGCCTAACAGATGGCGGCTAGAGATGAACCCAGTTTTACACTGTAACCAACTCTTTCCTCTCTTCGGGACAGACATGACGAGAGTGGACTTGTCCTGTAGATATGAAGATTTCTATTCTGAAAGCTTGATCATTTCCTGACACATACAACAGTTACAACAGTTTCCATTCCTCCTTAAAAGACAGGAAGAAGTCCAGCTGTGGATCAGGTACCGCACGGTCCGTCCCTCGATTGTCATAAGTTGCACACTTATTTTAAATGGCAGATGTTTTTTTAAGTTGTAAATAAGATTGTGTCACACGTGTGTTTCTACAAAATGCCAGTAGGGAAACATAACCCTGTTTTTGTTTGACACCGTCCGGTACGACACACACACACACACACCCAGAGGTGAGGCTCATTCTCTGTAGCACAGCTGTCGTGTACGACGTCACCTTGCTTCAGGATGTTGTGACGTTGTGTTGTAGATGATAGGCCGTCGTCGTGGTAACACAAGGCTAACATGTTTTTCCAAAGACTCCACAGCCTGCAGAGAAACAGCAGAACCTTACCCAAATGTTTGTGTCTTCATGGAAGCTAAAACCTAGGAGAACAGATCCACACCGGAGAACAGCTCTGAATCCTTTCAACGACAGAAATATGCCGACGCGGCAATCCTGCAGCGCATAATATCTGATCATTCTCTTTGGAGAATCAGTAGAATCCTGATTTGCCTGCAGATTTGTGAAAAAAAGATGAGAATAAAATTCATAGTTCTTGTGGTGAATGGAAAAATGCACTACTATTTGCAGAGGTTTAACAAGATATTAGTAACACTGTACATGGTTCATATGGGTTTTGATGTTTTCTTTTTTTATTTATTTTGTATACAGATCTTTATCTCTGTGTTTTGCTGGAAATCTTTGTTTTTTTATTTATAGCAGGGGTGTCTTTCTTTTTTCCTTTTTATAGATTCCTATTTATGGAGAGAAATTAAAAATAAAAAAGGATGCGTGCTGATCTTTAAGTGTATGAACCAGTAGGCAAGGCCTTATCTGCTTCTGGAAAAATTAAAGCAGTAGTTTGAAGGAAAAATAAGAACTCCATTCAGACCAAAAAGGCTAAAGATGCATCAGATGTTCCAGGGAAACAAATTTTACACAGAAAAATGTTTGAGCAAAAAATTATAATGTGTAGAGAAATGATCACACCAAGAATAATTTAATTTGAGCAAGTGTTTTATTCCTAAAAACATGAAAACCGTGCCACGGGGATTAAGAAACCTGACAACTAGTTTAAAATCTTATCCTCAAATTTTAGCTGCTGTTTCCGGTTTTCTCTTCGTCCTCTCATCACTGTCCCTTGAAGACGAACAGTGGCAGACAAAAGTGAAAGCAGGAGCCTCGCACACTTTGTCCTTTGATTTCCAATCTGATTTTCAGTTTGCACATGTGTAAATTCAGACTAGATGGCACTGTTCAGCTATCATTCCTCACTGTGTCAGCTCAGACTGTTGTTTTTTTTGTTTTGTTTTGTTTTACTTTTTGAAGCAGGTCAGTGATCTGCTGCTAAGTTAGTGTTTCAAAGAACATGATGTGCCTTTTCTCACTTCATTTTGCTTCTGCTTCTGTTTGACTGTCAGCAAACTAACCCAGATTTATCTCCACTGATCAGTTGTCATCTTTTTTTTTCCTGCAGATCAGTTTTGTTGTTCAGATTCTTTAAATACTTTGAATTTCAAATATTTTATTTTCTTATTTATTTGAATACAGATGTGTACCTTCTGTAATGCTAAACGTGATCAGTCCAGTCCTTCTATTTACCTCACCGATCGGCCGTTCACTGCTAGTCAGGATTTCTGCCTTAGAAAGGATCATACCAGTGCTAATGTTTCCCATGTACTTATCATTGAATTGACATTTTATAGCAATCTGATGACCCAAGTGTTTTGATTTCAGACTGTATGAACTGCTGTTTTGGAGTAATCAGTAATCATGCAACATGTACTATCAAAGCTTTATTTTGTTTAAACATTAAACTGATTACTCACAGGAAGCTGTTGATGTCACACATATATAAGTAAGCTTAGACTGCACAAAGGTTTAAGCAATGACACCGGTGTTGTCGTTTCATTTCTAAGAAGCGACCTAAACATCAGCAGTGGTTCTTGGCTGCAGCGAGCAGCTGTCAGGTGGTCAGTTAAACCTGTTTTATTCCAGTTAAAGACTTTGTCTGGTTTACTCAAAATATCAAGTGTTTGGTTCCAAGAGAAAACTCAGTGTGTTCCTGAAAATAGGATCACTGATCAGCATAGGTTCACATATTTGTCTTTGTTAACATCAGCATCGAATGTCTCCGTAGTAAAAAGAAAAACAAAAACACACATACAGTGGCTTATAATACAGTCATATATCAATCTTTGTGTTTCAATCGACGTTGTTTGAAGCTGTCAGTTAGCATCCGGTGTGTGAAACACCAGAGTTGTGACGACTGTGGTCCAAGGTGAATAATGAATTGATTTTTGTTTTCACAGTCTTTGACCAGTAAGAGGGATATGACTTTATTTTTAAATAAACATTTTTTTCTGTGACAAAAGGCTCTGATTGTGGTTTGACATTTGTTTGACTTCAAAGCACTACAGTTTAACCTTGAATCCCAGAGTGTGTAACTGTGGGCAATTGTTTGTATAGTTTGAGTCCTGTAACACTGAGCTTAATGGAGTCAACTGAAACTGATCTGGTAGGTTATAAATCTGAGGGGTCATCACACGACTACTGAGAAGAGAAGAAAAAACTAAGTTATTCAGTTTGGGGACTTTTTCACTGTTTAGTGACAATTCTGGATAAGTTTAACAATTTGGGCATTGAACAGTTATTAAGATAAGACATTAGGATCAGTAGTTTAATATATTTTATAAGATTATTATATGTGATGTCTCAATCTTAAAAGTAATTAATTTGTCAGATAATGTAGGGGAGTAAAAAGTATAGTATTTGTGTCTGAAATGTAGTAAAAATGAATTGCATTAGTCCCTGGAGGAGAGGTGAGAAGGGGTTAGGTGTGTGTAGTGACTGTCCCAAGTCGGGGGCGGTCACCTTGTATGTAGGAGCCATGTTTGTGTAAACATGGTCCAGAGTTTTATTTCTAAGTTATGTTTATGTTCTAAGTGTGAAAATCTGAGCTTTAGCAGCTGCTTTTGTCTGTTTCGCATGCCCACGCATTAAACGAGCACGTTAACACGTCATTCAATTCACCTGCGCTTAGGTGCAGTCACGTGGGGACGGGCTTGTTGCCCACTGGTCACTAAGCGAGTGACGTCAGACCGTCATTGGTTTAAATATGGCGGCACTTCAAACTAGTGATGTTCAAATGAAGCATTGAACCAGTATTGAGCCACTTCATCAACTGTAATGAACATGGGTTCATTCATTCATTCAAAGATTCGATGCCACTCCAGTTCCATTTCCTCAGTCCTACAAGTCTTCAAGAGCCTCCTGGGATGTTCTCTGTGGCTGCTTGAGCAACACAAGTGCATTTATTTTCCTTGCAGGTACAGATTGTGTTTAGGACATGAAAAGTTTTCTTTCACACTGACACTTTTCATTTGTTCTCCACAGTCCAGACTCTGCTTGGATGATGTGTATGTTCTTGACAGATCAGTCATGTTCTCTTCAGGATCAACACTGAAAGCCCTAATTTCTGACTTTTGTCCAGGTACAGATGTTTACACTGTCTTTTAAAATTGTTTTTATTTTGCACTTATGTACTTTGTCTGTACTCACTGCATGTAACTGTAGCTATCAAGTTACCTTTACTTGATAACTACACTTGGAGTGAGGGTTTTTATGGGTTGTTTCCCCGCCCCCCGCCCCCTTGGCTAGACCCTCTAACCTTTTACCCCTCTGGCCCATTGAACAGCCGGTGCAAAGAGTCAATGCAAACATATGAACTACTACTGTATTTTATTATCACAAAGTATATAAAATAACAATAGTGTGGCTGCTGACTCAGCATCCACACAATTACAAACATGGCTGGTTAAAGATATCTCCACAAAAGACAAGCATAACTAAAGTTGTCATTAGGTATGTAAAAAAGTACTCTACCACCTTACACATGAATACACTGACAATTCAATGCAACGCTTCCACATCCGTTCTTAAAGCTCATAAGATCTGAAATTCTCAGATGTATAAATTAAACAATTACCGCCCTAGTCAAAGGTGGTGTTGTACTGGACTACATGATATTCAGAGGTGTTCTAATTGTCATGTAAGCTGGTACAACACCACCTTTGACTCTTCTTCTTCTTTCGGCTGTTCCTGTTAAGGGTCCCCACAGCGAATCATCTGTTTCCACCTAACTCTATCCTCGGCATCCTCTACTCTCACCCCAATTAACTTCATGTCCTCTTTTAGCACATCCATATATCTCCTCTTTGGCCTTCCTCTTGACCTCTTGCCTGGCAGCTCCATCTCCAACATCCTTCTACCAGTATAACCACTATCCCTCCTCTGCACATGTCCAAACCATCTCAATCTGGCCTCTCTGACCTTGTCCC
>NW_018127896.1:3381216-3384101 GCF_001952655.1 Monopterus albus | reverse complement strand
GAAGCACCTGCGTGCTGGATACGTACAGAACACAGTACACGCAAACTTTACTGTGATTTTCTACAATTTTCTAACTCCACCAACCTGAGTGCGTCTTCTTTTCTGCTGTTTGCGGTGTTTGGCATCCCAGTGTTGTATTATTGCCATCTTGTGTCCGTAGTCGCCGTCACTGTCCCATTAACCAAAATTCTGTCTATTAGCCATGTTACCTTCAAGTAATCTAAAAACACTCTCCTCCCTCTTCCACTCCTCTCGAATTCTACTGCACTCTCAAAACGTATTCCTACTCAGCCATATTTGAAACACAGTAAACACACCTACCCCCTTCCACTGAATATTTCCTGCATGAATGATGATTTATTGCTTTTGATTCTTGACAAACATCACAATAGCCTGTAGGGTGTTTTCCAATAACAGACAGTGTACTATTAAGGTTACTGTGTCCAGTTATGTTCTACTAATTATTACTTGTTCTCTCCTCACTGTGCTTCTGTATCCTATATACAGTAGATTCCTTCCCTTAGTTTCACTACCCCACTTCTGTTGCCATTCTTGTTAAACATTTCCCAGTATCCCTGCATGTGCCAGAACCTACTTTGTGTTAGAACCTTATTGTAAAGCATGCATCAATGTACTGGAATTTAAAATGAACTCTTGTTTGTTTCTGCCTACAGCATAGGACTGGATGTCTGCAAGGACCTGCTGCCACAATTTGGAAGAAGTGTCAGACTCATTTGACGTAGAATTCATTTATTTATATAATGTTGACATGGAATGAATCTTCCACTTACAGTTGTTTCATTTCCTCAGTCCTACAAGTCTTCAAGAGCCTCCTGTGATGTCCTCCGTGGCTGCTTGACCAACACAAGTGCATCCTCCTTACGGGCACAGATTGTGACCATTGATTTATTTAATCTTTATTAGTTTATGGCATGGAGTGTTTCTTTCACACTGACACTTGTTTTACTTCTTCTCTACAGTCCTGAAGCTCCTTGTGTGATGTCAGGTGTCCATCTGGAGTATGAAACTGGACAGCGGCAACTTCCTCAGTCAGTCTTTCAAGACAGCAGCCATCTCTGCAAAGGACACAGCATGAATAGGAAACCATAACCCAGCTATGGGAATAAATACTCACTAAACTAACTATAAATTGTTGAAGTGCATATAAACACTCACAGCCACTCATTTAGTACAAATTATAGAACTCCTAGTAAAAAGTGGTGTTGTACCAGCTTACATGGCCAAACATAACTGAATTTATACATTAATGATTGTATAAACACAACTCAGCTATGGGAATAAACTAACCAGCCAATACATTAAGTACAACTAAATGCAACACTTCCACATCTGTGTTTATGAAGCTCAAAAGATCGGAAATTGTCAAACATATAAATTAAATGGCTGAAGTCCTAATTAAAGGTGGTGTTGTACCAGGCTACATATGTACATAAGAGTGTTAGGAACACTCCTCAATATCATGTAGTCCAGTACAACACCACCTTTGATTCAGACATAACTGACTTTATACATTTTCAGCTTCATAAACACATGTTGAGGTGGAAGTGTTGCATTGACAGGTGTACAAATAAAGTGGCTGCTGAGTGTGACATTTAAATAAGAAAGGCTTTGTCCTTCACCTGTTGGAGCCTCTGAAGATGTCTTCAGTGGGCGCAGCTTCACGTCTTCATCCTTTACGAAGTCATCTGTGAAACACAGAACAAACCGTCATTAAGAGGCTTTACTGATGAACAGCTTCCACATAGACGTGGAGTGAAATGCTAAACTTACCTCACTATGCTGTGCTCCTCTCACTCGTCAGCGGATGGGGCTTGCTGCCAGGCGGCTTTTGGAGTTCTGGAAATGGAGGAAAAACACTGGTGTGGTGTCGTTATCCAGACTCAACATGAGACCAGTTCTGCTGCAAAAACTTGCTTGTATGGGCGACTCAGATACGGTGGACGTTCTGTATCAGCAAAGGAGACACAGGACAAATTACCACTTCATCTTCAGGAGATTCCTCTCAATGGCCTGGAGCTCTCAGGTGGCTACAGCAAATAGATTGGTTAAGACTAGATTTAAAAAACAAAAAGGAGGGCAGTGTAAATTATATCACCAAGTGCTTGCTGAAGGGGGATTGTTGGGTTTTTCCTCTATTGTAGTAAGGTCTATACATAGTAAAGTTATGTCCTAAGATGACTCTTGTGATTTAGCATTATACAAATACAACAGAGTTGGACATTTTAATAATTATCACATCTTTTCACCAGATACTTCCTTACCAGGATAGCAAAAAAAAGTTTTTTTTTCCTTTTGCTGTATTTTCATGTTTATTTCCTACACAATGACAGTTTTACCTAAATGTCAAGTAGATTTATTGTACTTTACAAATAAAGCATATTCTACTCAGAACCTCCAGCTGCTCTGGCAAATCAGACACCCTGTGGCTCCTTCTCTTTTTCTGGGGTGGGGTTTAGTCTTTCAGCTGAAAAAGTATAAAGAATGTGATGCTGTCTCAATGCGCCACTGTGAAATACCAAGCCCATTATCCATCACAGAGAAATGCACTATATACATCTCTAAGTATATATCTCTAAGACCTGTCACCCTGACATCTGTAGTTATGAAGTCCTTTGAAAGACTGGTGTCGGCCCACCTGAAGGACATCGTAGACCCCTTGCTGGACCCCCTGCAGTTCGCCTACCGGGCAAACAGATCAGTGGACGATGCAGTGAACATGGCACTGCATTACATCCTGCAACACCTCAACTCCCCAGGGACCTATGCACGGGCCCTCTTTGTAGACTTCAGCTCAGCGTTCAACACCATCATCCCGGACATCCTCCACTCCAAACTGACCCAGCTCACTGTGCCTGCCCCCCATA
>NW_018127896.1:3364753-3380668 GCF_001952655.1 Monopterus albus | reverse complement strand
GTGGACAGTCAGGACTGCAGAAAAGATCATTGGTGTGAGCCTGCCCTCCATGGAGGACCTGTACACCTCACGGGTCAAAAGGAGGGCGGAGAGGATCACTGCAGACCCCTCACACCCTGGACACAATCTGTTTGAACTCCTCCCCTCTGGACGGCGTTACGGGTCACTGTGCACCAAGACAACCAGGCACAAGGACAGTTTCTTCCCCCAGGCTGTCACTCTGATGAACACTTAACCCACGACAGTATGACTGGACAATAACCCTCAGTGCAATACCTGTAAATATACATCTCTAGTACTCTGTTTTAAGTACTCTATTTTTATCCCTAATTATCTCATTTCAATGAACATTCCCTTGTCTGCATTGTTTACTGTCTATTTATACTGCCTTGTTTGTTGATGTTAATACTGCTATTTTGTTATATTATACAGCCTTATGCTGGTTTACTGTTTGCACATTGAGAGCCGATGTACCTGAGTCAAATTCCTCGTGTGTCCAACACACCTGGCCAGTAAACTGATTCTGATTGCCCTTTACAGGGCTCTAATACTTAAGGATAATCACCTTTATTGGCCAAGTATGTTACACACAAGGAATTCGTTTCCGGTACAGATCCGAGGCAGCCATCTGTGGCGCCAACTCGACCGATGGCTCTAACCATCAGGGGGGTTCAGTGTCTTGCCCAAGAACACTTTGACATGTGGACTGCAGGCACCGAGATTCGAACCTTCAACCTTCCAGATGGGAGACGACCATTCTACCCACTGCACCACTATCACCTCCCCCATGTAAATTCAAAACAGACCATTGTAAGAGGATTTTACATCTTTTTTGATTTCTATGTTTTAAAAATTCATTGTCATGTTGCAAATCGTGATCATTCATAGTTTGTGCAGAAATACAAAACTATTTGTTCTACAAATAGTCATTTATGATGCCCACGGAAGTTATCAAACGTGGCTCTTTGCCCAATTAAATATTTCCCACACAGTTACATACACTAACAAATGCATCTGCTACGCCCAAATATCAGCGTTACTGGGTCTTACCCATTCTCAAATACTGTCAGTAAAGTGAGAGCTCAACGATTTCAGCAATTTTTTACCCAAACAAAACAAGAACGTATGCGATTATATACAGGGCGTCCCCGTACCAACTTTCAACACGGCGTGACGTACCCTATAGGGGGAATAGATAATGGTCCATCAACTACTAACATGGCTTAATGTGACCTCTTTAAAGGGGATACGGATAGTGATAATCCTCTGACACCCGAGGCTCCGACACATGCGCGGTAGCTCATGAAGTAATTGTATGGCACCAGTGTGCCAAGGCGTGGTTTGGTCATGTGACGAGCGACGTTTGAAGCACTTGCGTGACGTTCGACAGCGACAACTCATCCAAGAGGTCACAAAAGACCCCACAACAACATCCAAAGAACTGCAGGCCTCACTTGCCTCAGTTAAGGTGAGTGTTCATGACTCCACCATAAGAAAGAGACTGGGCAAAAATGGTTTGCATGGCAGAGTTCCAAGACGAAAACCACTGCTGAGCAAAAAGAACATAAAGGCTCGTCTCAGTTTTGCCAGAAAACAGCTTGATGATCCCCAAGACTTTTGGGATAATACTCTGTGGACAGACGAGACAAAAGTTGAACTGTTTGGAAGGTGTGTGTCCCATTATGTGTGGCGTAAAAGTAACACCGCATTTCAGAAAAAGAACAGCATACCAACAGTAAAATATGGTGGTGGTAGTGGGATGGTCTGGGGCTGTTTTGCTGCTTCAGGCCCTGGAAGACTTGCTGTGATAAATGGAACCATGAATTCTGCTGTCTGCAGTCCCCAAGCTTTAGAAATGGCTTTATAACCTTTTCCGGACTGATAGAGCTCCATTATTCTCTTTCTCATTTGTTTTTGAATTTCTTTGGATCTCGGCATGATGTCTAGCTTTTGAGGATCTTTTGGTCTACTTCACTTTGTCAGGCAGGTCCTATTTAAGTGATTTCTTGATTGCGAACAGGTGTGGCAAGAGAAATTGAACTCAGGTGCGATAAACCAGTGTTTTGACAGGGGGGCAAACACTTGTTCACACAGGGCTCTATAGTTTTGGATTTTGTTTTCCCTTAATAATAAAAACCTTCATTTAAAAACTGCATGATGTGTTTACTTGTGTTATCTTTGACTAATATATAAATTTGTTTGACGATCTGAAACATTACAGTGTGACAAACATGCAAAAAGATAAGAAATCAGTAAGGGGGCAAACACTTTTTCACACCACTGTATCTAGCTTGATATACATATCTAGGTAATAGTTACACAAGCACACTCACTTTACCCACATACCCATGAACCTCTTTACCAATGAACCCCAAAACATACTTTGCCAAAGCCCATACCAGTCCCATGTGAAAATGACATCTGTCTGAATTTGTAGAGCACATCTCATGAATGTAGCAGCACCATTTAAATGTTTTATAACACAAAATATAAGTGAGGAGCATATAGGGTTACAATCAGAAACATGGTCTTCAACATGAGTCCATGTTTATTTAATATTTTACTGTGTCAGTTTGAACCCATACAACCATGTAGTGTAGTGAAACAGGAATATGCATGGCGAATCAAATCCCAAACAATCCATGAACCGGACACGTCTTGACTGCACTTCACTTTCTTGACCACTAGATGTCCTACTGGAGCACTGTGTCATTGAAGCCTCGAGTAATGAACCATTTTTATGAATACTGTGTCGAAGCTTCAACAAAGCCTCATCGGCCATCACTAGGAGCTGCTGCTGCAGTAAAAGCTCGCTGACACTGAAACAATTCAGAAATAGACAAACGACTCATAAACACAACCTACCCCACATGAATGACCGTCCTCCATCCAGCTTTCAGTCGGGACCACACTCCTCTCCGGGTACAGGTAACATTAAAAGCTTCTGGTCTGAAGTGAAGTCGGACTTGACCTCTGTCAGTCAGGTATTATATAAAAAAAAATGCTAGAACTAGAGAAAGCACTGAAATGTAGATGCAGGCTAGATGTCAGATATAATATTTAATTTCTTTACATAAATAATTGCAAACTGGACCCTCCCACATACAGTGAAGCCACACTCACCTCCACGCTGGGAAAAGACCTAAAACTGCTGGATGGAGACCTATAACACTGTTCAACAGTGATTCTAACCTTAATCCACATTTAGCTTTTAAAACTGGCATCACTGAAATTTCCTCAGGGTCCATTAAAGGCAGATCTCCCCAACAAGAACATGTGGTCTTAGCTACTGGATTATAATCACCTAATTGAGGATCAGGACCTTGGAAATGTTTTGGAAATCACTTTTTAAACTTTGTGAAATTAATCTACAGATATACAAACAGCACAGTATCTTCAGCACAATTAATAGCAAGAGTAACAGGAAGTAGCTGTGATGTAGGTGTCAAAAACGTAGCAGGTCACATGACTCATATAGCTTCAAATAGTTCTAATTGGGTGATTCTGATAAATTTTCTACAGGGAACAGCAAAGTTTACCAATAAATAACTATTTTTATTACATTAAACCACCTTGAAAACTAACTTTGTGTATTGTAAATTAAAGGATGTTTTACAATATATATTATTTGTAGAATTGAATCATTATGAAATAAATGGATTAGAGTGAAACATAACCATAGGTTGTACCTTCTTATTACATCATGTTGTGTTTCTAACTTGTAGTTATCAGATAAATACTGAGCCATCATTCACATGTTGTATACCAATCCATATATATACTGAGTCTTTAAGATCTGTAGATAATGTGACCTTTATGAGCCCAGTTATTTGGTATATTAGTTAACTGGCTGTGGGTAACAAGTCTGTAGATGTCAATAAAGAAAATGTCTTTTCTCAACTTTTATTTTGGTAACAGACATTTGGAAAACAACCACTTCACAGCAGAACAGGATCAATATCAGTATCTAAATTATAGGCATTTATCTGGTAAGCAAGCAGAGAGAGAATGGTAAACATTAAAACTGGCATAAACTTTCTAGTTTCCTGTTTCACATCTTCACATGTACCAGAATAAACATCCAGTAATTTAAATACAGAATATACATCCAGTAATTAACTTCCATATATATATATATTTATACCAGCAGAAGCTTTAAAATGCCTTAAAAATATAGAGATGGTGTCAGTATCTGTGTCTTTACTCAGTCTTGTCTTTATATTGTTGAAGCCCCAAGACAGTGTTAAGTTTCAGACCCTTGGTATGGTGCAGATCTCCCTTTTCTTCTGTGATCATAAATATAATAAATGCAACTTATTAATTCACTGTAACCACAAGATGATTAGTCTATTAACCTTGGTGCAGAGCAATGTCACCTGAGTACTCTGCATGAGATTCTCTTCAACGTTATCAGCCAAAATGAAATATAATTTGAGAATAGTGTGATCCTTTGACTGCTGTATTAGACTGTTTGCTATGAATGATGACCTGTGCTTCTCTATATACAGTACTGTTTTAATGATGCCTGTGTTATACATTACAGCAAAAGCCTGTTCAGCTCTAGGCTCACTTTAATAGGTATATCATTAAATGAGAGGAAATGTGAATTGTTGACGTTTATTCCTTTCATTATAATACTTTGACTTGAATTTATGTTTCATTATCAGTTCCTAATTTTTGACTAATACCTTTATACATGGCTTGCTAAAATCATATTATATCTAAAAAAAGTGTTTGCGTTGCATCTAAGCTGTTCTCTTGTCTCTCTTAGTGCAGCCAGTCTGCAACAGCTGCACATAACATATGGTCATGTTTAGCTACTTCACCAAGTCACAGCCAGCTCGTTCAGAGATGTAGAGCTATTTCAAACAATGGCTCTGTGTTGACACGCACTTAATACTACAACACACAAGTGTAATTTTAAGAAGAGCACAGATGTCAAAATATAGCCATGTTTAGCTTTCTAGTGGAAACTCATTGCTTTGTGTTGAATCTGTCCTATTGAAACTCAAGTGCTATGGTTTGTTGCCTTTTAAGGGACTGTCTGTACATGTGTAAGATGGCAGACTGTACTGTTCACCAATCAGATAATGAGATGTGTACTCTTGGGTATGATAGCGTGATGCTAAGGCTGTTCACCCCTTGAGCTGCACACTGCCTGAAAAGGATTAAAAAGACAGTACCGGAGAGGATCGGGGATGCCGCTGCTGCTTCCCTTTCCTTTTTCTTCTGAGGCCTCTTCATCATTTAGATTAGCAGACTTCTTTAATGTGTTCAATTCTCTTGTATCCCATTTTACTGAATTTCTGTCATTTTTAAACATTATTAAAGATTTGTTACATTTTTCAGTACTTTTTCTTTTTGCTTTCCTCAAGTACAACCCAGGGAGGAAAGGGGTTCCTTCAGGACCACAAGGTAAGAGCCTCCTCCATTCATGGTGACCAGGCTCCAGATGTATCACTGTAGAATCCTTATCCTGGCAGAGATCTGGTGAATAAACCCATGACTACAAGGCAGTGAGGTGCCTATGGAACTAGGCTAGCCTACAGAGGTTTAATTCAAAGTGGTCTGTTAGTGAACTGCTTGACTGCAGTGTGGTAAAGGCTAGTCACCTGCTAAAATTAAAATAAACAAGCACATCTAAAAGACCACAGTCACTTAAACCATACTGCTTACTGGAGCTTCCACTAGGGAAGAGAGAAAATCCCATGGGTATGGAATCTTATGTGATACATGCATTAAAAAGCCAAATTTTCTCTTAAATCAGATCCTCTTGTACTCTAGAGTCTCAGTACATTAGGAGGGAGTAAAATAAACTAAGAGACTCATTAAAAGAGCTGGTTAACTCCCGGTTATTGTCACTCGTGCTTATAATAATATCAGACTCTTGAGTTCCACAATGGCTCTGTGCTGCAGTGTCACCAACACTGAGTGGGTCTGAATGTTCACTGTTGGATATGACAAAATAACTGCACCTGAAAAGTTCTATAATTCTAAAGTCAGCTTTGTATGGAAGTCCATTTCTGCCAGGAAAGGGGAAAAAAAGTTATTCCCGAGTCTAATCCTTAAGAGACAGTGAGACAAAATCATTAAGTCACATTTTTGACCAAGAATTTGATGTTCTGAATCCTTATCATTTTAATTTAGCAGGCTAACATTTCATCATCATGACAAACGTTTCACCTTTTTTAACTTTTCCTACAAATAAACAGCTTCTCTGCTACAGTATAAGCTGTGGCTCCAACTGGCAGCCATTCTGGAGGAAAATAAAGAAAGGCCAAGCTGATGGTAGATTTTAGGCAAGTGGAAGGTCCACTAACACCAGAAAAACCTCCATATATCTTATAAAGAAAAGGTGTTGTATTTCGTCTTAAATAAATAAATACATGATTAACATGAATCAGCTATATTACCAAGCTATTGCTCCACAAGTCAACATACTTAATTCACCTGAAAATGTACAAATGGAAACTCAAGATAAGAGAGGACACAAATTGACTCTGGATCCAGTATTGACAGGGTTAATACTGGCTTGTGTGATGTGACTAGTTTCATCGGTACAGAATCAGGAACATGATCAGCAGCCAAAACAACCAGGCATCAAACTGACTCCAAAGCGATGCTTACATGGCTCTGACATGTAGCCTTTGAAATGGACATGCTGACCCAACAGTCACCCAGTTTCAGTGTAAACCTGGCAACAGTTTGGCCTCACTCTCATGGAGTATTCTATGTCCTGACCACCAGTGAACTGACTCATGGAGTATTCTATGTCCTGACCACTAGGGAACTGAACCACCAGCACTGAGGCTGCTAGATGGGGGAATCCTTCACACTATGTTGAAATATTTCAAAGTAGGTACTCAAAGTAATGAGTAGGGGAAAGGAGTTCAAGTAGAGTTCAGTACAGACAAGCTTCCACAGTGGACCTTTGTCAGGCATTACCCTGGCCACACTAGAAGGTTACACATATTCATACATGTGCAATGGCCCAAGCTCCTCAACCCTCAACAAAAGGGCATGACTGAAAACTTGCATCTCTAATAAACTCAGTGCTGACACTTCTTTTCCCTCATGTATCTGACCTTTAAATGTCATCTCTGCAAAGAGCTTAATCTGTAGGACACTTCAGGGGATGGTGTACATAGAAGCACAGCTGTGTTTGATACACATTCAACAACATTCACATTTATACAGCAGGTACCTCTACTGGTCAGCAGATGGTGCAGGTAGTGAAGGTACAAATTTGTGTCAGCTTCACAAATGAAAAGTAAAAATCCTCTTGTAATATGTCACTGGCATCAGGTATGTAGGTGAATCCGTGCCCACTCAGAGTTCCTGCTCCTGCCACAACCGTCTAGATAAATATTGTAAACCACAAATCATCTTACGCAGCCTCTGTGTGTGCTCATGTACCTGCTCACTGTGCCAAACGGGCCTGGTACTGATATACCCTTCGTGTAGTCACAGAAATGGTAAAACACCATTAATATTCCACTGCTACATCAGTTTGACCTGTTGCACTGCACCATATTTTACAGCACAACTGAGCAAAGGCCTCAAGGAGCCATGGGAAAAATAAACTGCTACTGTACTTTGTTACAGAGTGATGACCTGCAGTACTGTAAATCAACTTGCTGTACAAACATCTGTTGCCTTTACAAAGTTGTGGACCACACGTCTCCTGGACACTGTGGTCCAACCTCGTCTCTGTCCTGTTTGCTTGTTTCTTTTACTTCTACAACACAGTCAGCTACTTTTTAAGCGAGTTTAACTCGCTTTCACAGCTTTAATCTCTTTAACCCTCATGTTCAAATATGGAGGCACGAGAGAAAAGACCGCCCCACTCACTGTTACAAGACAGATAAATATATTATATGCACATCAAACTGTAAAACACTTAAAAGGTACCAAAAGTTATCTCTGCTGACACTGTCATCATCTGCCCGGATACTCAACTCACATCTCTGAATGGGAGACTGTACAGACACCGAAGCCTCCACAGGCACCTCGAAGACTCAATATGATTGTCTGTGGAAAGACCGAAGGCACTGCAACCCCCGTTCCTCTCCTGCCAGTCAGACAGCCACCCCCTCTTCATCTCTCCCAATCCCTCCACCCCTCTTCTCCCTCTGTGGTCCATCACTCAAAACGCTCGTAGTTCCTGGTTTGTCGGACTCGTGGGATCATGTCCAACAGCAGCCTGAGGTCAAAGAAGAAGAGGAGATGGCATATAGGGAGCATTATACACACTGTCCCCTGTACTTCCACACAGTAGCTAAAAATACTTGTGCAAAGTTTAATCCAATATCTACTTTGTGCAGAACTGCAATACTTTCGACACATTTCTGTCAAAGTCTATAATCTATATTACACCCACAAATGCTTCTGACTTTGTAACGACTTACTTGACCCCATAGGCGAGGATGACCAGGCCAATCAGGACACCTATTGTTCCGTCCAGGTACCACACTTTGGGTTCATGCTTAAACACCTCAGCACTGATGAGGATAGAGAACCCCATGATTCCCCCCACCAGGGAGTTAAATCCTGGAAAGAGAAAACAAACACCTGATGAAAACCATCTGAACAGCCATCTTGTTAAACTACAACCCTGCTTAGGTGACGAACCACTGTATGACAGTTAGTATCTGTTATTCCATGACAGAGAAAGCTGAGAGTTATAGACGTGAGTGAGTCTGAGCAGGAAGTAACACTTCAGTGCTGTTACTAGGAAATAAGTGTACTTGAGAAAAGAAACAACACATCATTTTGAGGTGAATGGAAAATGTGAGCGTTAACTGAAAGACAAGAATGATTGTGACTAATCAGTTCAGGTCAGAAACAACCACCTTGTTACACATTATTTAAAAACTATGCAACTTTACAGATTATGCCCTTGATCTGGAAGCAGAATGACCCAAACATTTATCTTTGTCTGTGACTACACCTACCATCAGTGATCAGGACTCGACTTGTGAGCGCTTTCCCAAGCATGAACTTGATCACAGCCAGGATGATGCACAGCAAGCCGCTGATGATGGACACACTGAACAGGAAGTCATCCTGCAAGACAAATAAACAGACACAAAGACAGGTTACGGTCACGGTTCCTCCACTGGCATCCCTCAGGGTTAAAGCCGAGGTCCTCTCAAAGTATATTACTTACTCAATTAAATTACTTTGAGGCTCAACAAAATGTACTGTAGCTGTGTATGTTTCCCAATATACAATTCAATCAGTCAAGACAGGTGGTGCGGTGTGAGGGAGGGGCCATCACGCAGCAGGTAGCTGTCCACCTAACTTTACAAAATCCTCCTTTTGTTCACCCCCACTTTTACACTTTTGATGTAAAAATGCTAAACAGGAAAGTAAAACATCTTTGTGGTATTTCTGGCCCAGGGTTTACCTCTTCAGCTACACAGAGGCTGCCCTTACTGTGTGCTCTGACTGGTGGAGTCCGCTGTGGCTGCTTGCACCTGGACAGGAGGATTAGTGGACACTATGCAGGGCTGGAAACAGTATTTATAGGTGATAAAACATCTAATCAAGCTGTAAAAAAAATTATGATTTTTTTGTGCTGCAAATAAAACACTTAATAAGAGATGTTGTAAGTCTTTATCAGTGAAATGAAATGTGATTTTAAGTAGGGTTATTGTGTTGTAATATAACCATTTACACAGCATTCTTCATTCTTGTTGGACTACTGTTGTAATGAAAGCAGGACTTTTGTCATCATGTGTTATATGTCAGATACATAAAGTGTAGTTTTTCTGCACTTTTGTTGTTTCTTATAAGAAAGAACAGCTCTAGCTGGCCTCTGGCTTTGTTCATAAATCTCAGGGTTACAAAGTGTGAGTTTACTTCATTGTGTCCCCACTGAAACCAACCCTACACTGTGCATCAGTTATCTTCCCAGCTAATTTAGCTGCACTTCTAGGATTCTCTAATGCTCTTAACAAGACTCTCAAGGCAGCTGTGTTGACACACCACAACCACAGCACAATCCTGCAGGTCCCTCCTGCACAGGCCATTCAGAAATGGCCATGGACCAGTCCTACACCCTCGCACAGCTCTCTCTGCCTGAGAACTGCTCTCACTCCTCAGCAATTAAGTTGCTAATTTCTCTGTCAAAACACCATCATCCATTACATCTCCAATGATTCCTATCACTCTCATTGTACTCCAAATATAATTTCCACATTTTTCACAATGATAGGAAGAGCCGACATTGAAGGACCAAAAAGCAATGTCCCTATGAATATTTGGCCGCCACAGCTAAATACTTTTGTAAGATTTGAGTCTTAGACTCTAGTTACTTTATCAGCTTTAGTTACTTCTCATACCTGTAGTTCCTTTTAGTTACCTTTCATAACTTTATCTTACTTCTTTATGCATATTACAGCTGTATTGATGATTGTCCAGAACTACTGAGCTTTGGTTATTTTAATGCATTTGTTTCCCTTGCTTATATATCTTACAGCTGTAATGAAGCAGAATCTGCTTACTTTGAATGCTGTAACTTCTGTGTAGAGACTAGATGTCTGCATCTCTTTGTGACCAGACAGCCTATTCACATTTTACCAAAGACAAGTTGGCCTGTTTTGCACCCACACCTAGACCCACGTAGCATATTCCAAGTTCTGCTTCATCTTGGGATGTCCTGCAGAGACCGGGGGCCCACAACCTGAGATGACCACCCGGGCAGTGTAACATACAGATTAGCATCGCGCACACACACGCACACGCGGTGTAGATCACATTCCAGCAAGGAGGTGTGAGCTCCTGCACACACCAAATGACCAATAGGATTACAATGCATGAATTGTTGTACCTTTGTTTAGTGCAGAGCAGCCCAAGAACATTAAATGTATTGTAAGACCTTAATTCGGGGTCAGTGGATGGAACTCCTGCAGGAGCTCTGTCTCTCTGATCCCAGCACTGTAAGGCCTACCTGTGATCAGACATTCAGTAAACATTCTGCTGATTTTAAACAGTCCTCTCCTGTCGTCACTTCTCGTGCTTCCAACAAAAGAACGGGTTAATTTCTGACACTTTCAATGTAAATGTATGAAGGATGGCTGGAGGAGGAGGAGGGACAGAGGACAGCAGAGGGAGGCAGCTGCAGAGCACTCAGTGCCTCTGCAGCAGCATTAATATTGCACCATGGCCCTTGTTAGGTATTTTTAGTCAGATAGATATTGGATAGATACTTTATGTATTAGAAATGTTTAGTGGAGATAGGATGTCTAGTTAGACTGTTAAATGCTTAGTCATGCTTATGAGTTTCTACAGGGTACATCTGGTCAAGGATAACTAGAGAGAAGAGTTGATGACTGTCAGCAGACAGGGTGTTTAATATTATTATTATGACGTGTAGAACTGTAGCCTTAGCCATAATATGTTCTTATGTTTAAGTCACGACATGTACTAGAGGTCGTGAGAATGTTTTTAGCTACACACCACTTAACCAACAGACACACACATTGATTTGCTTCATGTTTTGACTACTGCTATGGCCAGCTGCAAAGCTGGCAACAGAGACGTCTCGGTTGACGTTTCTGGGTAGTATGGGGCTAGCCCAACCGAAGGGATATCATGTATAGGCCTGGTGGGTTCAGGGTCTTTCATCTTACAACTGCCTGCGTGCATGGTGGAGGTGAACGATACCTGAGCGTGTAATGTTAATTTTACCTGTGATCCTTTGAATAAATCAGCACTGTTTTGAAGTTATTTGGACTGTCTCGTCTCTCAGAGTTAGCATGGTAAGAAGAACCATATCCTACACCCTAAAGTATGAAAAGCCACTTTGGTGAATTCACACACCAAAGAGGATATGAAGAGGAAAACTCAGCATACTGCAAAAAAGTACTTGATGTTTTACAGTACATAATGCTGCATGTATCTGGATTTTATATTCCTCTAAACTCTGTTAAATTGTACAATTTATAATCCACAGACCAAGATTTGGGCATTTATTGAGAACACTGTGTGAATCATCAGTATTTAGCTATTTTTATTAAGTTCTGCTTCACTAAAGCTGAAATGAAAGATGGCACAGTGTGACTCTCACTCTGTTAGCATGAGAAATCCCCCCAGTGACCTTCTAAATAGGATTCAGAGTGGGTGGGCTGCATTTTAGCCTGTAGGAGAGGGAAATAGACACATACACATGACAGAGTGAAAGACTGAACAGACCCTGCCCAGAATGTGAATGCAATGCTCGTCGTTTACATGTAACAACCAGAAATCCTTGTGCAAAATAAGAAAATGGTGCCAATTGTTCTGCTTTTCTAATGAGGAGAAGTGAGGTAGGCTACAAAGTGTTATCATCTACATGGACTCAAAGGATCCAGACTAGGATGAGGGAGCAGACAAAGAGCTATGAAAATTCATTTTGAATGGACTTAGGTGTTTCCTAGGTAATAATAACAAAATTAAAATTCCACTGGTATTATGTGGCCTCATTATTCACAATCTTCATTGCATAAAACTACAGATAAAATAGTGAGGAAGGAAGAGAAAACTGAACCGAACACACCTGTTTGCACAAATACAAAGTCTTAAAGGAATATTTCTGCATTTTGGGAAACACAGCTACTGTTGCAGAGCATTAGATGAGAAGAAGGATGCCACTCCTTTGTGTCTGGGCCAAATATGAAGCCAGCCCACAGTTAGTTTAGCCTGGCATATGGAGAAACAGCTAGCCTGGCTCAAAGGTGAAAATCCACCTACTTTCAAAGCTCAGGGTTGGTACATAACTAAATGCAAAATCACAACCTGTCACTTTTACTTCTAGTAAACAAACACAATCTGTATTAATTACTCAAGAAAGGATTCAACTTTATATTTGTGAACACTTGAGATGAGATGCTTTGCATTGGAAACAGGGTGAATCTTAGTGCACTGATTAAAATTTTTCCTCAGGTTGATGATCTTGTATTTTAAAGGCTTTGCAGTGGCCTTTCAATGGCTCTCTCAAGCCCCGAGGCTGTGAAATTAGCTCAGCTCTCAGAGGTCACTGCAGCCCTTCAAACTAAATTAAAATATGACAAACCCTGTCACAAACCAATGAAGAAATGCCTGTATGAGGGGTACAGCTTGGTTTTGGATGCTAACTGACATTAATTGGGCTCAGAGGACTCCCAGAGCAGGAGCAGTCAGGTGTCAAAAACCAAACACCCCCCACCATGCTTACTCCTCCACATCCCCCTCTCACCTCTGCATATCTAAGCAGCTGCTTACCTTATTAGCATTTCATAGCGAGGAGGGAGACTGGGCGGCAGTGCAAATAAACCGTGCACCTGACATCGGCATACTGAGGAAGCCTGTGAGGCATATACAAACTAAATATAACTCCAACTGTGATGCACCAGAAACCAGTCTGGTATCCGTGTGTGTGACAGAAGAAGAGCGGGCCGACTCAGAAAAACACAACCTGTCTGCCTGTCTGCGCCCACACTCTACCTTTGTTTATGCTTTGGTGCTCGCCGTCTGTCAGGCCGTCACTGCCTCACTGCAGCCACAGAAGAGGAGGCTGAAAACACAGTTGGTCCAATATCTCAGCACCCAGGACGTTTTACATCAGCTAATGGGGATCCTAATAATAAAATCAGTCAAATCAAAGGATATGGAAGCTTGTCTCACCATGGTATACTTTTATTCTGCAGCTGACCTAATAATATAAAAAATATGATTCAAGTACGCCCAACTATGCTAAGCCCAAATGTGACCTTAACAATGTGTGTTCACCCATCCATTATCTGAGCCGCTTGTCTTGGAGAAGGTGTTTCACTTTCATTTAAATTTAATGGAGGTAATTATGTATTTGAGGCTACAACAGACAACAATAATTTCCTTAAAACTATATCAATGTGAATAAAAATCAGTTAGTTTGAAGTAGGCAGTGAAAGGCCTGAGCAACAATAATCTTTAAACTGCAGTTAAGCACACAAAAGCATAAGTGGTCCTATATTTACTCCTCCTCATCCTCATCATCATAATCACATTCGGACTCTCGCCCATGTTTCTACGGAGATGACGATTGCCCGGCAACCGGGTGATAAAGCTATTTCAGGAAGTGTGAAAGCTCCTGAGTCTTCACACCTGAGATGACATTCTTCATCGGGCAGCAACAACAATGCTGCTCAAGCTTCTTCATACACACGGTACAAAACAAAGCTGGTGTAGAATAAGCTCACTTGCTCTGTATATAATATGCATCGTTATTCTGACAAATCAACTCTTCCACTTTGATGCACCTTTACATGAAATGCCCTTTACCAACAAGCAGCACTGTTCTTCCTTTATCTTTGGAGCCTAAACTATATTTTACACACTGCAAAAACAAAAGAAACTACTACAACTAGACATCAAATTGAATATTAAGAGCCCTGAAAATCCATCTTCTGCATGACCCCACAGTATCCAACTAAAAATATCAACAACTGTTAAAACTAAATACAGTACTGCTATATTAAAAACTGAGACTGTCAGCACTAAACTATTTTCAAAACGCTCTATTGGATCTTCCTGTATTTTTTCCATCTACAAGATGGCCTACTGCAGCCTCAATATAACATTTAATTAAAACCAAATGATATAAACTTGACTTTAGATTTCATCTGCCTGGAAACAAAGTAGCAGAGCTGAAACCTTCCATCTGTTCAGTGACAACACTGAGCAGCTCGCTACAGACTGGCAGCCCTCTCCTCATTACTGCGTGGCCTTGGTCGGCCCTGAAGCGCCAACCCTCCAGTGACCACTGCCAGAGCTGAAGCTTTGCCATCTTATCAGATCCACCGCCAGTTCAAAATGGCATGAAGGGGACAGAATCAGCCATGTTACAGTTCCATGCAAATAACTTTCTGCATGTTGGTTGTCTTGACTGTTAAGAAGCACAACCAGATATTATTAGATATAAACACAGAGCCAACAGGGTTTTAAATTAGATCCTTGTCTCTGGCAGCCTGGTGGTATTACAGCAGGGAGAACAGATGAGTCTTGGCTAGATAAAGTGGTTGTTACTATCCTTGCATGCTTTAAAAATAACCATAAATTCCACCAAAAATCAGATTACATACAAAATCTTTGACCAAATTTAGTCTGAGTTGAGTGAGTGGCAACTGGATAACATGATCTGTCCCATATGGTGGACGCTTTAATGTGAAACCTTCTTTAATCGCCAGTTTGAATTGCTGCCCTGCACTATATGACATGTCAGAAAAACATGGTTGTAAGATGTAAAGTATTATCTAGTGTTTTCTTGTGCAGTGTTTGCATATCAACTCAAATGTGTGCCCTGTGAGCTTCCTTCTCCGCAGCAGACATGTTTGCACGTTCCACCTCCAAATGCCGGCTTTTTCTTCGTTTTCTTCTTTTTTGTCTGTTTTTTTTTACTTTTTCTGCAGTGCACAAATGTCATGCACTGCTAACATACAACAGACAGGCATCGCTGGATATCGCCAACTCACACAGCCACTGGGAATTTACTGGTTTCATACCACCGGAGCTACAATTCATTGTCCGCTCCCGCAGCAACAACAACGATCACCATCACCCCCCGGGAAGCCTCCAAAGCACCAGGCATGAGTGAGCAGGCTGACCCCAGGACAGCGATCTGGAGATGGAGACGCAGATGGGGCAAGCGAGGAGGACTCCATGCTAGGCTAAAAGCTCGAGCTATCCGACCGCCACTACCCAGCCTCTTCCTAGATAACGTACAGTCTCTGGAAAACAAATTGGACGAGCTAAGAAACAGGATTACAGCACAATGGGAAATCAGAGAATGCTGTGCTCTAATTCTCACCGACACTTGGCTTTCTGACCAAAACACCATCTGACAGAGATCCAGATTCCACGATTCAGCTACAGACTCACTCTGTACATCGGGGAGGTCACACTGCTGCTTCGGGG
>NW_018127896.1:3363866-3364687 GCF_001952655.1 Monopterus albus | reverse complement strand
ATCATAGTGCTGTGTATGTTAGCCCAAGAGCTAATCCCTCTGCAGTTCTCAGCAAACTCTATGATGTCATCAACGTGCTAAAGACAGCTCACCCAGATCTCCACTGCCTTTTACCAGAAATCAGAAGTTTTATTTTAGCTCATTACAGATATATAGATACACAGTATGTCAGTCAGTAAGTAACAAGATGTTACAGTGATTTAAAAACTGGACATAGTTTGTCCACAAGAAAACTGAAATGACTTGCTCACATGTATTTTGGTCATGAGTATAACATTACCAAATTCATGGGATCCTTCTCCAGACTGTTTCTGTTACAGTATGTGTTTTTGTTAAAGCTGTGCTAATCAATATTTTTTTTGTTAACAATAGATCAAATTACAGTGTGAAAAGTATCGCTCATAGTAGCAAATCTAGAGAGAATCATCATCTGACTCTGCAGTCTTCATGAGCTAGACTGTTTTGGTTCATTATCACAATTACACGTAGCACCGTTCTCAGTGACATCAGGGTGCTGGTTTTAGTAAAAGACAAGGCTAAATAAAAACCATTGTACTCTCTCTATTCAGTAACAAATGGCAGGCAGAGTCAGGGGCCAAGTGGCCAACACAGTAGAACATTTAGCCACTAAAGAATCATATATTTGCATCAGGAGTTGGTGGAGACCAAAACAAAACTAAAAGGCAAGTGAATGTTGAACTCACTACATGGGCAGCAACATGACTCTAAATGAAAACAAGTGTAGGCTGAAAATTTTTAGTTGATTTTTTTAAAATTTAAAATATAAATACAGTTATCCCCCACAAACTCACCCACAATCG
>NW_018127896.1:3358344-3363785 GCF_001952655.1 Monopterus albus | reverse complement strand
CTTTCCCTCGGCCATCAAACTAAACAGCCGACTCAGGTTCTACCTCATGTAATTCCACCTGTACCGTTTACATACTCATTTTGCACATGCACAATTGCACACTCACTGCTGAGTGTTTACACTCCACAGCTCCCATGTTGTATATATATTCTCTCTGCATTATATTGTGTTCTTGTTGTATTTTTATTTGCTCCCTTCACTTGCTGCTTTAAAGTGCCTTAGATTGGTGATTTTACTGCCTATTTAGATTTGTTTTATTGCTCATCTACTTTATATTTCACTTGTTTTATGTGGCATTCATGTGGACAGCAAAGTAAGAATTTCATTGTACAGGGAAACACGTTTCCTAACTGCGCCTATGACAAATAAACACTTTGACCTTTGAGTGCATACATGCATGGTACTCAGTAAATTCTTACCACTTCAGGTAACAGCTTGGTGGCAAGATCATGGATGGCCTTACCCAGAATGCACAAGGATGACAGAATGAAAATCACACCCAGGATAGTACAAGCTCTGCAGAGAAGGACAGAAAAAAAAGCATGTACATCAATAAACACACAAACACAAATTACAGTGCCAGTTTCATACTGGACTGTGCGAGCTGTGTTGATCCTCCTGAGCTGAGGCTGCTGTTTGGTTATCTGTCAGTGTAAATACTACTGACAGCCAGCAATAACTACCTGCTCTCTTTCAGCACCAGTAAGTGTCTATCAGTGAGGAAATGAGAATAATCTCCTCCAGATAGAATAGATGCTGATGCAACAACCAACCCCAACAGTGAAAACTGACTGAAATACAGAATAGCAGAAACTAGCTTGGGCAGACTGAAAGACATTCACGGCTCCCAGAGGATGAATACTACTGACTTAGAGCATGAACACGTGAACATGCTAACATTCAGATTGAAACCTAACAACAAATGGTAAAACAAGACAGATAAAGCTACGTTAAATTAATGCAGGCATCCTTTAGACACCTTCATCCAATTAACTGAAGGCTGCTCCTGAGCCACAGTGTGCCGAGTTTGACCGGGTGAGGTAACCAAGGCAACGCCCAACATGACTCTGGGAAGTCCACAGCAGGACACACACCACACACACACACACACACACACACACACACACACACTATGGAGCTCTTAATCCCCATTTATACCTTCGCCCCTGCTGTTTCTTGCACACTGTGGATGTAAAATGACAACATCCCTGTGCTGCCGTTTTCTTAACTACAAAAACACAAAGAGACTGTTGAAGGTTTTCAGCAAAAATACTGCTTCTGTTTCAATATATTCAAGGTGATGTTACTCTTTAATATCAATCCCTGCAAAACAGCAGTATCTCATTCTAACCTCTGCCATGTGAATGCTGTTAAAAGCTCCACATTTTCAGTTAGGAACCAAACTCCCCAATTCGTCTTCTTGTGACATCTCGAGCTTGTTACCTTGGTAACCAGGGCATCACTATTCAGCCACATCTCCTCAATCAAACACAGACAGATAAAAAAAAGAATAATATGGATTCTCTGGTGCTTTTTCTCATTCTCTCTGATGAAAGTCGCTGGCTGTTTAACAAACACACAAAAAACACTGTGTTAATTCGTGCAATATGTGTTTACATGTACACTCATACTGTGTATAATGTTTTAAGTACTTGTTCTGTAAACTTCCACATTCACACACATGCCTGCTTTAGTTGCTCGTGGGTGATTCTCTCTTTTGTGTTTCACTACATTTATGCATGAACATCTGCGTGTTTTTATGGTTGTGCGTGTCTGTGGTTGTCAGTCTGATCCAGGAGGAAGCCTGGCACATATTTGTTTTTTACTTCCATGTCTTCTAAGAGGTGCAGCTGCTGTCTTCAGTTTACATGCTAATGTTTGTCATACTGACTAATCTACATAGGTGTTTTGCATTGCAGGGGGAAACATGAGAGTTGTTACTGTAGCTGTAGGAAGAATGGATGGTTTCTTCATTTTAATTATAGAAACCTGGAGTACCTGGAGTTTCAGATCTCTCACAACAGCATTTGTGTTATTTATATAGAAAATGATCAAAAGGAGGCAAATAGAAAGACACTGAAAATCTGTATGCTGTTGATTGATAACTGAATTGACAAACACTGAAGACTGAGGCTCAATTTTGAGGAGTTGTGAATTCAGGAGACACAAAATTAAAAAGCTAGCTTTAAATCAGATTATTCAAATATCATTATTCAAATAACATATTAAAGAAATACTTCTCTACATAAAAGAAATGCTATTTAATGATACTTTGCTGCATGTCCAATATTTAAATTAATTGTTGAAGTAGTGTCTTTTTCTGTTTGTGTTACTGTCTCCAGGGGACACGGTTTCAAATACTCCGTATGAATATACCAGATGCTACAAGGCTAAAAGGTAAAAATAGAATAATTTTCATCTGATTCATCCAGTAACGGATGCTTTTGTTTTGGTTGTATTTCAGTGTTTTTTAAAAAAAAGGAAATTTCAGCTCATCTGCTGTGCGTGAGCTCGTCTTCCTAGAGCACAGCAGAAACAGAGTGATACACAGCTAGGTTACACTCTGTTTTCTTCCTTTTTGTCACCTCCTTGCTGGCAGCAACCCGACCATTCAACAGGCTCTGAAAAGCCCACCTGAACTCCACACACACACACACACGCCATTTTCAGCCAGGCAGAGATAAGACTTGAGACGCTCGTCTGTGATCGGTCCCAGTAGGCCGAGCCTCACAAAGCTAAAGAGACCTGCTGTTTGACACACTCCTCTACAGAATAAAGCAAACCACACATATGCTCACTCACACTTTAGACACACACTGAAATGGATTTCATCACTTTTCTGGGTTTGTAAATCACTTTCAGCTTTGGATATCTACACATAATTAAAGTGCCTGAAACTGTATACATTTGCTGTATACTAAACTCTTTTGATAAAAAGTTATTTAAAGGACTATGTTAACCTGTTAAACTAGGCTTGACTTGATCTGGGTGAAAGGCGACTGTACTTACATGTATTCCCGGTGTGCTGAGTGGACAGCGGCAGCGTTGCTGTACCGCCACAATACAATGATAGAGGACAACACGTCCAGCGCGGCATCAAACTGCAGAGTGAAAACAAACATGTTACATTGTCTTCACTAGCTATATCAGGCAGTGTTAGCCATGTTAGCCATCATAGCATCAGTGAAATGGAGGCTTTACTATTGACTTACAGCAAATCCAAAAGCTGAAGCACTGCTGCGCATAAAGGAAACAGCTGCAAAGAAAGCACAGAGGAGAGAGAATGAACTTAACTAAAACTGATTCAGTGCATTGGCCACTACAACATGTACACATGAACTGTTTTCTAAACCAAAGTTAAGTCTGTCACCATAATAGTAATAAGGCAGACAGCCTGTTTTAAAACCAGCTTCACTAAACATTTAGCAGAATAAAAAAAAATTCATCCATATCCAACTACATATTCCTACTTATGGACACAGAGATGGATTTTGATTGTTTTCTAATGGAAGTGATGCATCTCCTGATTTTACTTTTAATTACATGTCAAAATATCTTCCAGTGTGTGTAGCTGTGCATCAGGAGTTTACTTTACATAAATTTTTCCCATCTTGATAGTGCCTGTTAGCCTCTCTGTTGAATACACACAAAACCAAACAGGATTGTTTTTAACCACATGTGCATGTGCTCACAGAGGATGGGTCGTATCCCCATGTACAGACAGAAAAACCCCAGGATGAAAGTTGTTTTTGAAGGATTCCTGACAGCAGCGTGAAGAGTTCCTGTCACTGGCTGTGAACAAATTAGGGGCGAAAGCTGCCAAATAAAAAGTCTGTCAGGAGAATCCTTCATTTAAAGTGAATGGAGAGAGAGATTTGTCCTGCAGTCAGGACACTGACTGAGTCTCCTCCTGTTTGACTGCAGTGATGGATGGCTAGCATGTCCAGAGCTGCAATTTAGTGAGGAGTTGCCTTTTTAGCCTTTATTAGTTTCTGCAGCAAACCTGTCAGACAGGTTAAGATTTATTGTATTGACTGAAGTAATTTAGTTATCAGCACATTACTTGCCTGATTTGACCCAGTGGCAGTGAGTCATAGATGTGTTGAAAACTAACAACAGAATGAAGAAGAGATAAAGAAAGAAAGATGCAGATAGACAGGAGGGAGGAATCCTCCCCTCTCCTCCCAGGTTTATTTTTAGCAAAACTCACTGGGGGCCAGCAACTCGCCTCAGCCCTGCATAAAGAAACACAGCACACGCTGCATTCGCTTTCTCATTTTCCTTTCTCTGCTGCAAGAGCAGAAACATCATTTCTCTCTATCCCTGAACTCTTATTCCCCAGTCTCCCTCGCTTTCCCTTTCTTCATCCTCTCCTTTTCTCCTTTATTGTTGCATCTACATTCAGTTGTTCTCTCTGGGCTGCAGGCACAATCACGCACTCCCCTGCATCACCGAGACTAAAATGAAAACAAAATGAATGCTGCCTTCACATTCTCTTGCAAATACCTAAGCACACCTGAACAACCCCTGAATACAGATGAGAAGGCAGAAGTTTTATATAACAGAGATCTCCAGAGATGCAGCATGATCTATAAAACAACTTTTAGTCAGTAAATTATGTGCCTAGTAACCAGTTTCCCTTCACCCTTGCATTCAGTAAGTAAACTTGTATTAGAAACACTCTGGTTGGGAGGTGAGCGAGTAAAAAATGACGAACCCAGGTAGCTGACTTCGGTGCAAGAAGTGCTCTATTTATTTACAGTGAAAATACGTGTACAACCAGGTGAAGGAATATGGAGCAGAACCGGGTGTCGAGCGGCAGTCCAGGAAAACATACAGTTAGTGGTGGGTGATAAGGAAGAAGCCGGGCTGCGGACGCTAGGATTCACTCCTGGACTGGTCGTGGAGGTTGGCTGCTGAGGGGACAAAGTCAGAGTAACGGTTAATAGAAGACTGTGCATCGGCCTGCGTGGTGGGGTGCTGTGGAGTTGATGAGGTCCGTGGTCCGAAGGAGCGATAGCGGCTGGGACGACAATACACGGGGCACAAGGCAGATGAGCACGGTATAAATAGGAAGAAACTAATCAGGTGCAGCTGGCGGTGATTCAGGGGACGAGAAGCAGGTGTGTCAGATAAAGAAATCAGGGGTAAGGGAGCTAAAATTGAGGGAGAGAAGTGAGAGAGGCAGATGCAGCCAGGCAAACCTGACACTTGATTCTGAAAGTGTAACATCGACAAAACAGAAAAACTTGTTTTGTAAAAGAATGCATTATTTGTAGGCAAAAGAATTTGAGTGCATAGTATGTCATATTAATGACACCATCTGGAAGGTGAATCCTGCACAGCAGTATGTAGCTCCAACAAGATACTGATGGAATTATTGTTAAGGTTTGATATATCCTCTGGAATAAAACAGAACTCTTAACTCATTCCTGATCAGA
>NW_018127896.1:3357797-3358332 GCF_001952655.1 Monopterus albus | reverse complement strand
ATCAGTACAGTTACTGCATTATCAAACACCAAATTACCCAACACATCAATCTATTCTTTAACAGCACATTAGTGGCTAATGATCAATGTTAAAATTATTTTGGATTTTTTCCTCCACACCTTGATGATGTTACAATGACAGTTATTTACAAATGCCCTCATAAAAGATGGAAGTTAAATATCTAACAAGTAATACTTGTGCAATTATTCATGTGCAAACTGAGAATGTAAACAGTAAAGGTTGTCAGTACATGATGTATTTCCTGGTAATAAACTCCTCAGCTGTTTAGGAGTCTGATGGCAGAGGGAAAGAAAACATTTTTCAGTCTAGTGATCCTGTATTTCACACTTCTGAACCTCCGGCCAGAGGTAGGGAGGTGAACAGTCCGTGCTGGGGGTGGGTGGGATCTTTGAGGATGGAGGCAGCTTTCCTATGCACCCTGTGGTGGTAAATGCTCTGCAGAGAGGGCAGTGGAGTCCTGGTGATCTTCTCCACAGTCTTTACCACTCTCTGCAGGTGCTTGTGGTCCATAGCA
>NW_018127896.1:3320253-3357266 GCF_001952655.1 Monopterus albus | reverse complement strand
CTGATGTAGGAGTCTCCATTTTCCAGGTGAGAAAGGGAATAGTGGAGGGCAGCCACAATGGCATCTGAGGTGGCCCTGTTGGGCCGGTAGGCATACTTCAGGGGGTCCAGGGTGTCCGGTATAGTGCTCTGGATTTGGGCTGGAATTCCCAGGTTTATCCAGGTGTCTTACAGGATAATCTCGGGGTGGCTGTCAGCAAGCTGAAGCTCAGGAGAAACCGGGTGATGCTGCAGGACAATGGTCCTACACACTGAAGTAAATCTACTCCAGAATGGCTGCAGAGACACAGAATCCACCTTTTGGAGCGGCCCAGTCAGAGCCCAGACCTCCCCCCAATAGAGACGCTGTGGAATGACCTCAAGATGTACACACCAGACGGCCCAAGAATATGGCTGAGCTGAAGCGGTTCTGTCAGGAAGACTGCTCCAAAATTCCTCCTGAACGTTGTGCAGGTCTGATCCACAGCTTCAGGAAGTGCTTGCTTGAAGTTATTGTTTCCAAAGGTGGTTCAACCAGTTATTAAAACACTGTTGACACTAGTTTTTCCACCATCACATTGTATATTTAATGTGTGTGTTGAGCATACATGAATGGTCATGACTGTTTTATCAGCTTAGAAATATTGTTTGTTGATGTTTGTGACTTTGGTGAAGATCAGATCACATTTTGACCAATTTAAGCAGAAAACCAGGAAACTGCAAACAGTGCCATTACTTGCAACTATATGTATGTTGTATAAGAAATGTATCCAATCCATTTAAATATCCAAGGTGGAAGTATTTCTCATGTCAAAAAAATGAGAGACATGCGAATGATCAGTGTGGTAACAGGTATGTGTCAGAGCAAACAGAAGTTCATTGCTGTGCAAATAAAAGAGAATAAGGAGGGAGGGGGCAAATACAAGAGCGTCATCCATCCGGCAGAACTGAAATAACAAAAAAAGTAGCTGGCATACAAGACTTGACACATTACGGTAATTGAGATGAGCATGTAAGTCTATGTACAAAAAGGCTTATATACATATATACACAAGGCTTATATGAAAAAGAGTGTCCACACCTTTAACTTGTAAAACTTTTAAAAAATGCCCCACAGAAGGGTAAAACATGGAGGTGGATGCTTTATAAATGTCATCTGGGATGGAACGCCACAGATCTGCCTGTAATGTCATGAGTAGCACTGTATACCTGCTGTTGCTCCAGCCTCCTCTCTTTTCACCTCCTTCCTTTCCTAGCTCCTTCATTAACAGCAGAAGGAAAAAAGCTGCATATAAATGAATGTGCCCCGCCCCCTGGTCATCAGAGCTGAGCCCAGTGATGGCTAATTGGCTCCCAAGAAAGCTGGGTGAGTGTCAGCGGGGACACAGCTCCAGCATCACAATTTGCGCATGCACACACTTACGTGTAGAGCTGAGATCTCATCTCCCTGTCTCCCTCTCTGTACAAACTCAGAGGACAACAAAAGATAAAACACCATCTGAGTTCTGCTGGTTTACTGGCTGTTTCTATAGCTACATTATGCATATGAGTGAAACTTTGCTGCCAAGGTTGTTTCACTGTTCTTAAAGCAGCAGTGAGAGACTCAATTACATTTTCATTAAACTCAACTCAGTTCAACTCTACTGACTTAATACTAGGATGGTTTGCAGACAACAATGCATGAGCTGAGGTGAAACCCTGGGCTGTATAAAACTATACTCTGACAGCAGACCTGCTTCGGCTTCAGACTCAGTTGACCACTCGGTCTACTGACCAGGCTCAGTGAACGGACAAAGATGCTTATCACACGTATCAAATGATGCAACTGATTTTTGTGCAATCTACATTTCAAATGTATTTCAAGAGTAACACCCATGAAGGTTTTTATTGCTGGCAAATGTATACTATTAAATTCAAATTAAGCTGTACAGCAATTTCAAAGAACAGTTGACCTCTTGGGAAGCAGCTAAAATAGCCTTCTTGCTGAGAGTTACATGTGAAGGTCAATGCCATTTTAAATGGCTAAAGAGTGTACTAGCACAGCTGTCCCCAACCTTTTTTTGTACCAGGGACCGGTTTCATGCATAAAATGTTTCCACGGACTGGGTAGAGGCACGGGGGTTCCAATAACAAAAACCTTTGTCAGTTCATAGTGTGTAATCTGAATGCAACAATTACACTTTATATTAGGCAATTACAATAATCCTACACTATAATATCAACTCACCATCATGCAGAGTCAGTGGGAGCCCTGGGCTTGTTTCCCTGCAACTAGAAAAAAATTCCAAGGGCTTGTCTTTAACACAGGGTGTCTCGTCTCAATGTGGTGAAGCATTTTTGAGAGTTTCATGGCTTCATTAGCTTGTACTAGAGCCAAGAGTTAATTAGCTTAGCTTAGCTAATATAAAGAGGGGAAGCATAAGAGACAGCCAGTCACACCTTTGCCCAAAAGGTGCTTTTGGACCAGAGGAACTTCTTCATAGTTCTCAGAACTATTGGACAAAGTGCCCGCTTTTTTTGTGTCCGGACCACAGGAACAGAGAACAATAATGGTTCTCAGAACAGAAGCCTCTGCAGAGGGTTATTGGCGCCTTATATAATTGACGTCAGCAACACATAAAGAAAATACTTACCCATAATGTAAGGTAGGTAGGTAGGACTTTATTTATCCCACAATGGGGAAATTCCTGTGTTCCAGCAGCAATAGAGAGCAGCAACAAAACACCATAAGAACAAAGAATATCTATATCTTGAGAAACAAATTCCAAAGTACCTAAAAACAAACATAGTATTTGAGAGACAATCAAGAATAATAATGATCCTCCCACAATTAATCCCTGAGAACAAAACCAAATATAGTATTCAAGAAATCAAGGACAAGAATATGGTTCCCATAATTAATCCCACAATGGGGGAAAACCTGTATTTCAGCCATGAGGATCTCTGAAAAACTATTCAAAAATACCTAAAACAAGACAATATAAAGTATTCAAGAGAAATCAAGAACAAGATTTTACACGTGCATATTTGCAATACATTTTACCCCCAGGGTTTGAGCATTGCACCTCAGTTGACTAATGCATAGTCCTTCATAATTTCACCTAGCTTATCACTGCAGTGATGTATTGTACAGTCTGTGGGGAGGAATGACCTACGGTAACGCTCCTTCTTGCACTGGGGATGTAACAGTCTCGTGCTAAAGGAACTGCTCAGAGCCTCCACTGTATGGTGCAGGGGATGGGAGGGGTTGTGCATGATGGATGTTAGTTTTACCAGCATCCTTCTGTCCACCACCTCCTCAATGGAATCCAGAGGGCAGTCCAGGACAGACTTGACCAGCTCTCTTAACCAGCCTGTTAAGTCTCTTTCTGTCCGTGTTACCTCCTGTCCAACCCACAACAGCGTAAAAAACTGCAGATGCCACTACAGTACCATAAAAAGTCCGAAGCCCCGCACACACCAAAGGACCTCAGTCTCCTCAACAAGTGGAGCGGCTCTGGCCCTTCCTGTACAGGGCATCAGTGTTTTCAGTCCAATCCATTTTGTTGTTGAGGTGGACACCCAGGTATTTAAAGGTGTCCACAATCTCAATATCTGAGCCCTGAAAACTCATCGGCGTGAGTACTGGTAATTTCCGCCTGATGTGGTCAGGGCCTGTGGCCTTCCTGGCCTTAATCCTCCTTAACTCCCTCCTGACCTGGTCCGCCATGAGGCGGAGGGGGTGGGTGGGCGGTGACTGGTCAGGAGCTGTAGGCTGTTGAGAACCCTCTGTGACAGTGGGAGGAGGGGCAAGGTCTAGCTGAGGTGTGAGAAGCTGCAGCTGCAAGGAGACAACAGACCTGGAGAGGTGAATCGGGGGGGCTGGCAGGGTTGGGGCTAAGGACTGGGTAGAGATTCAATTCTTTTGCCCAGGCCTGGTCTCCCGCGACCTGGTGATCATCCCTGCTTTTTCCGTGGCCCAAGATGTGTTTCAGGCCTCTCCACACGTACGTTGTTCTTTTCCATGCTCTGTTCCAGCTTCTTCCTGTAGCCAGCCTTGCACCTCCAGATCATGTACTTTAGTTCCTGCTGCACTTTGCTCAGCTCCTGCTTGTCCCCTGAGAAGACAACCCTCTTCTTCTCATTCAGCAGTGCCTTTAAATCAGGGCTCACCCACGGCTTGTTGTTAGGAAAACACCGTACTCTCCTGGATGGTACGATATTTTCCGCACAGAAATTTATGCAATCCGAAACACAGTGTGTGAGGCTGTCCATGTCCTATCCATGAGGACTACAGACGATGTCCCAGTCTGTGGTGTTAAAACAGTCCCTCAGCTGCTCAATTGCCTCCTCTGTCTAATCATCAAGTGTACTTAAAAAACATGGTCAAAATTGTCAGCCTGTCTTTAACTTAGCACAGTAACAACTTTCATGCTAATTGTCCCATAAACATGCCAATACGGTATCTAGGTGACAAATATGCACCTGAATGCACTAAATAAAGTTCACACACGCTTACACATATGCTTAAATCGGAGCAGATCTCTCTTATGTTTGAGTAGTGCTAATGTTTTACAGGGTATATTGCTCTGTCATCAGGTAGATATGCGAGGGAACAGCAGCAGGTGATGGTGACTTGATGGCCACAGAGTAAAATCAGCACCACTCTGCGCAGCGCTCACATTTTGAGTTGCAATATATTCAAAACTCACTCTTGGTATGTAACATGTTTAAGCTGGGCAAAACCACAAGAAGAGGATTCATTGTGCAAAAACTGCTGTGTTGCACCAAAAGAGCGGAGGTGTTCTGCTGTACTTCCACAAAGATTGCACCGCATGTACATAATTTGTCAGTTTAGTTCATTTGTTAAAATAAAGTTTTAATTTTGTTTATTAACCGTTTACAGAGTTACTGGATGGGATCATTTAGTCTTAATCGAACAGACTCCTTGATAAACTCTTCAACACATTATTTGTGATCTTTTCAGGTGTACAAGTGTGTGTTTTCCTGTTCGCTTTCTCTCTGTTATTAATACACAAGCAACTGTGTTGGGTGAGCATTTCAAACACAATTCAAACATTAGGAGCAGCGCAATAGAGTCATACACTGACTTGTCTGCTGTCTTCTAAAGTAAGAAGTTGAAATCAATAGCAATAAACATACTTGTGACACATATCTCACTCAAATGCTGCCACTTTAATAGATAAAGTACCTAGCTAACTATCTAAATTAGCTGAGCTCTCTAAAACAACAGAACACAGAATTACTTTGCAAGGTTGTACAAGTCTATAAAGTAGTAATTTGCTGATAAATCCTACCCTTCCCTACAGGAAACAATGAATCTAAAATCGACTGGTCAGAACAATTTGAAGCTAGACGAGTCACATGACCTGCTGTGGTTTTAGACCTCTCAATGTGGCAACTCTTCTGTCTTATGGCTCTGGGCCCTGTGACACCATTCTTGAACCCTAACCCAGTGAGACCCAGCTTTATATCTACACCGCATTTGCTCAAATTACAGTGGCTAGCGTGTTAGGCAACTTCTGCATTTGAGTCCATTCTCTTCCACTGTATGCGGTACATTTTGTGGCTACCTAATGCTCTTAACGTGGCATAAATAATTGCGCTAGTAACACCTTATAAAAATATACACTTCAGGTGCAGAGCTGACAAACACAAAGGAGGCCAGAGTTTGATGCTAACAGCTCCTGACATATTCACGGAACACTAAAAATATTCCTATTTACAAAGGGACTTGCACACTGGCTTACTTCCAGAGAGTCAGGCACAGTTTTACAAAAGGTTGAACAACTGATCACACAACTGGTGCAGTGGATTGTTAGCTGATAAATGTTCATTTTCACTACAACTGTAAACCAATTTGAAAATCAACTGTATTAAGATAACATAAATCTTAAGCACCAATTAAATGTTTTCTTTATAATAGTTTCCCAAATCATAAATAAAACAAGAGTTTAATACTGCTATTGGCAGCAGTACACATACATATATCCACAGACAACTAAATAAAGCAGTAGTTGATATGCTGTCACTTTCTATGAAAATGATCCTATATGGAATCTTGCCTTAAAAGTAAACTGTCACTAGGTTTTCAAACATTTAAATCCAATCCAGATATTATCATATTCTTAAATGATAAAACAATGTCATTGCACTGTATTGAAAGATAACAAAAACACAACCACTACTCTAATTTGCAGTTTACTGGACAAATTTAAAGGGAACATTTCTTATCTGCAGCTATGTGACCACCACCGTGTGGGACTGGACTGTATGTTTGCAATAAATAAACCACTTTCACGTTGGAATGTATTAAACACATAACTAAAGTAACTTAACACACATGTGACAAAGAAGGAGGCTGTACTGTAAGTCAGGGCTCTCCAGTCCTTCCAAAACAAGAAGTGGGCACACTGTTCAAAGCAGTACAACTAGGACGAGGCTCTGATTCCCAGAACAAAGTATCTCTGTCGTTCAGCTGCTTCACTCCAACAAACTCACTAATTCTGACCCAAGTAAAAGCAACACTGGACTTTCTTCAGTTCAGTCTGTTTTTCCTCTAGTGTCTAAATCAAAAATCATCAACTATTTGTGTAATGACTGTGGCCCAGTGTGACTGCAAGTCAGACCACTGTTTACTGGAGTTGCTGCTGCTACAGGCAGGTGATAAATGAAAGGAAAAACCTGAATGCTTTTCCCCTACAGTCAGGGGATCCAGTGGCCCTGTTTCATGCTGTGGTGGGCATTTTGCTGGCATGGTTTGGGTCTACCTGGGTTCCTCAGGGAGAAGGCTCAATACAGATTAATACAAAGTTGTTGTGAGTGATCACCCTTATCCTGTGATGGAACATTTCTGTCCTGATGGGAGCGGTCTTTACCAGGATGTGAACTACAGGGTAGGTGAAAAGTAACTAGGCATTAAAAATTAGCTATAGAACTTGTACTATCGCTGGAGTCATGATGAAAACACTCTCTAAATAGATGATAGTAAATAGGATTTCATACAATATTAAAGAGACAATGCAGCATTTTTGGAAATAAAAAAAACAAATCTCCTTTCAGATGAGAAGGCTGATATCAGCTTGTCTTCATCCAACAGATACACAATATGGCTAAAAGTATGTGGACACCTCAGTCCACACACATTTGCATAATTTTGGTGTTTTTAATTACCCGTTTTTCATTTCATATGAAATCCTATGACCCAGTCCTGTATCTACATTGTTTCTGCTCAGGTTAAACTGCTGTGGCTTGATAGGCAGTTGCATCCGAGTTGGAACCACGACACCAAGAAGGCTCAACAGTGTGATCCAGCATTGCCCAAACATTTAATGCAACCCACTGTACCAGGTTAATTTCACTTCAGTATCTCCAGCCACCAAAATTCAACCTGTGAACTCCATGTAAAAATACCATCAGTAACATCTTGCTTAACCCAGCAAACAACAGCCAAGTAGTCATCCTAGGCTACCTCATCTAAGCAACTAACAAAGCCTATTTACATACATAGCTGCTAAGCAAATCAACATGCTAATGTCTAATGAAGGCAATGCATGGGGAAATGTTCAGAGAAGAGAAAAGTCCTGTTTATGGAGGTGAAAAGGCAAAATGAGCAATGATACTGAAAAGAAAAAAATACTTAAAACAAAATCATAAAGGAGGACAACATGCTAGCACACTTGTTTTCCAGTCTTCTGCATTACAGGGAACCCACACATCTCTGCATCTCTTCAAATGGTTGCTGAGCTACAGTGCAGCAAAGTATGTCCTCTTTACCCATGCATCTGTCAAACACTAATCTACATTTACTGCAGCAGAAGAAGAAGCATCATATTGCAGTACGTCATAGTGACTAGAAAAGACTAACAAAGTCTGTAATAGTTAAACACCACTTGTCAGATTTTACTTCATGTTCTAAAGATATCCAACATGTTAATCTCTAAATTTCATCACATCTTTAAAAATGTCTAAAAACTCAGCAGGATTTTCAAAAACAGACTTTCTAATCCAATGTCACAACATTACCTGATTTAGATGTACAAGGTGCTCACTTCTATCCCTGATCAGACTCAAAAAATAAACTCATACATGCAGAGAAATAATGTATAAAATAAGCGAAACAATCAATTCTTTTCCCAGCTCTTCTCAATCTCAAACCCTAGAATGAGTCACCGTATTGACGCAGGGTGTCTCATTCTTGACACATGATGGTTCAACACGTTCAATAAAGACAGGTGCTCACACTTCCACCTCTAAAAAGAATAAATATTTAGTAACTTCAGCAGGGCTGAAGTTTGAGTTTGGACTCTTGGTAGCAAAAAGTTCTATGTTGCTTTCTTAATTGAGAGAATGTCATTTGAAGTGAAAACAAAGGAAAGATAAAGGTTTAGGAGTGAATGACATGGGGTCGTGGCATGAAGTGTGGACTCTGAGTTGGCATGCTGAAGCATGTTATCACATCAATTGCTTGTCCTTCACAGTATAGTACTGCTGTTTACCAAGGCTGCTGGGTGTTACACCAACGAACAAAGCTGTCCTTCAACTGAAAGACCAGCCAGCAGGTGTTTGTTACTTGAACACACACCAGAAATGTAAAAAGCATCACTTCCTGTGAAAAATATCAAAAGGAAAGACTTGAAAGTGTTACTCACTAAAAGCAACAATGGCAAGCACAATGGTGACCACAATGGATGCCCAGGACACCCACAGAGCTTTCTTTCGGTAACTCTGTGCTTCATGAGGCTTTAGACGCATACTGCTTTCCAGAAGACCTGCAAACAACAACACAGGGCACAGTGACCTACAATGAACACATGAATCAGAGAGGGCAGAACAAGGAAATGGAGGGAGCAGTTTCACTTAGTTTTCATTGACTTTAGACTCAATTTCCGCTGTGTTTTGATACATTTAAGCAACATTACTCACTACCTGCCTTTCACAGGTTGTTTTCACTTTGGTATGACATGAAGTAAAAATGTCCCAGAGTTATCCTATAAAGGGAACTTGAGGCCAGCTTTGGTTTTGGCCAGATGAATGTTGTGGGTGCAGACAAACATTTAAGAACTCTCTCTCTTTTAGCAAACTGAAATAATCAGGGTTGAAGAGCGCCTTTAAAAATGCACCCATTCCACTACAGTCACTGGTCTCCTCTTTGCAAAAGTCAATGTTGTGTTTTAGGTAGTGTGGTAACCATTCTGAAACCGAGACTGAAACCATGATACAAACATCCGTGTTCCGAGTCATTACCACCCTACTTTTATCTTGATGCTTAATTACTAAGAGATGTACAGACACACACTATAGTTCCTTATGTGCCAAATTTAAGATGTGGAATATCTAACACTATTTAAATAACTGCCTGTGGCTTCCAGGATTTCCCAAAGGCAGCCCCACTAATGTATTCCTAAGTACAGCACAGTACTTCAGGTAACATATGTCTCATAATGTCTAAGAGCTAGTGGGTATTCATACTCTGTATTCCAGTTCTACCCAGCAGTGTAAATAACTTATCATACTGATCATAACATTCACTGTCTTTTTGTGTACCGTTTTATACACATGGAGGACATTTATAGGAAACAGAAGACCCGCTTTTTTTGTATGACTTAACCAACTTCCATGGTATGCTCACTAAACATACATTTGGCTACTCTCGGTGGCATTACGCACATTGTGCGCCCTGGCCACCGAAGCATCGGGCGCATAAACTCTGAAGACATTTCACACAGCCTACCTCCGTCCTCTATGCTGTCTGTAATCTTCATTTCCTGGTCCATCTTGAAACCCTCTTCCTGACTTTCTGTGTTGGGCTGTTGCTGCTGGGGGTCCACCTGCTCGCACTGCCCGTTCACCGCCGTGGGGACTACTGTTCCAGTCGGGTCCGGGGTGGAGGTAGGGTCTGGCGCTGTGGAGTCCGTCATATTATCGGCGGGCTTTAACGAGGCACTCCAGAAATGTCACACCTGAGCGCGAAGAGCGGGCTTTCAAGTGGGCAGAGACCCAGAGACTGAGGGACAGCGGCAGACTCCTTTGCACGGCTGCAGGTCCAGCTGCGCCAAATTAGACACTATAAGACAAAATACCGGAAATTAGGAGATGTGGCCTTCAAAACAAACGCCTATTTGTCACGTGACAAAAATGAGTGACACCTCATTTTGTTGAAAATCGTGCGTTATAGCCCGGTTTGTACACCTGTAGGCACATTAGCATACATTTGGATCACGGCAAGGGTCAGTCATAGTTAGACCGATAAGGTACATCAGGTTCTCTAACCAAAGAGGGTTGAAAAACCCAGAAGGTCGTTTAAAACACCTACCAATGTTGTTTTGACAATATTTTCAGAATCTCTAGAAACTCTCCTAACCATCTGCATGAAAAACATTTGCACGCTGCACGATAACAACGGTCCTTAACCTGTTTCCAAGTTGCGACACCGTTTACTGTCCAGGCAGCCTGTGGGCAGCCGTCTTGGTTTTGATTCGGAAACAGGGGTGCAACTTTTAAAATGAGTTTACAGTCTTTTTATCGTTCAGTGTACTGAATATTTGATCATCTAGATGTTAGAGCGGTCTTTGGGTATTGTAAAAATACCTTCAGAACAATGGTATTGTTTGGTGTTTTTAAAAGACCTTAAGAATTCGTTAATAAATTTAAAGAGGAAGGTTATGTCTGTCACATAATTATAGGCTGAGAGTGACAGCCTATGAGGGGCACAGACTGGGGTAAGCATTATTAGCTAGTCTATAGATTAAAGTACCCTACAGGATGTAGGGCAACCTAACGTTAGTAAACATCAGCTCTACCTCTAACAGACTCAATAATCTTAATAATTTTACTACATTACCTACCAGTGCTGCTAGTGGTCGTATCAGATCACACCCTGAGTGTACTGAACTAAGGATAGGCTCCAATTTATTACTTATGATTTGAACTTTTCATTTATAAGAGGTAGAATGTGTTGTCCAAATTTATATGATAATGCTTAAGGGAAAATGTGAATACACATGGTTCACATGTAGGCTAATAAAGTAGGCTGAGGCAATAAGAATTCTTTTCACCACCAGACAAATGTTTCTAAGATAGAAAAAAGCAATTAACTAGGATAGCTATTTATTTTGAAGGTTTCAACCGGAACTAGTATGACCAACCTGACAAAAGATGTTGCGCACAGCCTGAGCAACCTGTAGAAAAATAATCACAACAGACTCCCCTTCGCTTAGTCGTAAAATAGCTCAGCCAGACGCTAATTACTAATTACTGAAGTTCACGAAGCTTCTGCACGTGCTGCCATAGGACAGAGCTGCTGCGCCGCGCGCTCGCGCTCCGCGTCAGTGGGGTAAACATCTGTCCCATGTGAATTGAACGAGCCGACGGACGTGCAGAGAGGCTGGATCCGTTACTCCATTGTCACGTACACTGCTTGGAAAAGAAAACAGTAATAATCTCCTAATTGTCGGTCCTCGTTTACACAAGCTCACAGTTTCTTGCGTTTGGCTCTTCTGTCGCCACAGCCGCACATTAAAACAATTATTTCCTCCTCTGTTGCCAAATCGCTGATGATGAAGAATACATTGGGGAAAATAATTCCTGAAACGGGTTACCAAGACACGGAGCTGCTTGATAAACATGTAGACTGATACGTTTATCTGTATACGGTAGATTAACAGCATTAAGGATTTTGCATGTATTTACAAAAGATATAAACCGTCTAATTTGAGTACACAGCAGGCCTGGTACATAAACCTACACTTTACATGCTTTATTAAAGCATTTGAAGTGGAGGGACTCGTACTTAACTAAGCTTGAATTCTTTCCTTGGTCTGTGCTTCCCTTTAGTGGCTGGCACAAGGTAGTGCAGACGAGGGTCCACTATGTGGCCTTTCATTGTACATACATCATGTCAATCCGCCATGGAAACATGTTATGCCCATATGGTGTTAAATGTGCTCTTATGCTGTAGGAAACACCGATCTGCCATAACATTATGACCACCTGTACATCTGTATGCACTTCACTGCAACACTTCTGCCTTAACATTTGTGTTTATGAAGCTCAAAATGTTTAAATTTTTGGTGAAATTATTATAAATGTATACATTCAATTATATGTTCATTGTTGAGGTCATAGTTAAAGGTGGTTTTGTACTGGACTACATTATATTCAGAGGTGTCAGTATATAACTGATTATCCTTATTATTATTATTATTATCTTCCTTATTTTTGTCCTGCCCATCGACATACATGAGAGGGTCAGAATATTAGGAACACCTCTGAACATAATAACCAGGTAAAATAACATGAGTAGGCCTAAGTGAAAATATACGTGTAGCAGACCAATCTTCGTGCTCAGTTTTCAGGGACAATCAAGGGCCCTTAAAGTTACAGCGGTGGACCAATGGACAGCTGTGCCCTCTAGTGGCTAATACGGACATTTCTACAATGATTGCGTTATTTTCTTTGCTGAATCCTGTAGGACGGGAACAGGCGAGATGCTTGTAGCCTACATCATTCTCCTAAATTAAATCACTGTGTTCAAGAAGGTAACCGACACCAATAGCAATAAGCAATAAGTAATAGCAATAATAAGGGCTATTCGCACCACCGACGACAGGTGGCGTTACTCAGAAAATGGATAACCGCTTTTGCTCATTTCGTTCTTCCGGTGCCCTCGTCAACCCCACTCCCTCCCGATGCTAACACCGTCGGGCTTGGCCGGGGGAGCGTAATGGCGGTGCACCGGGGACCCTCTACGAAATGGCTCTTCACCCGGGAGCATCTCGAAAATACACCGTCTCGACGCTGCGGAATAGAGGCTGACAGGGAGCTCTCTTACCGGCAGCAGGCCGCCAACTTGATCCAAGATATAGGCCAGAGACTCAACGTGTATCCTTATGAATCGCAAATGCTAGCTAGCCGACAGACGGTTTAGCTCGAATAAACATGGCAAATCTTGTTACAGTTCATACTTTTAACCCCCGAAACACACGTACACTGTGTGCTGATCGTGTATAGATTTGTCCCTGATACAACGGGGCATTTATCTCGTCTAATTGGGTGTTTCCCTCCCTCTTAGAGGCGCTGAGGCCTGCTTGCTAGCTTAGCTATTGTGTGTCTTTAGACTGCAGAATCTATTGTTATCTTTGTGTCAAATAATAACCTTACCAGTAATCCGTGAGTACTGATACTGGTTAGATGTGCCGTATAAACCTAGTATCAGGTTACAAATGTACATCTACATCGTTGGTGAAGTTAAAGATAATGACTTGATCCTGCGCTTGGTTGTAACTTGAAGGATGCACGTTTTGCTGGCTGTCCACTCGGCACTAGCTAGATGCTACTGTGCCAAGGTTTCTGCACTAAAGCTGTTGCAGTCTAAGGGTTTTAACTGATTGTCATCCGTGCAGTATACCTTAACAGTATACCCAGCTCTCAACTGATTATAAACACTGCAATAGTATATATGCACAGATTTTATATGATTCACTCCTTCACCAAATTCCATAGAAATGTAAGTACCACAGCAGTTTTAGCTGGTGCTATAATTACTGGTGGTGATACCTGCTATGAAACGTGACCGAGGTTCTCTCTTTATAGATTATTTCACAGACCACGTTATTCCTAGCAGCTAAAGTTGAGGAGCAGCCCAGGAAGCTGGAACATGTCATTAAAATAGCCCATGCCTGCATTAACCCACAAGAGCCGGCCCTAGACACTAAGAGCAATGTAAGTAAAGGCACATACTTTATAGACACTAGATCTGTGAGTTATTACAACACAATCAGGTGGCAATTGATTGCCTTACTGTTGCTTATTGTATTTGCCTTTCTTATTATGCTGACTTAATTTGTTATAGGGAGAAAGGATAATTTAATTTATTTAATCTAACTTCTTTTAAAGGCTGGTATAATTCATTACAACGTCCCCTCTCTTTGATCGACATCCCTGTGGCACAAATCTGTGTCCTCTCTCTGACTGTGAAAAGTTTTGTTCTGAAGCCTCATGATAAAACTAAAATTAGGCTTTGCATGAGCTGTGATATAAAAGCTTTTAGTTTTTGGCTAAAGCTAAATGGTGCAGGACTACGTTCTTCAAATGATGGTTATCCAAGAGCCTTCAGAGTTTTGTCCACTTGTGGTAATATTAATTTGTTGAAATGCTAGTAATCTGTTGAATGTTGTATTTCTAGCTGACGGAAAACCGATTTTAAATTCTTCATCGATCGATTTAAAAACTTTTTTTTTCTTTTTCTCCTCCCAGGCATTCCAGCAGCAGGCACAAGAGCTGGTAGCACTGGAAACGATTGTGCTACAAACGCTGGGTCAGTGCTCTCTAAGCTTCAGTACTGCACACACTGTATGACTGTGTGATATACGTCTCAACAACTGGTTTCTATATGCAAACAGCAGAATTACACAAGTACAACTCAGGCATGTTGACAGTTAATGTATGAAGTTTGCATTTTCAAATATTTACCAGATGACACTTGTTTTTTTAATTTACTTCCTTTTTTAACTAATTTAAACCTCAACATTGCACTGGAGTTGTGCGTTCCCCTTGCTTCGTACATTATGCTTGCCTCAGCAGCTGATCATTTCCATTCAACATCTTTATTACAGGTTTTGAAATAACAGTTGATCATCCGCACACAGATGTTGTGAGGTGTTCCCAGCTAGTGCGAGGTACAACCTTTTCTGAGCTGATCTTACTTTAAATTATTTCCAAATAACACTGTTTGAATCGTTAGTGACATCACCTAAAATGATTGACATTGCCTGCTCTCTTTATAGATCCAATTTTGTCTCATCATTTATTAAAAGTGTCACTTTTTCCTAGTGCAGGTCCCATTTTGGAACCAAGTGTTTCATCTGTACAGCTACATAAATTAAAATGCCAATTTTAAATTTACAGAAATCCTCGTTGTAAAATATGAATGCTCTTTCAAAGTATCAACTTAGGTCTAAATCCAGCTCTTTCCTTCTTTTACAGCAAGCAAGGATTTGGCACAGACTTCCTATTTCATGGCTACCAACAGGTTATTATCCTGTTCCCGTTATTGCACTGTAATGGCACACTATAGCTTCCTGTCCTGCAGGGTCCCCCTTCCTGTGTCCATTGCCCTGTTTGCACCTGGATCCTGGGAACCCCCATTGTGGGGAAGTACCAGCCAGGCTGCTGTGTGCGGTGTATTGTACACGGGCTTTGTGTTGGCACATAGGGGTTGAATGCACAAAGTGGAGTGTAGTGGTGCTGTTTACCTCTCCAGGTTGTTTGGTACAGAGTGCACATGTCTAAAAAACTCAAATGGTAGCCTGAATATAGATTGCCACTAAAGATTCTTAAACTTATGGAGTTTCTTGGTAAGTATAGTTTACATTGCTTTTTAAATGTTTTATTTTTTGCATATTTTTCTCCCCAAAAGAGCTAACAATGAAACACCCAACTACACTGTAAACTGTATGCTTGTTTGGTTGGGTAGATTTTTTTTTTTCTTTTAAATGACTATATCAGAAAGAAAGCAGTGTTACATAATGCACGTCTGTCTTGGTTTTACTGAGTCCCATTCATATCCTTATTTAAAAATCTTGCTCGTACAAGTTCCTCAAATCGTTCACCAAAAACTTGTAAATGCACAAACTTGTTCTGTCTTTTTGAGCAGCTGTGCTAATTTTATTCACAAAAATGTCATCAAAGAGTAAATGCAGGGAATGCAGACACTTTAGATGAGAGAATGTTACATAGGTGATTTTACACATCAGTGTTCTGCCTAAATACATGTTGACAGCTGTCCCAATGAGAGAATTTTTATATAAAAATTAAGTGTAAAGTTGTAGCAATACAATATTAAAATTTAAAAGCAAAGGGAAACCTTGTTAATACTGACAAGTCATGGTGATGGCACAGTGACCTGTGTGGTATTTTAGTAACTGACTTTTGAGGTGTTCATGTTATACAGAGATTTGCTAGTTTGACATGTGAGTCTGGGAGATTGATGTTCCCAGCAGAGGATGATGGGATCTTTACACTTTATGAAGTCTAGCTTGCATTTAGTTTGAGTTTGTTCTCAGCACAGTTTGCAGTGTAGCTTGGGTTTCACTAATTTTACACTAGTATGGGTAGTGTATACATTTAGACATTTAAAAGAGATTTTTGGAATGGTTTGTTGCTCATTAAGAGGTTGAGAAATTTTACCCCTCCCCTTTTTTAAAACATTTAAATCAAAATGCATTTAGTAATATTGCTCAATAGAGGTTGTGTATATATACATCTCCATTTCTAAATTACCATATGGAAGCGTATGTCTCATTCAGACATGTGGGAACATGTCCTAACAAACATAGGTTTTCTTAGATGTCCCAGCTCTGTAAGGTAAGGTGTGTATGGGAGTCTGATTGCCAGTATTACTTTACACTGTGAATTTGTTTGTATGTTAATGTTAAACTACTAAAATAGGTATTGGCATAAAAGCCCTTCAGCTGACAGTTGTAGCTTTCTGCTTTTTTTTTGTTTCCTCCTGCAGTTTGCATCTCACCACCTTCTGCCTGCAGTACAGGCCCACAGTCGTTGCATGTGTCTGCATCCACCTGGCCTGTAAGTGGTCCAACTGGGAGATCCCTGTGTCCACAGATGGCAAAAACTGGTGGGAGTATGTGGACCGCACCGTAACGTTACAGCTACTGGATGGCAAGAGATTTTATTCACTGCTTATCCTTCTCTTCTTGTTGCTGTTCAGTGGTATCATTGCGTAGCATCGGACAGCTTTTATCATTATTGCTGACATGGTGTCCGCGCTGTTTCCAGAGCTAACACATGAGTTTCTTCAGATCCTGGAGAAGACGCCCAGCAGGCTGAAGAGGATACGAAACTGGAGGGTACGTCTTAAATATTGGTTGGACAACCATATGAGGGCAGTACAGTTTGTCAGTATCTCGTGCTGAATTGCGCTTGTATGTTGTTTTGTAGGCCATTCAAGCAGCTAAGAAGCCGAAGACAGAGGGCCTGGCCGTAGACAGTGCCTTCCAGGGGGTGTCCTTAGAAAGCCTTCCTGGTGTCAGCAACTCCTTCTTCTCCTCCACCTCAACATCAGACTCTACAGACATGCCCTCCCTGAACACCATCACAGCTCCTTACGCTTCCTACCAGCCACTCAACAACCAGTCCAAGTCCTGTGGCTATGAGCAGTTCTCCCAGCCTCCCCATTCAGACTTCATACTGGTGAAACATGAACACAAAGCTGCAGGTGGGTGTAGCAGTAAACACCAGCAGCTCAGTGTGAACACTGCAGCTTTTTCACGGCCGCAGAAAGTCTTGACTTTGGAAAAGTACAGAGAGAAACATGCAGCAGAGCTGGCCTTGCACAACGGTGTAATGGAGGAACCTAGCATAGACATGTATTCACCTTCGCCAGCTCTCTCCTCTCACCACCATAAGAAGCGCTCTCAGCCACAGGCCAGCCAGGCGGGTGACAGCAGGAGAGAGAAGGCCAGCTCCAAAAAGCCTCGGCTTCCTCCTTCCTTCACAGAGAATGGCTCCGCCTCTAGTGAGGAGCTCAAAATGAAAATCAAAGTTTCAACAGAGCGCCACGGGGGCTCAGAGCAGGGCGGAACTGTGTCTGGAAAAGACAAGCACAAAGAGCACACCGGCCACCGCCACTTGAAACATGGCCACTCGCACACATATTCCCTCAGCGGAAACAGCAGAGGAACGATAGACAACACATCCCTGTCTCTAAGAGCTCCCAGCAGCCACTGCAACAATGGGAGTTCCTCTGGCTCATCCCGTAAGAGGCCTCAATCTGATGCCGGCAACCACAACCATCACCACCACCACCACCACCACTCATCCAAGAGGAGCTCCAGAGGAGGCCTGAGCTCATCCCACTATTCATCAGAGAGTCAGAGGTTGATGGAGCACCATGGCCACGATGGAACTAATGGCATGCTGACCTCCAACGGTCAACATACTGACTACAAAGACACTTTCGACATGCTGGACTCATTACTAAGTGCCCAAGGAATGAACTTGTAACCCTCGACAGGGGAGGGTTGTCGAGGATAAGGTATTACCATGTTTAATAGAGTTTTAAAAAATGAATTTATTTGTCTTAAGTTATCTGAATTCTGCATCACCCTCAGTCCTGTCTACACACTGATTATTGATCATTCTCAGTAAGTTGTCAGAAATGTAAAATCATATGTGTAGAGCTGTGTACTATTAGCTTACAACAACAACAAAAAACCCACAAATCATGAGATGTTTTTATGAATGTGGCTGGGAAAAGGGGATTTTAAATGTTCTTTTAAAGCAAACTGACATTTTAACGTGCATGTTTTCAGTCACAAAAGGGAAGCCGGCTAGTGTTTGTAGCCACATGACAGTTTACAATTTTTTTTGTTGTTGTTAAGACATTGTTCCACCAAAAAAAATCTCAGGTCTTGAACTTTTTGATAAAAGAACAGATCTTCCTCTGTTTGGGTTTATTACCTATATCTGTGGAGATGTATCACCTCGTCTGTTTGCTGACGAAGACGACAGAACCTTGGCATCTGTCTAATGAATTATGGTCTTATTATTTAACAAGTGCATCCAAAAAAAGAAAATCACTTGAGGCAGGCTCCATTTGCTGTCTACTGGGACTTCCAAGGCTGCACCTGAACTTAATGTGCAGACTCATTCTATAGCCACAGTTAAAGGTTTACGTTACATCTGCTGTGAAAGTGCATTTAAGATAAATCAGCTAAAGTTGCAAAAAGGCCTTGTGATTGTACTTGTCAATTTCTATTCAATATGATAAATGTTAACTATCAGAAAATACAGATCTCTAAAGTAACTGTGTATATAGGACTGTAGTTCAGTTTTCACCTGTTGGTTTACTGCATCAGTCCAAACTTCATTTCAATGTATCACGAGATCTGAGGCAGACTGTATTGATGAACATACCCTTGATTTGTGCATTGGGAGCCCAAATAAAGGTGTAAAAGTGACTTTTACATGCAGTGATTATCTGTTCAGTGTCTTAAGTCAAACCTGAAACATATATTTACCTTTTGGGGTTTTTGATTATATTAGTTTGATTATATTTAACATAACTAAAAGCAAACCTTTAAAACTATAGCAGGGAGATACAAGTCAAGACTTTAAAGAGCGTTTGTGGTTTGTATTGAACGCTGTAGGGCTGCAACTAACAACTTATTTCATTACTGCAGAATCTATTGATTCTTCTCTAAATTGATTGTTTATTTTGAAAGTGTTGATTATATAAAGTTCCCAGACCACAAGGTGATATGTTCAGATGTCCTGTTCTGTCTGGCCAACTATACAAAACTCAAAGGTGTTCAGTTCACTGTCACAGAACAATGCTCAATTCTCATCTTTTTTGTCAGATCCAATCTTTTTGTGGTTCACTTTCATGTGTATCCAGCACCGATTTGAACACTGTTGACGTTCTAACCTGCCACACACGCTCGGATTTAACTGAAATGCGAGTTGTACACACAAGACTAATGGCATCAAATTGCACAAGTTCCTCAAAAACTGCTTGGCTAGAGGTTCAGTACATATACACATTAGTGTAGTGTGACATGATTTCACAAAAAGTACACCCTCAGACTTTTTTGCTGACCGTTTTCTGAGAAAACATTTTTCTATATTTGATTTGACGTGCCTGTGATATCTGAACATTCGTCACTCCCTGACTGACCTTACAAAATCAACGCAGAGCACTTTGGATCACTTTGACTCACCGTCAAGTAAAAAACAAAAAGATGCAAGGCTTTGTGCTAATTTAAGTCCCTTATTTTGGCCTTGAAAGGACACCTGGAATGCAAAAATGTAAAGAACTGCCAAATCATGCAGATGGTTTAATCCCTGCCTCATAACGTTGGATTTCTCTCCCCTACTGAGTGTAAGCTGTTTGAAGATAAAACAGCCATCTTAGGATTCCGTGTCTGAATAACTGTAGAAACTGGGAGAAAAATATTATCGTGTATTAGCTGAATTACCCATTTTTCTTTTTTGCTCTAATAAAAGAAAAAAGCAGGAAAGACTTGTCAGTGAAACCTGCCATTTGGTGCCTCCAACAAACCTCAAGGGCCTTTGAAGGTTTAACTTTGGACTTGCACAATACAGCACTGATGGTTCATCTGGGGGTGGAACATAAATCCAGTTCCTGATAATTAACTAGCACCCTCAGAGCAGACGCAGCGTTTTCACCAAGTATTACCTTCTAATTTTAGTATGGAAGACAATGGGGAAATTCAGCGGGAAGACGTCAATGAAAATTTAACCATCTGGACATTCTCGCATACTGGTGGGAGGGTGATGATTTATTTTCAGCAACCTCTCAAGCTGAATAAGAGACGCCTACTGCTTGAAAATCTGCGGAGAGGAAGAGATATGTGAGCCGCTTTTGTGAGCAACAAATCCAAGAATTAAGAGCCATCTGAAAGGAAAACACCATCCAAGCTCTAATTACAACTCAAAAAACAGGGACATATATAGCTGTGTGCAGGCAGAAGTCCCAGACACAAATGCCATTTTTATCTTTATAATTGTTTCAGCAGCTAAAGCAGCAAATTAAAAGTTAAAGGATGATTAAGTTGCTCTTTAGCACGATTATTTTAGAGATGTTTTTTCAATCAAGCTGTACTCCTTTTTGATGTTATCTTGCTGCCAGATGAATGATGAAGACGAAAAAGATGACAGCATCATTTAACCTGATTCTATTTGGGATATGAACAATAGTGTTGGCAGCTATTTTTCATACAATTTCAGTAAAAATCCATCATCTCTGAGTCACAGCTGTTTTATTGCCTTGTGTCCACTAGATGGCAGTGTTAACTTGGGCCAGCAGCTGAACAGGAACAAACATCCAGCATCAATTTGCTGTTTTTACAAGAATTAAAAAGAAAAAAGCAAACAGACACACAGTGTTGAATAACCTTGAAAAAAAGAGGATGCTGGTTTTCATGCCACACGTCTGAGGTGTCTCTGCACACACTTTGTGATCCTCAGGTCACAACAATCACACATGCATGTGTCAGCACATACCACCACAATCTTTGGACATGATCCATCTAATTAACAGATTTAGATAACTGTCAGGTGGCGGAGGCTCAGAGACGTTTCAGGAAGTGTCACGGCACTTGGTAATTTCAGCGGTGGAGTTGATCAAAAGGCCTTTGCAGAGCAGCATGTGGTGCACTTATATGAGTCTTAATGCAAATTATGCCCAGGAAATTGTGCAGGAAAGTGGCATAATTATAAGCCATTGAAAGTCCATTGTCATTCCTGTCTGAGAGGTCTCTCTTGAAAAATCAGGAGCTGATGGAAACCCTTCTAAGTACCTGAGATAGAGCCAGAGGGGGAAAATGACTGGGCCTGGGCTGCCATTATGCCATGGTATCGCAATTACATCCAATGATTGGCAGGAGCATAAATTAGCCTCTGTCTTCATGGGGTGGTTATGTTTCCAGCCAGAGCTAAGGTATCCCTTTTTCACATGGTTAAAAAAATCAGCAACACTCTCTATCCAGCTGTTCACAGTGAAAAACAGGATATTATTTTGCTGTTTTCCTCTCTAATTATTCCCTTTACTACCCTAGTTTATTTCTACGCCCAATGCAAATGCATCCTCTGGCGGCCTGAACACCAGAGATTCATGTTTGTGGTGGGAACCGTAGAGCACCAGCTGTCCTTTAAAAAGGGAAAAGCTACAGAAAAAAATACAGTTGATGTGAAATGTCTTCCTCCCTTCTCGTCCCCAATCATCAATAATTCACTGGCTTCGACATTTGAACTAATTATGGTGCACCAACGGCCTATTTGAGCAGGGTCCTGTCAGATGAAAGCTGCTAGGTCCTTCCTGTCAGCGGTGGAGGCAGGAGGATGAAGCGACAGAGGTGGAGGCTGAAGCCATTAAAATGAATGGAAAGCTCCTCTAACACTCATACACCTCTGACACACATACACACACAAGCACAACCAGGAAGTGCTGCCTCAAATACACACACTCATAGCTCACAAAAACTAAGGAAAAAAACATGAATTGCTTCCTTACACACCCACACTTATACAGACACATAGAGACATACATAAACATGATGTGCTACAGTAGCTCACATGCACATAAACACACAGTGACTTGCCCACCACCTGTGTGGGTTGTTTGGCCTCCTCATCCAGACCTCTCTGGTTTTAATTAGCCTGCTGCTGAAGTGTTTTCCTTTCTATACTCTCTGAAGGGCGACGATAACGGCTACAGCTGAGATGGAGGCTCTCTGCTGGTTTGTTTCATTAGGGAGAGCATAATGACCCTGCAATCACAACACCAAGAAAATACCTACCCTAATAATTATTTTCCTCCTAATGGGTCTGTTTATAGTCTGCTATGGCTTTTGTCATCAGCGACTCAACAACTGAGAAGATTAATAATGTTAATTGTGATAATAATAATAATAATCACATGTATTTTTTGTTTTGTTTTTGGTCCAAATGAATTAAAATAATCAAAATGAACCACAGATAGGTGAAAACTAAAATGTAACTGCAACTGTAAACTCTCATTTTTACACTAAATCATGAGCGAATCTGACTGGCGCTACCCCTTCCCTAGTGAAAATGTGATGCGTATTAATGAATGAAAACTGAAAAACAATGACAAACTGCTGCCTTAAATATAACTGACATTTTTCTGGTGCTTTTTTCTGGCAGAGTTAAAGTCAGCTTTTAAAAAAAAAAGCACAGTGTCTCATTTTTACACAAAAACAATTTGATGCTTAATAATGTTTAATTAGGGGTTTAATTTACTATTTGTATTTTAAATGTGCCACTCCTCTCTGGGTTTATGCCCCAGCCTGGCCACCCCATCCAAAATTCTCTAGATCCACCCCTGCACTAAATACACAGCTAGCACAGCTTAGAATAAAGACTAGAATGTTACCTTCCTTAACTCATTCAACAACTAAGTTTCTATGGTAATAATCAAAGGCTGACCACCAACTAAAGAGACAAACCAGGTTCATAGTTTGATGTTTGCCAACAAGGTTGTGAAGTGAGTCAGACTTCACTAACCTCCTGGATATACGTATATGCATATAGGAAGAAGCTCTTTAGTAGGAAAAGGGGCTGTAATTTACCTTGAATTCCTGACAAATAAAGAACCAGACAGCTTTGTACAACGAAACAAGCCTTGATATCTATCTGGTCTGTTTATATATTGAAGCTAAGGTAGTGCAAGCAGCCTCAGGTAGAAATGCTGAGGTCAAACCTTTCATATTTGAAGATGATCAGCGAAATGTTTCATTCCAATGTGGACTTTCATCTTTCTTGTAAACCAAATAAAATGAAGACAGAAGGACAACATATATTCTGTTCTCCTTTCTTAACCTAACCTTCTTGACCCTATTTCCAAATTGATTGGCAAGTTCGCTTCTAACGATGTTGGATGATAATGTAATGATGAGCTACCATCAGCCAGTTCTGGTACATCCTGTACTTAACACCACAGGAGCAGCTGTTTGGATCGCCAGGTTTCTGTGGGAGATACAGTGTCATCAGCATAGCAGGGAAACAAAGCATTATGGATTATGCTGCTGAGTGGGAGTATGAGGGGGAGGATGAGTTGGTTATTGAGAAAGCTGAATTGGAAAGGTAGGAGTCAAGCCTTTCCAAAGCTGGATTTGGGTCGACAGAGCATAGAAATCTGGTTCTCTGTGTTCGCAGCAGCAGAGTGTAGTGAGGATGCTGGCAATGGTGTATCTGAAGGTAAAGCAACACAGATGAAAATAGTGACTGGTTTTGAGATGTACAGTATGTTGCTTTCTGTACAGTGTACTGCGTTGCATGTTGTTCTGCTTCCTGCCACTAGGGACACTGTGTTCACGGGTTTTCTACGTCTCCTGTTCGTACTGTCGTGCTGCTATGCTACAGATCACCAATAAACAGTTGTTAAATGCAAGCCATCCTCTCCTGATTACTGGCCATCCACCACAAAATGATAATGGTGGTCACTACGGTGGCTTCTTAAAATATATTACACATTACTGAAAAGCACTAAAAACTACGTTTATACCTCCTGTGCCAGACAAGCACAAAATTTTTAATAAAGATCTGCAACAACACTAAACAACTTTGTATTTGTGTTACTTCAGCTATGGTGCTTTGATATAATGTTACAGGACGAACACTGAGATAATGATACTAAAAAACTGTTTTGCTGCTGAGACATATTAAATTTTCTGTTAACATGTCCTGCAGAGGTGTGTGGGTATATGAGCCAGTGATTCATGCTTTTGTGTGTAACAAAGCTAATCCTCTGTGTGTGTCTGAGAAAAATATCCCACCTGGTGCAGGATAATTCCTCCATTGTGTGTCCATGTCCTGCTATTATCTTCATTTTCTTGCTTTGAATCAGCTTCTCGTTAAGACTCAGTGACTCATTCCAGCACATATGTCACTATACATCCAGTGAAGCATATTTGCCTGTCTGGACATATTTACATACATCTTTACACGGTACACATGTACAAAGCCTCTTGCAATGATGTTTCTTTATTCATTTGCTCTATTTCTCTCAATATGTTTGATTGCTCACTGGTTGTAGCAGCTTCATTACTCTCTATATGCCTCTTGTTCTCTGTGGATAAAGCTAGCAAAGGTCCCTGCAGACATTATTAAAATTTCATCTGAACTTAGCCAGTCGATTAAGGAGCTACAACCATGATGCAGCAAGATACTGCTGCAGTTAAATGTATGACTCAAATAATAGACAGTGCTGTTTCTAGACTTGTGACAAGCTGTTGTGGGCAAGAATGTTTAAACAAGAAAAGGACATGAATAAATCTCTCTTGCACAAATCAACTTATTATATATTTGATGTAGTTTCATACAGTATATATACTGTATTTCATATATTTGAGAAAGGCTAAAAATAAAGAGTGAGAAGAGGCAACTGTGGTGCCGATGGAGCTAATCAGAAAGCCTGAGCAACTTTGCGATACTGGAACGTTCTTGTTATTCATCCCTATATCTTCCATATCTCTTCATATATGGAAATCGGTTTGATCACACTAACTTGCCTCTAATTAGTGACTCTCGTTTATCTGATGGATCATTACCTCCACTATCCAACTGCTGTCAGACAGTGAACACCAGATTTCCTTAGTTTTTTGCTACTAGCAAGTTTGTCTATACACTAATACACTTGATATGAATCTAGGACATCATGTGTTCATAATTACCTAAAAAAGTTCAATTATCCAAAGGTGTGAATTTATATAAACACTGGCATGGTGTTGACTTGATTTTACACTCTCAGGATTAGCACAGAGGTTTCTGACGTGTATTACACCGTTCAACTTGTTGAAAAACCCTCGCTTCTCCAGGTATATCTGAGCATTTCGCTCCTTTCATCATGGCTGGCAAACCTGCCTGCTATCATATAATTAAATAAGATTTATATCATCACACAGAATAATTCTGTGTGGGCTGATGGTGAATATTTCTATAGCCAACTTTCCCCCTTTTTGCACCAGCCCACTCACACAGTAATTGAGAAACTGGCATATCTGAATATACAAAAAATTGTGGTGTGGGTGTGAAGATGTCCACGGTTGAGTGGCCAAATTCAACCCACTCAAACTGCTAATTGTGAAAGTACTTATCAATAAATTTCAATGGACATTTGTGATACAGGTATAATTAGTTCTGTACTGTACCAGTATGCAGTCAAATTTACATATATGATGAATGATTTATGACAGAGTGGTTGCATTTCATTTGGCAGCACATTTTCATTCATTTGTATTTTTAGCTCCTGAGATCATGTAACTCTCTGAGAATGACATTCATAATTTTTGAGGGTTGTTCATTTATGATATCAAAAACAAAGGCAGCAAATGTGCATTCTTTGTGGGCATTACACTATCCTATCTTATACGCTGCTACTGATGCCATAAGGGGGAGGGAAGGCCTATAAATATAGTACAGCCAGCACACCTTCAAAAATCTTTGGATGATAGTATAAGTTCTCTCCGGGTACTCCAGCTTCCTCCCACAGTCCAAAGACATGCAGCTTAGGTTGACTGGTGACTCTAATTTGCCTGTAGGAGTGAGTGTGGTTGTGTGTGGCTGTTCGTCTACATGTCAGCCCTGTGATAGACTGGTGACCTGTCCAGGGTGGACCCCGCCTCTCGTCCAGTGTCAGCTGGGATTGGCTCCAGCACCCCACAACCCTATTCAGGAATAAGTGGTATAAATAATGGATGGATGGATGATAGTATAAATTTAAATGCCAATAAAACTTTGCAGAATGTGACTAATTTTGTTTGCTGCTAAGAAAAGGTGTCTCCTTCCCCTGACTATTTGCTAACTATAAAGCACTTGAAAACCTCCACCAACGCTGAACAACTCTCCAACTTACACCCAAACAAACTGTTCCTAACACTTCAAACTCAAGTTTAACTCATTTTTGGCCTCTGCAAAGTTATCCCAAAAGTTTTGGAATCAAGTCTGTTTTTTTTTTCTTTTGCTAGTTTTATAATAAACGGCTACAAGGTGATAATCATCTAATGGCACAAATCCCAGATCTGGATCATCACCAAAGGAGAATCAATTGTTGCTCAGTCCAAAGACAATCTGTCCACCAGTATCCATTAAAAGACATCCATACAGTCTTGAGATACCCTGATGAAAACACAACCTTTCAAGGTAGATATGAGCTAATTTTGGTGATGATCTCTGTTAACTGAAAACCTGTGGCTGTGTAAAGCTGTTTTTCAGCTACCGGACAGGTGCGAGTGAAAGGGCTGAGGTTCCCTTCTGGGATCCATAAAGCATTACACACACACAAATTTCAAACTCAAAGAAGCTGAGAACTCAACTAACAAGTGTTAACATGCCAGGAATCCACAAATTGTTTGACTTTGAACTAAAAAAAAAAAACTGCCTTAGTAGACGTAATGAAATGAATATTTTCCTGCAATGACTGAAATCAGTCTCAGTTTATTTCTCGCAGCCTGTCTTATGTGCCATCACATGAGTCTATTGACTGTGTAGAAGTGTGGATGTATATATCAAGCCAACCTAAAGGGACCCAGTCACAATGTTTCACCTCTGGATCTGCACTGAGGACATTTTTGTAGATTCCTTTAGCTCCTGCATTGAAGCACAAGATAACCGCTGTAGTTCAGTTGTCACGATGTGTGTTCAAGACATCATGGGATGTTGTACCTATGGAGCAGAGGGATTATGGAAGGCCGCTGCAATTGCACTCTCCTCATTAGATGCAGGGCTGACTGTGCTCATTAGGCCAGCGGCAGCACGATGGGGATCTATTCTCCTGAGGTGACCAAAGGTGCTTACACAGACCCTTCAAGTCTCAGTAATGATGCCCCAGACCTGTCACTCTTGTCACAAGACTGACATGACCTTTTTCTGGCTCATGTGCTGAAGGAAAAATAAATTCTAATCTCACAGGCAAGAATAGTCTTCTTTTCCCTCCCAAATTTGAAAGTCTGCCCAGTTTTGCATCACCATGCACTGTGAATCTTTCAGGGCTGTTAATGCACTTTCCATAATAGTTGAAAAAAAAAGACCATTTCATGTGAATTTATTGGCGATTTAAGTGATTGTGATCCAGGTTTTAATCTAAGCACAAAAGCCAGACTTTGCCATTAAGACCTATGAAATAGAGGCATGCTGAGCAGCGACAGAGAGGCTGAATAGATGTCTGGAAGCAATCTATGAAAGATGGCTGATCAATGGCTGCAAAATGAAATGGGAGTTGAAAAGATGTCTTTTAAAGCTCATGAAAAGGGAACTTGTTGGAGGGCGTTTTGTTCAGCTTTCCATTTTTAACCTCAATCATCTGAACACAGCATACATGAAAGGTTGAAACAGTAACACGGGGGCCTACTGTGACTCTGATGGCTCCTCTGATGTCAAGTGAGGCCAGGACTTATGTGCCTGTGCGTAACATTTTAAGGTGGGAATTGTATGTTGTTATTTTCTCTAAACACTTTTTTTGTCTTAGCTTTAAGTGCCTTTATGCATTTTGGGAGACTTTTGTCACTTTATATTCAGCACTTTTGTGCTGAGATACAGATGAATATGCTGACACAGCCTGGAAATCCTAATGATAATAAAATCTAGATGAGATTACACCAGTCCTAAATTGCATCAGGCCTTGTAAAAATGATCTGGTCAGATCTAGTCCTCACAGGAGCCTTTCCAAACAAAGCCTGATTGTAATGGGCCACATGAAGCGCCAATTTAGCCCCACATGAGCTCCAACATACAAATGAGAGCGAAGACATACATTACGGTGAAAACATACATTAATCCTAGCCAGATTGGGGACTGTATGAATTATGCTAAGAACCTTATCTGTTATTTTTCCTTGGTCTCCTGCTGGGTGAATTGATTGCATTTTTGGTCTTAATCCGCAGCATGCCATGCATCTTGGGAGACAACCAGGGAGCCATCTTGAATAAATAGAATTTGGACTTGACAAAAGCCTCCTCCAGCTGAGCAATGAGAAAGCATCCTTTTACCACTGCGCATCCCCTGCTATGCCACATGACATTAGAAAATAGCCAGCCAGGGTTTACATAGAAAGGCTGTATCGATTTTCTGCTTCAGCTGCAATTTTTCTTGGAATATTATTTGTGTATACGACACTCATCAGGATTGATAAACCGAGTTTGTAAAACGCCTTCTGCTGTGGCGGTCCTCAAGAAACATTTCTGTGCAGCTGGAGAGGGCGTTTTAATGAGATTAATTAGATTGCTTATGAATGATGGTCCTCCTCCAATTACCTGGGCCATAATACCATTTTCCTCCACCCAGGGCGTTGTGCTTTGTGGAGCAGTGCCAGCCTTGTGCATGTGTGAGTTTGCAGCAGGAAATGATTAATCATCTCATCACCATCCCAAGAGATAAAATGACAGTAAAGAACAAAAGCCTCTCATCGGCTGTGGCGGTTTAAAGCCAAGAATCACTTCCTAAACGCCAACTCTGGAGTTCAATTAGACGATACAGGTTCAGCCTTTTAGTATGCAAGTTTTCTCAGCATTGTACCACAACACTGCAAAGGTCCATTCCTTTTCTATAATGAGGTTCCACATCCCATCAAATGACAGAATATCAAAGGTGCTTTGGCAAGACAGAGACAGTGCTGTTCCTGTTTTTCATTCCTGGAGGAAAGCAGTGGGGTACGGCCACCCTAGCATCTCTTTCCTTTCCCTTGCTGAAGGGCAGGAAGGGTCACAGACACAGAGGGATCACAGCAGAGAGTATGGCAGGCAAGAATCAAACCACAGCAGGATTCAGCCACGGATTGGAGAGCTGGCGGCTCCACGCAGTGTGCTGTGCAGGCTTTTATTGGCCCTTCTCCATCACACCTGTCACACAAGATTGGGTTTGTAGCTGCACTTCCTTCAGCTGAAAAGGCTAAAGTAGATTATGGGGGCAGGCAAGGTTGAAATGGAATAACCAATGGAATGGCACCAAGTATAATGTCTAACTGTCTGAATGCAAATCATAACAGAATTATGAATGATTTGTAGAGTTTACTGTGTTGCCTTGATGGAACAGCAATTGTCAAACATTTTCATGTCACCAGAGCCAATCACAACTCAGTTACAATAATCATTTTTACATGTGCTAATGTGTGCCATCAAGGGAACGGCTATGGAATCAAGTTACAGTGTTATTAATCTATTTCTCAATTTACTGTGGACCCCCAGGAGCAATGGCACGGCCTCTGGAAGTCCTCTGACCCACATTGAGAGACACTGTTACAACACTGAGCATGTTAGCATGAAGAGGGAATGTACTGCTCTTCCAGTGGTCCTTTCTTCTTTATGATGTGTGGTATTGACTCAAAATAAACTACAGTTCATTGTAATAAAGGAATATGTCACCAAATTGTTCACTTGTCTCAGATTCTATCAGACATACTGTATGTTAAAAAAAAACATCTTTTAGTACTTATAAATCAAAATCCCTCTTTTCTGCTGTTAAACTATTTCATCCATCAGCCTTTGGATACACACAGTACATTATAGTGTAGGTTTATGATGTATTAATTTTGATATCACAGGTTCATTGCTGTGGTTTTTCACTGCAATGAAGATTTTCTTCAAATGTCACAGCTTTTCTTTTCCTGCTGTCCCTCCGTTGTCACCAAACTGAGATTTTCTACCTTTGTGATTATTTCCGCTACAGAACATATTTACCCAGCTAATTTTGGCTGTGTGACTTTCAGTGTATGCTGTGTTGCCATGTAACCTGCTAAAATTTCTCTGCAGCAGTGGCACTGAGGCAAAGGCGTTGATTGCACTTGATGGAAAAAGTGAGTTGGGTTTTGTTCAGATGCTGACTTCAAAGAAGGGAGGGAAGGGAGGCGTTAGACAAAGAGCAAACACACAAACCTCGGTGGCTGTCTGTCTGTGTTTGAGTCCATCTATATTACTGTCATCACCTGCAGAGGTACCGTTTTTCCTCTGGGTTGATAAGTTGTCCTACGCAAACAGTGACACGTGGCTGCAGTTCTGCTCTTTACGCAGCAGACCCCATGGGAAGAACATGAGGTGTCTTCATCTGGGCGCCACCTCATTATGACTGCCTCACGCCACTTCCATCCTATTCCAATATACACTTCTCCTATGCCAAACACAAACACTTTATTTGTGTAATGCACAGAAATGCTACACTTTATCACTGCTTTCCTTCCTCACTCCTGAACACCTTTTGGGTGTAATAAAACAGATCAGAGTCATTGGGTGCTGACAGAGACTGACACTGAAACCTGCTGTTGTTGGAAAGCTGCCTGGGAGATGTTCATTACTCACAAAGCTTGTCGGTTTGGACAGGAGAGGAACAACGGTCTTATTAAGTGGAGACCTGGAGCAGCCGTAGGGGAAATACACACACACCCACACGTGCACCCACATGGGCTCTGAGAAAGTTTGAAGCTGTGGCTTCAACCGAGCTTTCCAATAGGCTGAGAGAAGTTGGGGGCTGCCAGAAAAATGTAAAACTTTCCAGTGATGGTGGAATTTGCTGAGTTCGGAGTTTGACATGGCTGACAGACAGACATATCGTGACATGACGACATCTACGATGTCAACGATAGAGCCTCAGTTCCAAGAGCGAAAGTAAAATTTAGCTGTGGAGAAATGTGACGGCCTCATTTTCACAGGAGCCTGCTGATATTGATTAGAGTTTTTGATGTCTGTCTGGCTCATTGCATAACTCTCACAAGAATAGATTCAATATTCCCGACATTGCTGTACCTGAAGCCTTGTTTCCATAGTAACTCTGCTCTCTGTCTCTCTAAACATAGGCCTCCTCACTGACTTCAGCTCTGTTCAGATCATCAAGCACAGCTGAAGAGGAGGCAGATGTGTGGACATAGACAATAATGTTCCTGACTTGAGGCGATGAAACAATTTGCTAGCTTGTCAGAACAACCAACGTCTTGCTGTTGTCCAAACCATAGAGGAACAGAAGGAGGCAACATAAAACCAGATGAAAATAGGGATTTATTTCACTCGGGAGCATTCATCTATCTTCCAGTAAGGAAGATTTACAAGGCACCACTTGTTGTCAATGAGGACACTTGGTTGTGTTTTCTGCTGTAAAGTTTTAATCAAGGCTCCCAATTCATCTCTCACCTGCTACTTTGCACCAAGTTTGCAAAATCTTAAAATAACTGCATCTCTCTAAACAACCCTGCTCTATTTCAGCCTCAAGCAAAATGGGTCCTTCATAAATCAAAACTACTGCAGTTGTGACGTTTCGAGGACGAGAGGGGAGTTGGCTGAATTTGCATTTGATGCAGTTGTTGCCTGTTTTTTTTTTTTTTTAGGTAAATCTCCACCACTACAGCATCTCCTGTAGCGGAGTCCAACAAGACACCGCTGATATAATCGCCAAAGGAGGTAGAAGAAAAGTAAGGATCTTTAAGGTTTTCAAAAAAATTCTGAACTTTTATATTTATCCGTCATAGTAAATGGCATTTCTGATATTTTAATGTGAGTTTTGTCTGTGATGAATCATGATGCATCTTTATCTAGGATTTTAGAGATCACACCAGTGAAGATTCAATGATTTGATTTAGGAAATCCTACACCTCTACAGCACTTACTAAATCTCTTCATTTCCTAAAGAAGAAACTGCGGATGTCTGTCGCAACCATGGCGGCTGCAGAGTTCTTCCTCATCTGGCTCCTTTCTTTGGCTTGGTGAGCCGTCCTCTGTGGAGAAAAATGGAACATGATGTAATAGGTTAACTCTGCAGTCAGCAATGAAAAGAAAAGTGAGATCAATATATTGAGCATCTCTAGATTAAAGTGTCTGAGCGGTGGCATAAACAGCGAGAAGTTCCCCTTATCACAACATGCAGTTCTTCACATCAGTTTAAACACGTCAGCACATGAAACTTCTCCTTCCAAACTGACACCCACTCGGATGAAAATGCTCTCTGACGTTAAAGTAAGGCACATTTTAGGTCACAATAAGAGCTGTGTTTTGAAGCCTCTGCTCTCAAATCAGTTTTTAAGAACTGAATTGTCTGTGATTATGAAATATTGACTGAAAAAGATCAAGAAGGAAGTCGTTCCCAAGACAGATAAATAGCATTCTGCTACAAATATATATCAATATGTCATACATCCACATCATGTGATGTTATTACAGGCAATATATAGCTTTGTGAGGGATGGTATGACTTTTGATCAATGTGTTTGACCATGTATCACATTACTGCCACCACAAATGAATCTCAACATGAGTGATGAGTCTTCCTTTTCATACAGGGATAAAGGAGAGGTCTATCCACCGTGCACCTTAAATGTAAGACAAATTGCTTCTGCCCCTTAAGCCCTTTAGCTCTAAAAGTGGATGCTGCGGTTGCAGTGATGCAGAGTGTGCACGTACGGCTTTGTGACAGACGGTGCAGAGCGTCTGCAGGTTTTCCAGAGAGCACTGTCCTCCTCCACTGTAGACCGGCCGGATGTGGTCAACCTGCCAGAAGTCTCCTTCGACTGGAGCGCAGATCATCTTATTCAACTAGAAACGCACACACAGAAAGCAGCATCTCAGTACTCGGACTACACTACAGCTTTAAATTGCCAAAATCAAGCTGTGATTGCAGTGCCCTCCCAAACCATCCATCTATGCTAAAGTAAATTTTCTGAAGTGATGTGATGTCTTTATGAGAATACTACCATGACCAAAACTGTACTATTACAGCGCTCACAAAATCATTTATATTAAACAAGTCACAGCACCACAGGGTCACTTGCAATGTGCTTCGCAATAAAGTCTCGAGGACTACACATGACAGGAAGACATACATGGTAGAGATCCAGCACAGGAAATAATGCAAGTAAACTGCAGAAAAAGGCCAATGATAAAGGTTTAAAGTGAGATTAGAGCAAGCCTGTGTGATGTGAGGATAAGACCAGTTGATGAAAACAATAACTGCACCAAATCAGTGACTATGAACTTTCTATTATCTATTACTAGCAGATGCCTCAGCTACAGCAAAAAAAAAAAGAAAAAAAAAAAAAAGAAAAGTTTTTGGCCTACATCAGCTGTACTGAAACTTAATCAGTGAGAACTTCTTAGTCTGCTAGACAAAGACAGAAATTAGGTTAAGACAAGTAGGTCAAGACACTTCCTAAACACTACACTAGTGTTTCTGAGCTGTTAATGAGTTAGGAATAACCAGAATTTTACATTTTTAGAATAACACACACACACACACACACACACACACACACACACACACACACGTTGTTAAAAGTGTTGGACTTTAAAAAGAAAGCCATTTTTTCTCATAATAATGTTTCCGTTTCATATTGAATACAACATTGATTTTCTATTTTAATAAAATAGCAAATATTTTAATAATGCTTCCATTGAAAATGACACAGACACCAATGTTGGGAGCCTAATATTCTGTAGCACACCCTAGTGAGATGACCACTGCAGCCAGGCTCTTTGTACTATAGCTCTTAATGAGACTTGTCCACTTCTCAGCTGGTAGTTTGGCTTCACTCTCCCTGAGCAAGCTGCTCCAGTTCTCTCAGATCTGATGGGTGCTTTCTCTCAACTGTGAGTTTCAGCTTTTTCCACAGACGTTTGGAAGGACTCACTTCTCACTATGCAGCATTTTCTTCTCATCTGTTCTTGGTACTTTTAGATAGATGTTTTAATGTTATTATCCTGTTGGAGCGGTGACTGAGACAGAGCTCTCCGACACTGGGCACTATGATTCTCTCCAGAATGCCTTGATAATCTTCTGATTTCACTGTGCCCTGCACAGATTCAAGACGCAGCAAAGCCGTCCCATAATGTAAAGTAACCAAGCCTACTCCATGTTTCACAGTGGGGATGGTGTTCTTCATTTTATGACTCTCAGTGCATTTCATCTGTCCATGATACTCTCTCCCAGAAGCACCAGGGCTTGTCCTTTCAGCAAACTTCACTCACCCTTTTGTTTCTTTTTCAAAAGTGGGCTCTTCCTGGATCTTCCTGCATTGGGACGAGTTTCATTCAGAGAGCCATGTACGCAGTGACTGGACACTGTACCATGATCTTGGCGGTCAGCTTGTACCTGCACTCTTCTTTTGTTCAATGTGTGCTCATTTTGGCTTACAGTCCCATGGACCTTAACGGATAGTCAGAGATGTGGGTAAAGAAGCAGAGATAAGTTGAATTTTGATCTCCTTGTAATTTATATATTAGTCTCCAAACACCTATATAGAGTTACTTGTTGGGCCTTCACTGGACCTGAACTGCACCTGTGTTTACAGGACCAGATTACAGAGCTTCTTGTGGCAAAGGGAAAGCACTGGGAACAACATGACCTGGAAACTGAACCAGCCTGTTGTTGCTTGCTGCTGCTGAACAAAATGTTGTATTAAAACAGCAAAAACACTGATCAAAGATAAGACAAACATAGAACAGAAGAAGAAATGACAGAATGCAGACTGAAAGAGAGAATACAGAGAAAGAGCAAAGGATGATTGAGAGAATCAGAAACAGAGGAAGAGAAGTCTGGTGGGAAGAGTTCAGGTCCAAAAATCTATTTTCCTGCGTTAAGTGCTACTCTGCTGACTTTAAGGCAGCAAGCTGGAATTGATCCCAACAGATTTAAAGAACAGGCCTGATCACCAGACCACAATTCACGTCTCTGTGCGCACACACACACACACACACACACACACACACACACACACACACACACTTCAGTCAATTTAACCTGCATTTGTGACAAAACCACACACCTTGCTACACCAGACCCCACTACTACACATTTACATACACCAGCATTCTGCAAACAGGCAACTAATGTTAACACACACACACACACTAAAATACCGATACACACATGCCAACATTCTCACATACACCAAACCAGACCTCAAGGTGCTTATAAAGACCCATACACACAAACCAGAACCCCCAGTATACACCAAAGAATAAGCCTATAATCTGGCGGCTCCTTCACTGCCGCGTCTTATCATGTGGCTGAGTTTGTTTCCTCTAAAGCTCAGAGCATCGATCGCCCTGATGCTGCTGCCGACGGCACTCAGGAGGGGGCTGAGTGTGTGTGTGTGTGTAGGGAGGGGGGGGGAGTTTTGTAGGATAACAGCCAACCAAATCAAACAGGCTTACTGGTCGAGGCCTGGCACTGGGAAAAAAATCAATGGGCCTAGCAATCCATTTTCTGGGAGCTGGCCCCTTGGAGTGCAGATCAACCTCTGTCTGTGTGTGTGTGTGCGTGCAGGTGGGTGGGATGGAGGATACAGGGTGCTTTTATTTTTGCATTTACACAAAAACAAAGACAAAAAACATCTTTCCTTGTCATGTAGCTCACATCAGGAGATTGATATCAGCGAAGCTGTTGTGTACACTGTGGCGTTTCTAATACTGTAAGTATAATAAAGTGGTTACACTTCACATTGCTAGTTTAATAGTGACGCAACAATGTCAATTTTTATGGAGGAGAAACTGGGGTTTAATAAAGTTATCTATTTAAACTGGAAATCCTCAAGTACTAGTACCTCAAAGCTGTTTTCCACTTCTGATTATCATGTTGATGTTAGTATTTATCTCAAAGCTTCCACTGAAATATCTGTATGAAAAAAATGTTGTTGTCTGCTCTTGTGCCTGACCTGTTTGAGTGACAGCTGGGCAAGCCAACTGTTCTCCAGCATCTTCTTGCGCTCAGAGGGCGGGGCATCGTAAACCTTCCGAAACAGGTCATGGGCATTGAGGCCACAGTGCTGACAGACGCCCTGCTCCACCTTCAGCACCAGCGAGCGCATGTACGACTGTCTGGAGCGCAAGTGAAATTCCTCCTGGCACCTGGGTGAACACAAATACATCTGGACTGGAATCTTCACACATTTACCTTAATGTTGTAAAGAACTGGAATTTTCTACTTACATAAACAAAGAAAAGGTGTTATTTCTTTTTTTCTACAGAAGTTATGAAAGAATCATCTCACCTTGTCTAAATGACCTGAATCTTATATTTGAAAACCACTTGAGGAAATTGAATTTCCACCTCAAATAGGAAGCAAGACTAAAGAGCTGCACTCATTTAGCTAGCCGAATATGTGAGAGAGCAGAAAAGAGTGCAGGGTCTCATTCAAGGATAGGAAGACTGAACTGGCAGTGTTTTTCACTTTGCATTTAGAGTATTCTTTATATTGGCATTAAAATACAATAATTATGAACTGAGGTTTGAGAAACCGACTGCTGCCCAATCCACTGTGCACCGGTCTCTGTAAGGTCTCCGGTGCCTGTCGTGGTGGCAATCCCCGAACCCGGTGGTGGACACCGGAAGTAAGGGATGCCGTCAAGCTGAAGAAGGAGTCCTTTCGAGCCTGGTTGGCTCGTGGGACTCCTGAGACAGCTGATGGGTACCGGCAGGCCAAGCGGGCTGCAGCCCAGGCGGTTGCGGAGGCAAAATCTCGGGTCTGGGAAGAGTTCGGTGAGGCCATGGAGAAGGACTATCGGTC
>NW_018127896.1:3253817-3318970 GCF_001952655.1 Monopterus albus | reverse complement strand
AGACCCAGGACACGCTGGAGGGACTATGTCTCTCAGCTGGCCTGGGAACGCCTTGGCATTCCCCCGGAGGAGCTGGAGGAAGTGTCTGGAGAGAGGGAAGTCTGGGCATCTTTGCTTAGACTGCTGCCCCCGCGACCCGGCCCCGGATAAGCGGAGGAAAATGGATGGATGGATGGGTTTGAGAAACCACTATAAAGGAAAGGACCATTATAAATATAAGCATTGCTTTTCAACAAAGCACAACAAGGTGAGGTCAGCATTATGCTGTTGTGTTTTTTAATTAGTTTTGCAACTGTAAAAGCTCTAAGTATAATTGAAATCTCGGGTGCCAGATGGGTGGGTATGAGTGCAGAGGGCAAATTGCAGACATAAACTATTACTATGATTTTCTTTGACTGATATCTTACCAAAGATTGTCTGAATTGTCCCACTGCAGTAAACCCCATCCATCTTGAGAACCAAGCAGGGGATTCGAAGATTTATATGCATCTGCTATTTGAAACAAATCTGCTCTACAGTTATATAACGTTTTTTGCAACTCTCAACCTTTTCAACATAACTGGAAATGTGCAGTTATTCCAGTAGATTACCTATAAATGTGTGTGTTGTCACTATACCTGTGGCTGCAGAATTGAGCACTCCAGGTAGCGGTAGAGCAGGCCTGCTGGCAGGACAGACACAGAGGGACACCTTTACTGTCCATAGCTTGTAGGTAGCCAGGCTCTGATGATGGCTGGTCCTCTAACACCTTACAAGACTCCTTGTCCTGCCTGCAGAGACAGATAATGATTACACAGGTTGGGTTCAGTCTTCAACTGCTCACTCACTGGGTTCATATGATTATTTTAAGAAAGGTCATTATTTAAAGAACTATATCAGGGCTTGTGAATTTGTCTGATTGGTTACCTTACCCAAAATCTTGACAGTTGGAACCTTAATCTCTGGGTCATAAATTCTCAAAACAAAAGATCTGTTTGCATGTGAAATGATGTATGTTCTGTTCTTCAAGCAGTTGAAGTGTCAGTTGAAGCTGAAACAGTGAAGAGGTTTAGAGTGTCCCTTGAATTATATGCAGTTAAACAAAACAATAAAATATACTAGGGAATGACAAAGTGGTCCTCTGAAAGGCTCACTTCACCAGCTCAACACAAGAAGTCCAGTTGAGCAGTACTACACTACATAACCAGTGTGAACACTTATATAATGACTTCTATGTCGCTGGGTGGCCTGTCTCCGAGTTAAGCCAAATTAAGTCCTGGCTATTTGAGAATATGTGATTATGTAGTGTATATGGGAACACTGGGTAAATGCTTAGAAATGCTCTAAGACTGGGTAAATACAGCACTTAGTTAATTGATAAATAACGACAAAATGCAGTATTCAGAACAACTTTCAGTGTCAAAGGATGGTGTTATTACACCAACTGGACATAATGCCACTAAATACATTTATTCTGTCTATGGAATCTGTTTTTTAAATTCACTTTGATTCGGGCAGCATAGCTGCTGCAGATTTCGAGCCCTTTGTGAACTAAACTTCAATGAGAAGTTACCTTGACAAATGTAGCAGACATCAATCCAAAAAGAAACATTCAGATTCAGTGAAAAGCTCAGTTCTTTCAACATCAACAAAACACCAAACACAAGTCAATATATATAAATTCATTTTCAAAATCTGTGCTTGGTTTGCATATTGCAGATGCAATTGGAAAGACATATGGTTGGTGTGTGTGAAATGTGTATGCAATGATGGTGATGTATTCAAGTATGTGTACTGTATGTGCATGCCCACCCTCTTGGCAGAAGACAGCAAGTTTGGGCATTTGCCATGTTGTCCCAGCAGGGCGCTAGAGCTACGATGGAGGGGACAGATGGACTAAATTCTCTTTCCCCATGGTTTACAATTCAGACAGACAGAGGAAGGAACAAAAAGCCAGAGAGACTAAACACTACAGAGGGAGATTTAATCATTGAAATGAAGAAGAAACCCTCTAAAAAGGAACCTCGCTGCTTCAAAGTTGAGAAGATACCAAAAATTGGAAGTACCAAGAGACATGCTTTGCCAGCAATGCCTAGTGGATGAAAGAGATCGAAATAAACTTTTTACTTGTGCTCCCAATCTGAGAATACTGACACCATGGTTCTTTGTAAGCACCCAGAAATGCATGGTTTACTAGTAACTCTAATTAATGCAATAGCCAGCAAAAAAATGCAACCAAATCAGAGAAACCCCAAAGCATGTATGAATGTAGTTTTGGCAAAATTGATTACTATATGTTTTATATCTAGCTTCAAAGTCATTTAAATTCATAATATGCACAAAACAAGAGCAAATGTTGGCAGCCCTACATCGCAGCACGAGGTAACTCAACTTCAAACCCCAGAAATCACGCAACATGCCTTAAGCAAATGGCACACAGCCTGCTAGTGTTTACTACCATGGCTCATCTGCGAAGCTTTATACCAAAGGAAACCAAAGTGAGAAGAAAAAGATCTGACACTGGTGAGTCCAGCTGTCAACCTTTTGGCGGAGTGTTTGCTCACGTCTAATCAGAACTGTGTTTTATACATTTTAATTTATCGCGTCCTGTGGATAGTGAAGCAACGACATTAATTAATACAGTGAAAATGGGACAAGACATGGTGTCTCTCAGCTATACCTAGCCCCTCCATGACAGTCTGCTGACTATAGTCCTTCTGTTGTCATTCCTGGCTCCTCCACCCTCTGTTATAATGGTCGGTCTGGACATTAGCCCCACCTGCCACCTAGCAAAGGTTATTAAGAGGTGTTTTTATCTATAGTGTTTTGTTAAGCATACTTTTAGAGAAAACTATATCTTGTTACATTATCAGGTTATGTTATGTTAGAATGTGAGCTAGACAGGAATTGTTAGCAACTGTCATTTATTTCAGAAATACCCCTCAAACTGTACAAAGCTGTATGTTGTACAGAAGCACAAATGCTGGACAACATCTTTAAAACTCTTCATGGATGAGGCTCTCACAGACATTTTGCACTGTATGTAACACTACTAGCTATGTGCATGCGTGTGACAGAGTGTGTGGGTTTTCCACAGGTTTCCATAGTGATATTCCCTCCTTGGGTGAGCTAGCCGTTGCATCTCACCCAGCAGATTGTATTATGGTCTATATTTACTGTACTAACACACTCAGCGGGCCTTTGTGCCTCTCAAGGCACATACAGATCTCCATGGAGACAGCTGAGGGAAGGAAAATGAAAATATACCAAATCCCAGAGAGGGAGCCACGTGATTAGACAAACCACCATCATGTAAAGACCATGAAGCCTCATCTCTAAAAACTACAAAGAAGGATGGACATGATTTATGAACTGTTAAAATACTTGTTGTACAGAATATAGCAAATGCACAGTTATCAGCTACAAGTGAATTTAAACAGAAAGATTTTGTGCTTATCAGTTGTGTAAACCTTAATATTATTAAAATATTATTTAGGACCTTTCCTGTCATGAACATCCATCTACGTTTGTCCTTTAACCCAGTGGCCCCCAACCACCGGGCCGTGGCCCGGTACCGGTCCGTGAGGCATTTGTTACCGCACAGAAAGAATAAATAATTTATATAATTTCCATTGCATTGATTTTTAGAGTCTGGAAGATGTTTTATTATGAAAAACGAACAGGATTTTCTCCGACGTATCATCCACCTGTGCCCCTTGACACGTCAAGACGCATGTGTCAGTCACAACATCACATGATACGTTGCAAAAAAAAAACAACAACCGCAAACTAGCAAAAATGAGTAAAAAACAAATGTCTTTGAAGAGCTTCTTTCAAAGGGGAAAAGGCCAACTGAGGAGCCAGAAGAGGAGCCCACGACCTCCAAGAAAAAGAACGCTTCTTTTAACAGACAATATCAGGAGTCATACTTAAAATATGGGTTAAATGCAACAGGTGACTCTCACGCACCAAGGCTGCTCTGCATGTCTGTGCAACAAGAGGATCAGCTGCTGGAGATCGCAAATGACGGGGACCTTAAACGTACATTTGAGACAACAACTCTGCCGATGTTCTGGATGAAAATCAAGCCAGAATATCCTGAAATCACTGAAAACCCTGGTACCATTTCCAACATCCTATCTTTGTGAAGCGGGCTTTTCTACAGTGACAGCAACCAAGACAAAATTACGGAGCAGACTGGACATAAGGGACACATTGCATGTGTCATTGTTTCCTATCAGCCCTAGATGGGACCATCTTGTTGCAGGGAAACAAGCCCAGGGCTCCCACTGACTCTGCATTATGGTGAGTTGATATAGTGTAGAATTATTGTAATTGCCTAATATAAAGTGTAATTGTTGCATTCAGATTACATACTATGAACTGACAAAGGTTTTTGTTATTGGAACCCCTGTTCCTCTACCCAGTCCGCGAAAAATTTTTCATGCATGAAACCGGTCTGTGGTACGAAAAAGGTTGGGGACAGCTGCTTTAACCTACCTCTCTGACACAGGTGGTATTAGTGAAGAGGCAGACCTCCGCCTAGTGAAGAAGTTTTCCTTGGTGACCAATTGGACACTGCCTCCCTCCTGCTGGGCCTTTTTCAGGGAGACCAGGGCCACATCATCTCTGCTGAGGTATCTGTGAAAATTGGATGAATGGGGCTGTGAGGGAATGGAGACGTTCTATAACCAGAGAGGCTGATGAAGAGAGCTGACTCACATGTAGAGCATGTGGGAGCAGTTGTAAGGAGATGGATTCATAAAATAATATTAGTACCAAATAAGATCAGAAATTTGATGTTGTTCAAGCATACCAGTAAAAAGTAGAAATCCTGGGGCTCTCCCACATGACAATAACACACACCATCACACACTGAACTGGCAAAACTTTACAAATGACCTCAGTGCACTGTCAGATACACTTTAATAATTTTCTTGGCAGCAATATGCACTTGAATGCACAAATTCTTCCTTTCATTGCATATTTGCTTTTTTGTGCTCATATTCTGTTTGTCCACTTCCCCTGCTGAATCCTATTACTATAGCTGCAGCTGCAGTGTAATTTCCCAACAGGAATCGTCAATCATCTAATCTAATCAATCTACCGCGCCACTGGTTTTTATGGCCCTTGTAACACAGATGCTAGGTGTGCAAAGTAAAAAATTGCCCAAAACACTACATCTCAATCTGGGCAGGATTAAAATGACCCCAGGTTGTCAGAGCTGACATGAAGATCAGGAGAGGAGTTTTGGGGAAAAACACTAAGTTGTTTGTTCTGGGTGACAGAAAACACCTAATTTCTTGAGAGAAAAGTGACCAATCATCAAATGTCACCAGGAAACACTGAACCTTTCCAAAGAAGGATGATATAACACTCTCATCGTCCCTATAGAGCAATTATTCTTCCTCTGTCCTCCTCTACAGGGAGGTCAGAGGTCATAGTCAACTAATAAAGATCAATCCTGCAGCTGGTAGATTCTCAGTGTGTTGCTTAAAAATACTTCGGCAAAGTGGATGATGACAAAGAGATGCAAAAAAGTATTGCAAAATAATATCCACATATCCACAATACATTAATAGGTAAACCTGAGGCATACTGGGAACTTGAGTCTCTGGGCCTGTGCCCTGTAGGGCTGTTCAGTAATCCATATATGTCAAGGTCATGTTAAAAGGCCTCTTTAAAAAAAGAGGGCAAAATAGGAGATGGATGGAGAAACAGGAGGGAGCCATCGTGTGGTGTAGCCATTTCTCACACACAATCAACTTAGGAGATAAAACTGCTCACTAACTGTTGTGTAGATCGATAATTAATGTCGGATTTTCCAAACATTTGTTCTGACAGCTATGTCAATTCTTGAACTTAATTTGATGAAACTTTATAGCTGGCAGACAAACAGTAGCTCTGCCACCTCTGAAATAAAATCAATAACTGGAATAGCTCCTAGAAGTTAGAGGACATGGAGAAAAATAAACAACATTATTTAACTAAAAAGAATAATTTACTTCACAGTAAAAGACAGATAAAACTTGCCTGAGGTTGTATGCAGAATAAAGGTTAAAACATTTTTCATCATCTGTTGATGGCAATTATTTCAAACTGAACAATAAAAAAAACATCTTTTTAGTTGAAATGTCCACACAGGTATTTTCCACCTGTTCTCCTGATTACTAATGAAACACTGGCCTCTGTGGAAACAGGTTATGCAGTGACATTTTGATGCCTTTCCACCACCTCCATCTGGACATGTTCTTTGGGAGGAGATGGAAAGAAGGTAGAAGGGGAAAAAATAAACGAAAAATGAGGCAGAAGGCAGAAAGTGAAGGAGGGAGACACATCAAAGGGGAAAAGTTTCTTTGGAAATGGAAGGGAGATGGGGAAAAGGTAAGTCTCCATCAAACAGTTTTCCTTTCCTTTGCTTCAAACAGTCCCAGCACAGAGGCCGGATGAAACGAGATACCTTACACTAAACTGGAGTCCAGCTGTGCCTGTGGGAGGATGTGGATGAGTATGTGTGTTTGCATGTTTTTATACAGCTAGGTGCGTGGACAGTAGTCCTGTACACAAATGTTTCTTATGCATTACATTTTCGGCCATGATCCAAACTCCTCTGGGATTTTGCTAGGGCTAGCCAGGTTCATGGATGTGTTGAATTATTTCTTTTGAGCATGGTTTATTTTGGGAAAACCAATTTTGTTTTAAAACAAGAACAATTTTGGAATTTTATCTGTCATTAGGTCAACTTGCAGTTCCATTGAGGAATATTTATTCAGGTGGTTCCCTTTGCTCTTTGTCTGGTGCAAGCACAGGCAGGACGCGGCGGTACACATTTCTGTACAACATATGCTATTAATCTGACTGACAGTTGGTGGTGGCTTTTCCATGCCAACATGCTAAATATAGAGCTAAAGCTAACAACCATCTGACTTAGCATAAAGACTTGAAACACAGCCTGGCTGTGTGCAAGTATTTTGCCCAAGCAAAGGCAACTAAATCCACCTGCCAGCATCGCTACACCTCACTAACTAACATGTTGCATCTTGTTTATTTAACCTGTACAAAAAAAACCCCAACAATTCACAGTTTTCAGCAGATTGTGAATGGGACTTTTCTTGGTCGCAGGCAGAAACTAAATTCTCCACTGGTTGCTTGGTAAGGGGTAGCTGCTAGTGGTAGCTTCATATTTACTGCATAGACATAACAGTGGCATCAGTATTCTCACCCAAGTCTCCCCAAGAAATCTGTGCATTTTCACTACCCCCGTAAAATAAATAATTTTAAAAGATGTTACAAAGAAGTGCTGGAGTTTGCAGCAGCTGTGAAAAAACAGCAATAACATGATTTGTGCTGGATTATCTGGTTTTCTGCTGGTAGTCTTTGATTTCAAAGCTGAAGGAGCGCTGAAGGAGCGCTGCTGGAGGCCAGAGGTTGCAGCGAGCTGCTGACAGCGTACCTGCAGACCCACACAGACGCAGCTCCACCCAGGCTGGCCTGCGGTTCAACACTGAGGTCAGACCTTGCTCAGCTGTGTGAAGTTAAAGTAACGAGCTGCTGCTCCACTTTCGCCCAGCTGAAGCTTCTTTGATTGATTGTTGCTCTCCTACATCAAGCCGCAGTGAGCCAGGTGCAGCAACAGTCGATTTGATGACACTTGTGGTCACAGGAAAGCCAGACTTGACTGGTAACAATTAAAACTACTTTACAAAGAGGCAATTACAGAACACAAACACATGAAGTGTTTATTGCTGAATAAATTCTTGCCATGAATAGTAACACAACTTTTAAGGATTATAACTTTAAAGGGACACCACCAAATTTATCTGGGAAGTTCATTTTATTAATAATCATCTCAGAATGTGAAAATGTCTTCAGCAGCTCTGGAGGAGCTTCACCAAGACTGAAAATAACCCTGTCTTCTCTGAGTTTTAGCCTGACACTTCAAACTCACAACAGATAGCCTAAGTTACAAACTGGGGGTGTGAAGTTTGAAAGATGTGGGCATTTACCAGGAAGGAAAACACTATGAAATTGCATAATGGGAAGTGTAGGATCCAATGTATTATGTGCTGTGACTCATACAGTACATGTGGCTAAAATCAGAATATATTGGCCTCTGCTGTTTTGATTTAGAATATTCTTTTGAAGATCTGTTTCTAATAATTGCCAGAGTATAGCTTTGTTGCAAGCTGTATAATAATAATAAAAAAATAAATAAAAAAAAATTCCCCACTCGCCCCCCTCACTTTAGAGCGGTCCCCTTCCTTCCTTCAAGCTCGGGTCCTCTCTCTCTCTCTCTCTCTCTCTCTCTCTCTCTCTCTCTCTCTCTCTCTCTCTCTCTCTCTCTCTCTATACACCAAATGTATATGTGTGTATGTGTATATACATACACACACACACACAATGTCAAAAAGTGATCTACACATTCTGAGCCAAATGTTTTGATTTTATATATATATACACACACATGCTGGACTATATAACTAACCACTGCTACTAACATATGTGCAACCAAATTTGTACACATATATACAAGAAAAATATCAGGTGCATTTGCTTTTTTTTTTTTTTTTTTTACAATGGCAATATTATAGAAGCAATAAACCATTTATAGCCAACGTTGGCAGTAACTCTGGCAATGAAGCATGCTTAGGCAGGATGCAAACTGGATTAAAATCCTCAACTCTTTCAGAATCACTGTAAATCACCATGAGTGGCTTATGACAGAAATATCCACAGTGTAGGAAACAGAAGCAAAGTGCATTAAGTTTGAAGTAGTTGAAAACTGAGCGTCTCAGTGCTGCGAAGGTGAGCCATGCTCGCCCCACTGAGCTGAAGCTGGAGCTTGATTGGTTCTGATTAGTGAATAAATCAAACAGGTATCAAATCAAGCTGGGCCAATTGCCTCCTACTCACACTTTGATTAGGTTCATGCACCCAAACACGTTCCCCAGTAGAGAAACTCTCTCTCTTACACAAACACACACACACTAGTCTACCCTGTAATTGGCAAGCTCTCCCTGCCTCTATCCACGCCAGCTGTAATTAGTGTGCAAGCAACAATGCTTGTTTGTCAAAAAACACACATGTTCACATACACAGTGCTCATCCCCATCCTCTGACACCCTTTGATACACCCACACACACAAATGTTATCCAGCTTTCCATGATGCCTAGGGCAGTTAATATTTACAAATCCACTAGTTCCTCTATGAAAGCTCACACATCGCTTCTTGGACTCTGACATAATATTAGGAACTAATTCATGTCACTGTCTCCACCATTTTCAGGTTTAAACGCACTAGCACAACGGGGGCGCTAGATCCACTTATTTCTTACTGATCAGCTCACAGGGGAAAACATATAGCCCAAGTCTCTTTGCTGCAGTTTACAGATTTATTTGCAGTTATAACAGGGGGAAGATTTGCTCCTAAAATGTTTTTAAATATTTTTAAAGCATTAATTAATTTCATAATTACTTTCATACAGAATTAAACTAAAGCAGGCTTTGCATTTCTTTGCTTGAAACCATAAATTGTGTCGTCTAAACTAACAGCTGTTGTTAGCAGATTAAATCTGGCTAGGGCTGTTGGAGTGTAAACGTTCCCAAATACAATCAAGTTCAGAGTAGAGATGCTTTTTAAAAATGTAACCTGTAACCTCACAAATTATTGCAGCTCAAAAATGTGAGCTATAGTTAGCTGAATATGCTAACATTTACAGCTTATGCAGATAAACAAACTGTTATATTGCAGTCTTTATTTTTCGCTCTTGGATTTGAAAACGCTAAAACCTTCCAAACTCTGTAAATCCCAAGAGTCGCTCTTATTACTACAGCCCGATGAGGAGCGCTTGAACATGTTGAGTAATTCATAGCATGACAGCGCTAATCACAGCAGTGTTAAAATCACTGTTTCAGGGAAAATGTTTAACGAACCATCAGTTAGTATGAGAATGGTTAATCACACTTAGGCGTTTGAAAGTCAAAGCAGCATGTTTGATTCAAAAACATGTTTTTAGGTAGAGTCTGACCTCTTGGTGCTGGAGTGAGGGGGCTGGGTGGCAGCCAGCCGCTGCAAGCCCAGAGCAGGGCTGTGGAAGAGGAGGCCGCTGTGTCGAAGCAGTTTCTGCTTCATGGCTGCCAGGCTGCTCCACTCCTGAACAAACCTCAGCACCTGCAGGGAGGACACCACATCTCACTTCATACCCAATTTCATATCTGAAACAGAAACCACTGGAGCATTTATCTTCAACACAAATTGATGGTCTGGACATTGAAGCCTCTTTAAAAGTAAACCATTTATTACTTTTCAATTTTGAAAATGCACTTGAACCGAAAACAAACAATCTAAACGTGCAGAACACACATACACACTGATACACAGGGAGACAGTTTTCCAGACAGATGAACAAAACCCATCAAAGCAAGAAAGAGCTGAACCAGTGCTATTGTGAAGCTTCTTGGTCGATGAGCAGTAGGCTTTAAAAAACATAAAAAAAAAAAAACATAAAAAAAAAAATCCACTGGCAAAATAACAAACAGCACCATACCAAGCACCAAGGCCTAATGGGCAATTTACCTACGTATATTACAGTCAAGGGTGTTTTTTTCCTGGATGATACCTACTCTCACAAAAAGATTATTTGTGTGAAGATAAAACTCAATATGCACTACAGTTTTCAAAGCTATCATATGATCCGTGCTTCCTTTGTTGATATTTTAGAAGTGAAATCCTGCATATTTTGAAAGGAATATTTCATTAAGTGCAACAAGATAAACAGTTAACATTACAGAAACAATAAAAAGCTTAACTTGAAGATGCAAATAGAAGTTTAAGAAAGCTCTGGATATTAATAAAGATGTTTTCTCAGATTGATATGACATGGCCCCTTGTTATGCTAATCAATGTCTTCAATAACTCATGGTGCTGCAGTGGTTAGCACTGTCACATCACAGCTAGAGAGCAGCTCCTGATGGGAGTACAGTACAGATGAAGACTCCTAAAAAGCTTTAGTTATAACCTGCGATGTAGCTGTTTCATGAGGCCACCCCAGAGTCAAATAGCAGAATCAGAGTCAGAAGTCGTGACTTAAGAGGAAAGTGGGATGGAGTTTCCACCCTTTAGGGTCTCCAAAGGTCAGCACGGTTAATAGGTGAGTATCAGACACTGTGCGAGCAGAAAATGGGATTTACATCTGTGCAGCTGGACAAAGTTGTATGTTAACCATGTTTTTGATATTATGTTACTGCAAAAAACATAAAAAGGCAAGAACCATCAATAATCCTAACAACTACAGTCTGTGGATCTAAATTCTGATGGCTTTTCTTTCACTGTTTTGCAAAAACTATTAAAAATAAATTGATCAGCCACACATGTTCCTCTATTACAGTGAACATGGGAAGTGTAGTTTATGGTGACTCATTCCCAGACATACTTTGACAACACCGGGTAGAGAAGCTGGAATAGCAACAGAAGGGTTGAAGGCAGCAGAGTGTCATGGAGGGAGGAAGTACACCTGAGAGACACCACGTCCTGTCTATTGTCACTGGAGTAATGTGTAAAATCTTAGTTAATGTAACTTTAAGAAATGATTTAGTCCTCTTAAAAAATGAAACTGTATACTTATGAGTCATGGTAAAAGATAAACATGTTCAGTAGGAACCGGTGGGCATGAGGCTGAGTACTATAAACATGGCAGGGAAGTCTGAAATCATCATCAAAACAACTAATGCATAGTTTTGGTCTTTTCATATTATTTCTAAACAGTAAGAAAAGTACAGAATTATGCTGGCCTCACTCTGTAAGTGGGTGAACTCATACTTAATGATTATCTTCTCAGAAATGCATTAGTTTTGTTCCATTCCCTTGAAAGGTTGTATTTTCATTACGTTTAGATTATTCAAATACCATTTTAAAATGACTGACCATGAATTAATTTTAAGGATGTTTGCTTGGGCAGCCTTGGTCTCTTTGTTTGTACTGGGTGTGAGCTAAGTTTACACACCGCTGCCTCCCTTTCCAAGATGTGTCACAGCCCACATTAAACTCCTTGCTTAGTATTGATTTTAATGGACAATTTGAGGGTAACGGGGCATAAATGATGGGTCAGAGGATGGATGCAACTCACGCCTTTGTTTTACAAAGCAACATAAATAAAGTGACAGGTGGGGCGTCTGTCAGCGGCTCTGGATCTGCCATAGCAGATTGCAGGATTTAATATTAGCTGGTTGGCGTGAGGGATCATTTCAGGCAATGATCCGTCTCCTTTAACGACCCTCATAAAACACCACTTTCTCTTTTGCTGTCTCCCAAACCCCGACCCCCACCCCTCAACCCACACACACACACAAAAACCTTTCCTCCGATCTCTACAATCCCCCAAACCCTCCTCCCTATTCTTCCAGGCCCTGCAGTGCTGTCAGGCTCCTCTTCCTCCTCATGATCAGGGGTGTCATTTGTTTCACATGGCAGTGACATGCACACACACACACACACACACACACACACACACACACACACACATCAGTTAGGTTTAATAACCCCTATAGCCTCATCTTCATTGGGTCAGTAGAATTGAAATCATTCTACTGACTGTGATATCAAACTAAATTATCTTAGTCTAAAATTAAAGTCATCCTTAAAGCAGCCTATGGGTGAACAAACTGACAAAAATTCAACTGTAGATTTGTAGATTCTTCTCATCATCTTGGAAACCTTGTAAAGTCATATGGCTGCATTTTTTCTTCTCTTTCTAGTCAACCAAAAGAACATGCTGGCACATTTCACAACCAAAAACTGTACCAGTTTTCCCCTTTAAGATATTTTTATAGTTATGACACGCTAAGTAGGTGCATCTCCCTTGTGTACACACACCAACCCACAAGCTCACACCCACATATTCATGAACATCAAAAACGCAGACAAGAGACACACAAACACACACAGAGCCCTGTGGGAAGGGCAGACCTGTATTCGATTTTCCCGACGCCGGCTGAAGGCCTCAGGCAGGTCATCCCAGTTGGTTAGTTTGATGTCCAGAGGGACAAAGCTCAGGTTCAACGCAGTACCATCCTAACAGATGAGGAGACACAGTTGAAGAAGACAGCCTTAAGCAGAAAGCTACCCATAGCACCATAACTCTTAATAGTGCACATATTCACCCACTTCTCCTGTTCCTCATCTTAGTTACAACTGCAGTGGTGATTATATGTTGCATATAAGCCCTAAGATATAGGATGCCAACTTCTCAGTTACCTCTATTGATGAAGGTTAATCTGCCCATGCTTTGAGGTATCTGTGATTTCTGACTCCACCTGAGTACACTGGAAGTGGGTGTAATGTAATTTACAGTGCTCATAGCAGTGACAAATTACATTTACATAATTCACCAGAAACATCTCGTTCTAGAAACAGTGTCACCATTACTCTTGATAATCCATAGAGTTGCTTCAAAGAAAAATCTCAGCCTAGAAAAATAAGACTATTTGTATTTCCTTCTTTCTTTTTTTGGTCATAAACCTTTGAGTCATAAATTATAAATATATAAAGTATATCTTTTTCTAAACTCAGGGTAACTGTTTGGTTGTAGGAATAATAAAGAAATTGCAATAAAATGCTTCAAATCACAGAAAACATATATTTAAGGCTGGATACAGCAAGAATAAGTGAACTATCCCTTTAAAATTAAAACTATTACTGTAGATTTTCTTTGTGAAACAGAGACTATCTTTACATGTGCTTTATAAAGAAATCATTTAATTACTCTTCCAATCAAGTTCAAGAAAAAAGTGCTAATTCCCCTGTACCCTTGTCAACATCATTTCACATTTCGTACAAAAATTTGAAGCTATAAACAGCACAGACTAATTAAACTATTTAAATTTTGTTAAGCTCAAGCAGTTTGTTGACAGTAAATTGGTCTGTACTTTCTGATTAACAAACTTAATTTTTTTAAGATGAAATGCCCAAAAGAAAAAGAAAAAAATACTGCAAGTTTATCTAATGTGGTGAAGGGAGACAGTCAGTCGTTTTGGTTGAGAGTGAACCACCCTTACTCTAAGCCAGAGACACACCGATAAAACACACTCACTCAGTGGTTCTTTGAAGCAGTACATGTTCCAGTACATAGTGGCACCACTACCTTACTACTTCATGGTTCTTTGGAGGTTCCTGCTTGGCTCCAACTGTCAAAACACTTGGTGAGATGTGGGATTTTGCTGCTGACTCACTGGTGTAACCAAAGCAAACAGAAATACAACCATGCGTGTTTACTTGCTGAGTGTCCTTCTAAGTGAATGATGACAGAGCAGAGTTGCTGTTTCACTTGCCTAACAAGAGTAAATGTCAAGGTAATACTGTAGTTACATAACTTTGATAAAAGCTGAGGATGAGAGTTACACAGCAAACAAGCCTCCCTGTTGCTATCAAACAAAGGTTAACTCAATGTCATAGAAAGTGGGTGCTGGTTTTCTAATTAGCTACAACAGAAGAATGTCTTTTAATACTAGTACTAGTTTCTCAGATAACAGAAGTTAATGTTAGTGTGACTTTTTCGAACCATGTGAAATAGAACCTGCACCTTACTGTGTTGAATTTCTCGTTCCCTACCCTCAGGTTACGTCTGACTTAATGTGAATCTGTGCATATGGGCTTGTGAGTGTTGTTTTCAGCCACACTTAACTTTCTCTGTAATTTTCACAAACATTATACTTGCTAAACTTTTCAGCCACACTTAACTTTCTCTGTACTTTTCACAAACATTACATTATTGAGCCTGATAGCTTTGTCACTATGAGCAGTAACGCTAACAGTAACGCTCTAAGTACATATTCACAGAGATGCTAGCATGTAGACTCACTTGTTTTCTAGTGCAGACCTGGAACACATACATATGAGGATGACGCTGTGTAAACAAGTAGCAGATTGCAAACATGCTGTCACTGTTTTTCCATGTAAAATGGGACAAAGTCTTACAGACAACTGAGCTTATAAAGAAAATATTGTAAAGGTTTTACATTACAAAACTAATCTAGCATTTGTCATTCACTGTAAAAGAAAAAGAAATAATTTAGCTTGTGATGGCTGAAATTGGGAGAAGGCGTTTGGTCCTGTATGGAACATGTATGACAACAGCAGCTGTGGCTGCTCTAAAATTAGGAGCCAATGAACCAGTTTTGTTGTGTTTACATGTAATTAGTTTCACTCTGTAGTGTAGCTCGGTTTATACAAAAACTTTAGGCATCTTCAACCAAGTAAGAGTCATTTTAATAACTTATAATTACATGCAAGTTCTTTACTCTGGCCATGCTTTTCCTTTATTGGTTGCCATGGTAATTCTTGTGGAAACGAAGGAGCTCGTTAGTGATCTCTCTGGCTTTCCCTGCTTTATTCTAATATATGTGCACTGCTTTGAAGACAATGCTTCTTTTGTGGCAGTATGTATGCATTAGCAACAAAATTATGAGGATTAAGAAGAGAATTATAAAACACATATATACCCACTAGAATGTACCACAATGTGATTAGAGGTAATCATGCTGCCATGGCTTAGTAACTGCATAGTCATTGTCAAAAAAGAACAATACAGAACATTTTATCCAGTTATTATTGCTAACTACTGCCAATCTGAAGCTTGGACCTACCCTCAGTGATAACTTCACTCAAACAACAGTGACTTTAGAGAAAGAGGCTGACCAGGGAATTTAGGTAAAAGCTACTATTTGCCACTTCACCATGGGAATGGTGGATGGAGAGAACAGGCAGGAGACAGGGCAAAGAATACAGTCTAAAGGTTAATACCTGCCGGCACATGAACACATGGACACGGAGATACAAATCAACATTAAGAAGTTTTTCCTGTGCTGTGCTCTCAGTGCACAGAGGCCCGTGAGTTTATTTGGATTATGGTAAAATAAATATCATGGAGATTCAGGAGAACACTGGAGCAGGTTGTGCTGTAACAGCACAGAGCAGGATGAGAGTCCTGCTAGATGTGACTGAAGAGTTGTACCATCCTCACCACTAACAAACTGGGCTACTTTTAATCAGTCCAAACTGACAATACTGCTCTGCACATCTCTGCATCACTGATGCATTTTTAATACACACAGAGAATTCATGTTTTGTCTCAACAGATATAATATAGATAGTGTATAGTGTCTGTAGCCATAGCCTTGATAATTATAGAATTATGTTCTTCATTTTAGTGACTATTAAAGGGGTTTGTCACATATGATAACAGTATGTACCACACAATATGGGGTGTCACAGTAAGTTAAGAGAAGCATAATGTGTGTCTGAATCTGATGTTGTAAACCCCACTCATCTGATACTCCACCAACCTGCCCCATAATCTGAGACAGTAAATCCTTAAATAAAACAACAGTTTGATGTCTAGAAAATAGACATAAAATTCCTAATTCTCTCAATTTTTCCTCTTTCAAGCTCTGGAGACAAATCTTCTTCTGATTGTGCACTGAGCAGCCCCCTGTGTGAACTCTATGCCTGGTCCAGGATTATCCCAATGTGACAGCTTTTCAGCCAGTATTCCTCCAGTTTATCATTTAAACGACAGCGGGAGACATTTATCTCCATGGCTTATTGTCTCAGCCATGGGTGCATGACACTTGTCTATTGCCATCAGGGTAATATTCCATTGGTGATTCAGTTCAGCGCTTTGGTCTTCTCTATGTAAAACCCTCTTGTCTCTTATCTGCGTTAGTGGGAAAAGAATCTGATCCCTCATGAATGAAACAAAAGGGTGTTAAGTATCAGAGTTCGATCAATACAATGGTCTGTTGGCAAGTGGCACTCAAGAGGAGCACCAAGAAAGCACAAGAGTGTAACCAGAGAGAGACTGGGGTTAAACTCTGGTTCGTCTTAGTCTGGTGTGGTGCAAGATGCTCCAGAGAGTTCAATGACAAGAGCAGCTGAAAGAACATTTTACTTGATGAAATACCTGAGATCTTCACACAAAAACCCCCTGTACTGTGAGTGTGTCAGTGCTTGCATCTTGTTTAAAATAAAACACAAATCACTTGGTTTTCCTTTTCTGGCTCATTATGAAACAGAACTAGCAGTTAGCAATTAAATATCCAGTGTGTTTTAAATAGAGAAATGTTATAGAAATGTCTTATATGTCTTCCATATATAGTACATAAACTCACTACCAGTCAGAAGTTTGGAGCTAGGGTGTTGTTTTTTATTTTATTTTACTGATTAATTAGTGCAGTATTCCTTTTCAAAGGTTAATTAAATTCCCTTTAATCCTATATTGTAAAACTGGTCAAATATGTGCTTCATTGTTGCAGTGCTGAGATTCTCTTTGGTAAATGCCCTTTATCACCAGTTTCTGTTTCACAAAACATGACTAGTCCTTCCCATGACAAGCAAACTAATCATAACCTATGACATTTGTGCAAGGTGGATTGTAGATGTATTTTTAGACTGTGCTAAACCTATGACTTTTTCAAGTCTCTGCTCATTTATGTTGTTTTTGTTGCCATGGAGCTTATAACTAGAGTAATTTGCAGTTGTTTTTTTTACCATTAGTTCTGAAGACATTCTGTTCTTAAACCTTTGACTTTCTTAACATTGTCTATAACTGCTTTCTCACATCTGTCCTATTTGCTAATTGGTAATGTGTGAAAGAATTGCACGTCTCTTATTTTTATTGTTCTCAGTGCTTTCTTGATGAAGACATCTTGAGCTCAATGATGAGTTCCCACTCAAATAAAAGAAAGAAATTAATTGTGTTTTGTTCACTGTTCAGTTGAATACACTGGTAAAGAACAAAAGATTGAATGGGGATCAGAACTCCACATGACCTTTCAATCTTATTATTTCCTTCAGAGCTGAAATAAAAAATTATTACTTTACTATTTCTAATTTTCATTTCAGGCCTTCAGGCAATATTTATGTCATGTTTTAATTTCTTTTGGCCCGGTTTTTAATGCAATTTTAATTCCCGTTGTATGTACCTGAACATGATAATGTGCTACTGTATACACGACCAAATGCACCTTTCTCTCCTCACTGTGCAACATTATTGGCTGCTCACATTGTACTGAACATCCAGTGTCAAAAAAAAGAGAGAAATGAACACAAATTTTAATGTTTCTGCTTGAGTAAGATATCCAGTCATTCAAAGTCACAGGCTTAAGTTTAAGTGAAGTTTAAGTGACTTCGGGCCAAGTGGTGTTTTACAAGTGTTTTTTGACTGTCAAGTCAATTCATGAGTGTAAACCTCTAAGTTTGCTCCTGAAAAGTCTTATTTTGGTCTATCTACGGGCACCATGCTGCTTTTCTTGGCAGCAGCACACACAAAATCAAAACCAAACAGTTGTACGCTTCAAGGTAAAAGCCTTATAATATTTGCCCAAAGCCTTGAGATAAAAAGAGAAGCCAGGAACAATCATTAGTAAAACATCTCTACCCAAACATAACAGTCACCCAATATGCACAAATGCTCACACAGGCAGCAATACCTTGGAGTACAGATATATTCGGTCTGTGTGCTGGCTGGCACAGAACTGCAGGCCCAGGTAGACGGGATAGACAGTGCTGGCATCATCTTCATCCTTGCCCTCATCATCGTCATTAGCATCAGCAGCTGAAGACAAACACGCTGCAGCTCTCTGGTCTGCAGGGAGAGAGGAAGAGGCTGACTAATATCTCACTGACTATATATTATTGGCTCATTATTGGCTTTCACAGCTTTATTGGTGCCTCCGTTTGCTCCTCTGGTGATGCAATGAGTAGCAGAGAAATTAAACTCCAGCTGCTTGTAAGATTTCTTATACAGAGCCCAATATTCAGAAGCTATGACATTTGTAGGAGATCATTCAAATATTTATGCATATGCACTACATGTTTGAAAAAATGACATTATATTTCTAGTTACTGCTTTCAAACACTTGATTATAGAAATCTGAAATGAAAATGTTGAAGTAATCATCTGTGACCTTTGTATATGAACAGGAATGAAAGTCAGTTTTGCTTCTTGCTACCACCAGTTGATATAATAATCTACCTACATGTGAAGGTCAAAACATTCTGCTTTCCTGTGTTATATCTTTCGAAAAGCAGCAAAACCAGGTTGTTGCATCTTGTTTAGTGTGACTTGTTCAACATTTTGTATAATGTCTGCTTTATTTTTAGTGAGTCCAATGAGGTTGATATCTCTCTCATGTCTCTGAAGACATTTTCACACTTGAACTCCGGACTGTGTATACGGAATCTGCTCCAGATTTTGTCTACAGTTCACACGCGTAGCACACAAACATGTCCATTCGGTTTATGTGGTAACGTCAGAGCCTGCTGGAGCCGGGACCTGACACACTTTGTAATTTGGTCATAAACAAACCGGCTCTTAACTACAGAAGTTCCCAAATCTCGTCGTGTCTCCAGTTACATATTTTCACTGGCACCTTCATTGTAAATGACTATTCTTCTTCACCATCAGATGTTTGCATTCCTCTGGTTTTGCGCCGGTCACGATAGAACCTAATCAATACGCCCACTAGCTCCATGCGAGTATTCCAGCCTATAAGCTGCTCTAGAAACCTCCCAATTTATTTTTCTCAAGTTCTGTCAAGAATTTGCTGAACAACAGGATGGAAATGCACTCAGAGAGCAAATATAGAGAGGATGTGATAAAATGACAGTCACAGATGGAAAAAGAAGAGAGAGAGCAGGTCATTAATGTCAGCTATGTAGCTCGCTCATGCTGCCAGCATCTAGCAAGAAAAGGTCAGGCGGTGGAAATGAGACTGCCGCTGCTCGACCACGCTTCATTTAGACAATGACCTATAACACTCTGATAATACTTGCCTTAAATCACTTCGCATGGCCAGTTGTCAGTATATATGTGTGTGTGTGTGTGAGAGAGAGAAAGAATGTGTGTGCATCCATTTGGCTTTCTAATGGACAAAAATACGGACACAGGCCGATGTCTGTCACATCCATCCATCGAACAAGTGCTGCCATGTACCCGCACCGGGTCTCTGGTGGTTACGGGACATAATCGGCTTTTGTAATGAAACACTGAGAGGGTTGAGTGACAGAGGAACATACTGGAACAAAGACATCACTCCCATCAGGCTTTAAAGTTGGGCCAGAATCAGTGTTTGGGATGTCAACCCACATGAGTGAAACCTTTCAATATCATGGTATCATGGCTTTGAAAGTCACATAGGAACTACTTTGAACTGTATCCATGAGATATTAAAGGCCCTGCATACAACACTGAAAACTCCTCGTGATACCCACTTTTAAGACAAACTTTGCATCAGTTTTGCTGTGACTCGTGGATAAACATGGGCAAGTAGATGACATTCACCTTTAGTTTTATGGGCAATTCTTCATTCTTCAGACTTGGTTTATCTGAACAGCATACTGAAGCAGAGCTTACATACAGTACCAGACTAAGGCCTTTATTTAAATTTCATGGCTTTCATGGCTTGTCTTGATAAATTCTGCATGCAGTACATTTCTGCAGCACTAATTCTATCAGTACAACAACAGAGCCATATCATACTCCTCTGCTGCTCTGAAATAATCTTTTTAACGCTGTTTTCATTCACTAATTAATCGCAATTAATTCTGTCTTGATGTGTTTGGATTGATACTCCAAGTCCCATTTGAGAATTTACAGTTGATACAGTGCACCACTGGTTTATCACTACATTACTGGGATGTGATTTGGTAGATATATATATATATATTTATTTTATTTTTTTTTGCTGTGAGGGAGAATCATCCTAATAAGTTATTTTCTTTCTTTGACCTATCCGGTACAATGTCCATATCTTTCATTTTTATGTTTGCCCTTCTTATAGGTGCAATTTTCCTGTGTCTGGTACATGCTGTTCTGATCTCACCCTGACTTCAGCTGCAATGAACCAATTTGTGTCTTAAAATATCCAGATGACTAGATGAAAGCACTGTGCAGAGCTAAAAACCTGGAACCAAAACATTTCTAGGACACTAGCATTTCACAAAATCCCATCTATCTGTCCTTCCACATCTGTAATAAAAACTAGAAGCTCTGCAATGTGCACCCTATATTTGTTGTAAGCAGTTTTGTCCCCCCTCTTTGCAGTGGCGGAACGCAGCAGCTGCATTAAGTGGGCCATTTATACGATGGGGGCAATTCATCTTACAAAGCCGTCTTATTAGACTGTCACTTACACAGTATGAACAGTGCCTTCAAAACACCCCAAGGGATTTATCTGTTATTTTACTGCGAGAGGAAGAAAACAACGCCTAATTGGACTGAGTCATCTCATCTTCTGCAGGATCGAAACAAAAGACATGAAAAAAAGCCAATTCTAACTGCAGTCTTCGAACGTGAAGAGGTTTGGTGTAGCTGACACTGCTGAAAAATCTGAACTAACATTAAAAAGCATGTATCCGTGTTTAAATGTTTGGGTCACACAGAGACGATGCGACAGTGCAGAGAGAGAGAGATAGAGAGGTGGAGGAGTGATTGCCTGTCTGTGCTCTGAGGAAAGTAATCTCAGAGCAATCAAGAGGTGGGGGCAGCCGACAGCTCTGCGGTTTGCCTTTTAAAAACCACGAGCAGGTAGAGGAAAATCATTAGGCACTGCTCATGACCCCATAGGTCACTTTTATTGGACAACGCTGTGTTTCATATTAAACTCACACTACCAGAAACAGACTGGCAATGTCATGTAACTAACAGAGTGACTAACCAGCAGCAGGATGGATGTACTGAGAGACAGCCAGATAAACACACAGAAAAATGACAACAAAGACATACAGAAACGGATGACAGAAAGACACTGACACACAGAATAGACAGACAGACAACAGAAAGATAGAAATTAGCTGCCTCTAGGGAAAAGTACATGTCTAAAAGGGACGCAGGGGGCCAAGTAGGCCTCCAGCAGTGTCTCTTTAGTGCTGCCATTTCTGATCGACAGTGAAGCTTTTATTTCTCCCCTAGAGTCGGTCTAAATAGATGTTTTTTAAAAAAGAAAGCAGACCTTTCATTCACCTTTAGTATTTTTCCACCTGAGACTAGACAGGGGAGACACAGAGTGTTGAAGGCACTGCAGGGGAAGCTGCAGCAGGATTCAGTCCAAGGGTGTTGGGGGCCACAGGTAGCTACAGAGACAGGAAATTAACCATTCGAAAATCTCTGGGCACTAATAGATGTCAAAGTGTGTCTAAGGGTGCGCATGTGGCTCTGAAAGAAAGGGAATCTGCCAAGTTGCTGCACACTGATCTTGGGATACTAAAGGGTAACAGGGGTTGATAGCTTTCCTAAATGGGTCCTTCTGTGCTAAGTATTCTGCAAGGCTTTAAAAACAGCATTTAAATGATATCAGCTCGGGTTCATCCTTCAATAAATCTGGTCCAAAACGTCTGCCTACTTTAAGAGGTAACACCCAGGTCACGGGCTTTTCTTAGACTCTGCTAGTCTAGCAGTTTTTTAGAGCTCTTCATATTACACACAGCATAATTAGTTCTTTGTGATTAGTGCAATTTATTGCTTTGCGTATCCCTTTGAGACACAAGTACTCGAACAAAGGTCTTAATTTGCAATATTACACGCTGTATAATTGGGAATTTGTTTCCTCGCATCCCTCCAAGACTCACAGACATGTACACATACGGTAACCAGAGTGGACGGGTAAACAGGTTGTGTTTCAAGCATCAGTTGGTGCAGGGAGGAAACCTGTGCCTTGTGTAATGACACTTTAGTCCACATTATTATAAACAACCAATCAGAAGCTCATCACTTACTGTACCTGCTGGGCAATGATCGACCTTGTGTGTACTTTGATACTCTGAGTAGGTTAACTTGTTTCAACAAGCTGCACTCTGGAGATTAGAAGGTTTACTCAATCTCCTGCAAGCTTCCTGCGTGCAGAAATAGGCAATATGCCCAACTAGATACTAATAAAAGTAAGAATAATAATGCCTAGCCCCATATGGAATGAGTTATAGTGCCTTATTGATTTGAAATGGTGATATTAAACAGCATTATATGGGCAGGTGACAATGCGATACCAGCCAATTTCCCTAGATATGAAAAGGAGAAGATTGCAGGTGGGATTACCCTGTGTGTGGTCTGGGGGGAGTGAGCTGCCACTGTCAGAAACGTTGTCACCTCGCTCTCCGTCTGATTGTTTGTCTTGGAGCCGCCACTTGTCCTTGTCCTCTGCTTCTCCTAGTTTCTGTTTGTCTTTCAGAGGCTCATCCTCCTCCGTCTTCTCTTCCTCCTTGCTCTGTTTGTCTTTGCACGATTTCAGAGGCTGGGTTTCTCCCCCGCTCAGCTCTGGCTCACTGTCAGAGTAGGAGAAGACGATGCATGCCTGGCCACTCTCAGTTGAGGGGGGTTGCTGGGGCCTGGGTGGCTCTGAGCCAGCAGAGAAAGAGAGAGAGAAAGATGAAGATTACATTATTGGCTGAGTTGCAGAGTGTAATCAGACTTCGAAGAGTTTCGTTCCCGGGTGAGATATCCATCATCTGAAGAGTGCAACAGTGTGACAAAATGACTGCTGACATGACAGCAAAACTCAATATGGCTCATTAGTGATGTTATTAGCTATCATAAGTCCTTTACTGACAATTTTAGAGGATGTGAGCGTGTACTGTGTAGAGACATATGCAGGGATTTAGCGGAACACACCCGCCCATTTTAAGAGGATGTTGATCTTTACAAGTTAGCATTTATAGTGCACATAAAACCTTTTTAATGAATGTTTTTTTTTAGCAATCAGATGATGTATTTGCCGATTGCTGCACACTGACCACTAGGTGAAGGTGGACAATGCTGGGCACATTTTAGCCTGTAGCTGCTGCTCGGCAGCACGTCAGCAGATTATGTTCATGTCACATTGTTTTGTTAATTGCCCGCTGCATCATGTGCAATCAAACCTAAACAAAATAATTAGCGATTGCTGCATCTGTGCACTCAGGCAGTATTTAAACAGCTGAGAATGGTGGACTGCCAGTCTCAGATCTTGCTTTGAAGAATCAACTAATGGCACCTTGATCCACAGTTCCACTCAAACTATTCATGTGAGTTTCACTCATGCATACATGCGTGAATGTTGCAATTCCGTGAAGGTCAAGCAAAAAAACTAAGTCACAAAAATGTTAATGAATGCAGGGATTATGCCATCACCTTTCACAGACAACACACATGTTAAAATGATACTTTTCAGTTTTAGCCTGAGGCAGTGTCACTCATAAAGATTCTGGTAGTGCTGACGTATGTATCAAGGTAAAATTAACAGACAGATTAACTTCTAAAAGACAAGAGCTCAGTTATTTATAGAAAAATATAATTTCTAACTTTCAGTCTGAGCAGAACTTCTTCAAGAGAAGTGTTATACAATTCCTTTTCCTATTTTCTAAGTTAAAATTAAATCATATTCTATCACATATTTGTTGAACCTGAGGTGTGAACTCCAACACGACAGGAAGTTGTGAGACTCGGGGATGCAGAAGGCTAATTAGTGAGCCTACCTCTCTATGGTTTGTTTCTTCAAAAGGCCAGCCTCTAGTCGGCTTCCTGAAATGTCATCCGAGTCTCCAGGCTCCTGGCCCCACCGCTGCCCCCCTTCGCTAACAAGCCGAGCGAGACCGTGGAGAGACGGCTCAATTTGTGTTAAGCTGTCCCCACCGAGGAAGATGTTAACAGGGAAATCCTACAGGGCCGTGCCTCGACTTTACTAGTCAACCCCCTTTTTTTCCCCTGCAATCAGGGCCACATTATGTTTGTAGTGGCTTGGAAAGGTTCCACAAGTAAGTCTCAAATCCAGACACACAAGCACACTACTATACACAAACACATTCAAAAAGCATGTGACCTTAGGCATGAACCGAGACATCACATAAAAAAAAAATAGCACGACCGGTGGAATAAAACAGGAAAAGCTTTTATTGCAGTCTGCAGGGAGTGAAACAGTTGCAGGCTGTGACAAAGTATCAGAGGAAACTGCTGAATCCTCAAATGATATATGATATTTAAGACTCAACTGGACTGTGTTGTTAAATGCTAAAAACTCGGAGTAAAAAAATCAGCACAGGGACAGAGTGCTCGCTGAGAGATGCAAAGAGCCAGGGTATAATCCTGTATACATCTCTCACAGTAGGTGCTGAGAGACAAATTGCTGGTCTACTGGTAAAAGAGCTGAAGGAGTGAACCATGCCCACGCTCTTGGCCCAAAAAAAGCTGCAAACACAGGAACTCAACACCGCTGATTCAACCCGAAAATGGCTGAACAGAAGCTGTCTGGATGTTTACTGGTGCTAAATCAGCTACAGGAAACAGTTCAAACTACCCCACCTGAGACACCAAACCCTGTCACTGAAGGAGCAAACAATTTAAATATGACAATTTAATTAAAAATAAGTCTCCTCGACTGACAACAGTGATTCACTTTGTATCCAATTAATGAAATATGCTGTTGACTAAGTTGCCCTTCCTGCCTCACAGGAAATCATGAGAACTAATATTTGTTATTCAACATACTGTTCCAGCTGTACTTGTATATTCTATCTGATTTAACAAAAATTGTTTTTAAAAGTTCTTCATATGTTTTGTTTGCAAACATCTTACACAACAAGCTTCAGTACTAACCACCCAATGATAAAGATTTGCTTTTCCTTCTCATTTCATGCATCTCACTGTGTCACATTCTGCTGCCCTTCACTTTGGTACACCTCATGGTACAACAGACCAATATCCATCTGCATGCTGACTCTTCTTCCTCTAGCTGCTGCTACAACCTGGTGCATTTTGGCCATACTGCTCAAATCCACAGACGGTGCAAATGTCGGTGATATTGCTTCCCCTATTACTTTATACTTGATAGTGTTGTATCATGTGTTGGTATCATGATTCCCTGCGACATGCCTTAATGGCAATTAGACGACTTGTGACGCAGTGTCACATCTTGCTTTATATTTACTGTACTGTGAGGAATAGTTTCTCATATTGAGATGACATCCCTCATATACCGTAGGCTCTGACTTCGTTATTCACTTACATTTTCACAAGCTGAAGACTGCAGCGCCAAGTTGAGAGATATCTCCATAAATACAGTTGTTATTTTTCAGCACAGTATGTCATTTACAAATTTAGCAGGTTGTTAAATTTGTGTCTAGCGAGCTGACACAGCCTGCTGCTGTGAATGCAGAGTGGTGCGTGTGACAAAGAAGAGTGTGATTGCTGAATAGTTATCAAGCATCTGCTGCAGCTGAACATGAAATGGGTGTGCATTTTGTTAAAAAAATGTGTGGGTGGGTGCCTTTGTGCCTCTCAAAGACTGAGGTAACTGCTTGTATGAACTTTGTGTTTTAAGCGCACCAGCCTCACTTCCACTGGACCAAGCTGCAAACAAACCTTTTCACAGCTGATACTTACTGTGTGCTTATACTAAATATAGATCATGCATTAGCATAAAGAGACTTGAGAGTCATTAACTGAATGTTAACATATAAGAAATGTATTACTGTATGTTACTTAATGTCAAAATTTTGCAACATCATATTCTTTACTGGCTTTTCAATTAATAAATCAGCCTTACTACCTGCTGGTACCAGTGGATTTTCAATGGGAGGCTATGTTGCTACAAGATGCAACAAGAGCAACATTTGTTGAATGTGGGTAGATACGTGTCTGAACTTAAATTACAAGGCATTTAATGTCAATGCCACCATCAAATTCAGCACAACTTCTTGAATTAAATGAAGCACTAAAACTAATGCTGCCTTAATGTCACTGCTGCTGAAGCCGAATCGAAATTTTGGGGTATTTTTTAAAGTCATCTCTGAGCCGATCTGATGCATCTCAGACATTTAGAGTGTGGACCTGCAGCCTGCCAGGTCATAACGACTTCCCCCCTCTCTTTTGCAAGATACAATCATAGGCTGTCAGAGATATCAGCTAGAGCCAGCTCAACTTTCTCCTAACTTTGTGCGAGACATTTGCAGCAATAGTAGGTGCATGTTCTCTCTCTCTCTCTTAGCTTGACAGGTGAGAATTATACTGTGTCCTTGTCATCTGCAGAGAGAGAGAGGGAGAGTGAGACAGACCATATTCTCGCAACAGCGAGAGCTATTTCAGACTCTGGCAAGCCTGGCTCCATCTTTCACTATCACGCATCTCCATCTGGTGAAATCTGTAATGCTGTTCAAAAGTATTATGTCAAAAGAGCGCCACAACTGATATTGATGGCAGGAAAAATAAACCAATGAATGGGTTTCAGCTTAATATCAATGTCATTTCAAGCAAGACATGCTGGAATTATTGTCTTTTTTTTGCTAATGAAATCCAGTTAGTTTTGAAATCTGTGAAATGAAGTTTGTGAATTAATCAAAAAGAAATAGTGGAACGCAGGCAGACATGCGCAGTAGAGGATGACAGATAAGATGATTTGTTATTATTTGTTTGTAAAGCATACCTGCACTGACAGCAGATGAAGAGTGCGGGAACTCGCACATCTCGCAGTAAGGCAACAGGCTGCTGTTGGAGTACGTGCAGGCCCCACAGTTCCACATTTCAGTTGAAGGGTCAGGCTCCAAAACCGTCTGTGGGGCCATGGGGGAGACCAGAATGCTAGGGGCCATCAACCTCCTCTTCCCCCTGAATCGAGACCTCAGGCTCGGGCTGGACTGTGGCGTCCGCAGTCTCTTCAGCTGGGGGTAAAAGTCCGGGTCGAGCGTGGCAGGTGTTTGTGCGCAGGACTTTTCTTTCTTCTCCTCCCTTTTGTCAGAGTTTGTTCCACTGCCAGTCAGTGCGGTGGTCATCACTGAGGAGGTGGAAGGAGATGCTTCCTCATCCTCTGTTCTTTTTCTCTTCTTCTCTTTGCTGGTGCTCGGGGAGAAGAAGGAACGAATGTTGTGCTGCTTCTCCTTCTCAAACTAGAGAAAAAGAAGCAAGATCAAGTTCATTTTAATCTCCACAACACACAGTTAAGACTAATTTCATGCTTAACAGCCATCTGCAATTGACCTGTAAAGCAACACAACATCCATGACACTTTTGTTGTCATTGTCACAAGGCAATAATTTACAGTAAAAAAAAAATTAATTACGCTTTGATAAAACTACAAAGCAACATTTTCTGATGTCAAGTTGTATCCTGGTAACACAGAAAAAAAATTATGAAAACTACTTGATGACAAGTAATAAACAGGCACAGAAAAGTAATATAATTTTTTTACAAAAAAAGGGATCGTACCTGTGTGTCAAAATCTACAAACATATGCACCCAATAAAACTGAAAGTAAATGCACTTTGATTATGATAATTGAAAGATGATGTATTCAGCTTCAAAGGCTAGAAAAACAGGTCATTCTTCCATCTCAGGTATGGCTTTGTATTTGCACATTCTCAAGGTTCTTACATGCAGCTTTCTCTACAACAACAGGATTTAAATTTTCTGCCTTCTTATATCAAAGCTTCCTCAGATATCAAACATACATTATCATATACTGCATGTACAGTATATGTAAAAAACTAACAAAACAACTGATATGACCATTTATGAGATCATATGACAAAAGATTTATGCTCACTGCCTTGTGTATGATACATAGCGTGTACTATTATTTGCCAAAGGACTGGGTGAAAATCAGCAGCCTAGCTATACATCATTGTTGATATTTCTTTTTTATTCTCTTATGAAAACAAGGCTTCACTACAGTTGTTTTTGGGAAACTCTTCTAGGTGACTCACATAAGTAAAGAACACATCATCTTTCACATTTCCTGTGTTTCCCTCCAGTGGCAGCACCAGTTCACTTGGTGTCCATGCGCTGGCAAAGCTGAGGAAGTCCCACTTGTCCTTGTCACCCATGTTGGCCTTCAGGTATTCCTTCCTGCCATTCAGGGTGCTGCCAGTCACGGTTTCCTGGGAGAAAAAAGAACATTCAGCCTTCTTCTTTTCATATTTCAGTCTGGTTTCTTCTTGTCATAAATCACATCAGTTATGCAATGAGCAGTATCATATTTTAGGGAAATAGCTCAGATTAATTACAACATCTTGACATCTCTGATTATTAATGTTAATCTCCAAAGCCTGCTCTCACATACAAATGAATTTCACTGATGCTTATCAGTTTATTCATGCATGAAGAAATGTGTTTTAAACAAGGTTTGCATAGATGTATTCTCCATAACAGATTGTAGAAGCTGATCAATACAAGAGCAATAAAATTGAGATTATATCAGTGATTTATCATTCAAATTAAATGTGATATGAGTAAGTGCTTAAGTGGCAGAACATGTGGCAAAGAATCAAAGGCTCAGCAAAGGTTTCTCACAGCCTTCTGCCATGACGTCAACGCACAGTACCTTCCTATTAAGCATGGACCACATGACGGTGTCAAAGGTGCCCTTGGCAATGAGGTAGTGCACATTGACAGAGGACGTTTGCCCGATGCGGTGGGCTCGATCCTCAGCCTGCTTCATGTGGCCGGGATTCCAGTAGAGCTCGGCAAACACCACGTGGCTGGCAGCGGTGAAGGTCAAACCCTGGAGAGGACAGGCAGAAACACACACACAGACTAATAATAACCCAATCAGAACAAAAATATCTCATTCACTCACCTCAAATGGGTCACTCCAACCCATTTCCAATGAAATTTCATGTGGGTGAAAGAATGTTAGCAGCTAATATAAGTGCTTTGAGCACCAGCATCCTTTGACTGGAACATATGATAAGTCTGCACATATTGGTTCACATGGAATAACCAATAACAGCGAGTTTAAGTTTGTTATTAAAACACATTTTAGCATTTATTTTTATTTCCACAAACCGTAATTATGATTAACTACAACCAATAACAGTTATCATTATTACTAATATGCAATAAATGGACTAGTTAGCCCATTTTTGTTGCAGTACAGTGCTACAGCATTCATTCATTACCCTTACAATGAACAGGCGCTCAGGCAGTCTGTAGGAGCAGTGACAGTAAAGACACACACAAACAGAGGACAGTTGTGTTCATCGAGTTCATTCAATTAAAAAGGATTTGCGCCAACTCTTTTGGTCTTTATTAGATATTTCTGCAAATGAAAATGATTTGTCAGCGACTGTTCCAGGTCATTACACCAAGTGTCTTTATTTGAAAAGCAGATTTTATTTTCAGCTAGAAGCATTAATTCAATGCCTGTTTTATTGTCCCCTCAACGTGAGTTTACTTTATCACTTAACTAAAATTTTAAAAACTATGTTTGGTTATGGAATGTCTGTGTTTGAGAGTACCTGACCAGCTGCCAGAATGCTGAGGATGGCCACCCGTGTCTCCAGGTCACTCTGAAACTTGTGGACCAACTGGATTCGTTCTGAGGATGGGACACTGCCATCAATACGGATGTAGGCAGCCTGTGTGAACAGATGCCAGACACCAGAATCTTTACTTTTCAGAGAAAAATTCTGATGACAGATGAACAGCGCTAAACCAGGCAGGGGAACACCTGCCATGTGCACAGCTAATGGAATGCCGGCAACTCAGGAATCTTTGAGAGAAATGGGTTTTAAATCATTTCTGTGTGACTGAGAGGAAAATAGCTTTAAAGAATTTGGGGCTTTCTTGTATCAACAATGGATATAATGGCTATGTGTAAATTGAAAGAGGTGGCTTCTAATAATGAGCCCAGAGAGAATTATCTCTCAGTTCTCCAAGGGGAGATGTGTGGTTTCTTCGTTCCAAAGTTACATAGCCTCACTTTAAAATTCAACATAATTCCAACTTTAAAGGCCAGATTAACAAAGTCTTTTCTGCCTAATTGAGACCTCATCTTATTTATTGCAGGTACTGGCCTGAAAGTGTAGTTAGGCTGTCATTTTGATATGAACCTTTCTCCTTTATGCATGGAAGGATTGTGCAAATAATTGGAGGAGATACTGTAAGTGTGGTTGTTTGCACATTTCATTGAATTAACTAAAGCTTCACACAAGGCACAAGGAACAGTATTGCCTGCCTTTAAAAAGCTGGTGCAGATTTGTGCATGAACATTAAAGGATGGGGCCATTTCATTATCCTGTATTCTATACTGTAGCTATTTCAATGACAGATGTGTGAATGAAAGCACAATAAAAAAACCCTGAATTGGTTTCACTAAACAGAGAGAAGATGAGCACAGCAGTAATAACACGAACTTGTACAACACCAAACAAAGAGAGCAGTGGATGTTCATTAAACCTGAACTTGAACTTGACATTCACTGAACTGCTAATGCACTGTGGCGACTGCACTCTTTTGATTTTGGTCCACCGGTCATGCAGAGCTGCTCAGTGGTTGTCAGTAGGAGAGTGTGTTCATACTGTGCAGCTCCCATGTGAGAATGTAACTGCATGAATTTGAAGGAGAACCTTGCTGAGACAGAACATGGAGATCTGTTGACTTTTCCTGGAAAAATAAATGTCAAATAAATGTGCTCATGGAGAACAGAGATTTAAACAACAACATCTCAAGATCCCCCTGTGATTTCAACAGTCCTCGTGTCTTGTATTTAGTGCCCTATATTTACTAGTTTAAAACATTCACAACTTTATTCAACAAACCCTACAACCAGTTCAACACCAGGTGAGAAATGGGAAAGTGTGGAGCACAGAAGCAGTGATAACGTCAGGTGTCTCTGCAGAGACTCTCATCACAGCACGTTGCCTGTCGTTCCTGTTTTTAGCCCATCTCTGTTAATTGGTGAGTGCGAACGCACCAGAGAGTGAGCGTCTCACAAAAGAATGTGCTATCACACATCGTACCGCTGCACTGCATTGAGCCGACACCTCCTTGACCCCTGCAACACACACATCCACAAACACACACTTCAACTCCTTCGCAAGTTGACGGCGCCGAGCTTAGAGATATCGGTTGCTTGTGATGACTTGTGAAATATGCCTGGGGAGATTAGTTGTGGAAGTAAAGTTTACTTTCTGAGGGAAAGAAAGATTTTTCTTCAACGGTGAGAAAACATGTAACGCACTTAGATGATGATTAACTGTTAACTAAAGTTATGTTTTGTTGTGTGTCCAAATATAGATTTGTTAATTATCTAAACACTGCACCTGACTAAACACCTGAAAAACAAGTTATGACTTCTAACATCTGCTGTGCTCTATATCCCCACAGAAGCACAACACAGAGTTGTGAGCTTGGAGCTCAGTCTTATGTCTGAGTTAATCACAGATATGGCAGGGATTTGATTTATAAAAGGAATAAAGCCTAAATATGAGGTCGATTACCTCCGGTTAGCCAGGAAGGAGAAGTGAAATATGAATATATTCTGCACATTTAGCACTTCCAGTTTACTGTTAATGGGCAATTAGGATTTCTGCAGCTGGAAAAAAAGTTTAAAATCTTAAATGAAAATGACAGAAATGAACATTTGTGCCAAACTGACACCTCAACCATATAAAAACAGTGTTCCCTCCTGTTGCAAAATGATTTATAGTGCAAGAATAACACAAATGATACTTTTTCTTTTTTTTTTTTACAAAATCCTGGAGGTTTTGGAAAACAAGACTGAAGCTTTTTAACAGCATTGTGTTATAAATGCTTGGGACCTACATAGGACTCTGGTTTTCTGTCTGATCATAGCTGAGAAAAGCTTGGGAATTATGAACAAAAAAGAAACCCAATGGTTAGATAAGTGCCATGATGTTAAACTGACAGCTGCAATTTCTTCACATACATTCTCCCGCTTTAAATGGCACAATGCACATTCAGTAAAGCATAAAGAAATGAAAACCTATTAGAGATTATACTGACAAATTCTAATATTCCAATTGGCTGTAGACTCTTGTAGGATTGATTATATTACTAGTAAAGGATTAGTCATCATGGTCCACACAGATGTAGTAGTCATGTATGTTAAATATGACCGAGCAGTCATATTTGTCTGACCCATCCCCATCAGCATCACTACCCTCAACCCCTGCAGGTACCTGGAACTTATATTTATTTATCACCTTCTGATCAAATGAATTCAGTGGATTCATGGTAATGGATATACAGTATGTGATGTAATGGTGCATATAGTTCCTGCTGTGAAAAAGACACTGCCCATGCATTCATACAGTACATACAGCTAGAGCAGAGATACATGCATAGTAACATCCTTATGTATCTGGGGGCAGAGAGACAATGATTTCCAGAGGCTTCATGCCACTGAAGCTCTATTTCCTACAAATGCTCCTGCAGCCATTGCTTACTACGACTTTAACATGTTTTAGAAGACCCAGTTGCCTGCCTGCGGTTACCTTGGCCTCGATGACGGCCTCAGTGCAGGCTTGCAGCATGGTGAGGTGGTGGGCGAACACCAGGAACTTCAACTGCTCTGTCTCCAGCATCATCTTAATGTAGTCCTTCACAGCTCCCGCCTGGCCACACACAGATACAGATATAAACACAGATGAAAGAGAGCTACTGAATCCATCCTTGGTTGACCACACATGGAGGAATCGGCTAGATCAGTGAAGAAGTCAATTAATCACCGTGGCATCCTTTCTGTGTGATCGATTCTCTATTGAATGCCAGCGATCCAGACTTTAAAGGAGAGAGCACACAGAGCGACTGGGGCGCATTTGTCAGCTCGTAGACAGTGAGAGCAAATCAATAACTCACAACTTGGAGATATGATTGGTGTGTGCTCTTTTTGTGGATTTTACTGACACCACATAAAAGAAAATTCACCTTTTAATTCAAAAAACAACTAGATGAATCCCAGAACTGACCAACAACCTAATAAAAAAAGTTTTTTTTCAAATGTGTTAATGTATAAAAAAAAATGACATCAAAATAAAATGTCTATGACATAACTCAGCCTTTATTGTCATTTCAACCATATACAGTACCAGGTACACACTGAAATGAAATTTCACATTTCTAGAACTATAGTAAATATATTAAGGATAAAAGAATACAGTAAATAGTGTTCATAAAAAAAACCCAAATACATACTGTCTAGAAAAAGCAGTAAAAGCAAAAACAATTCAAAAGTGCATCTAGTGCTGTCATTAAGAACAAGTAGCCAGAATTCATGGCTTCCAGGTCATATTGTGTGTAGTTCAAGGTGCTTTACTGTTGAACTATACTGATGAGACTCTTTTTGACAGTTGATGTTGTAGTGGACTGACAAATGCTACTCAAATTCACCATTGTGTGTTCAACACTTTATGTGACTGCACTCCCTTAAACTCATACATTAGGCACATATACCTGTCGAAGTGACCACCGCAGTCCAAAATTACCGCAGTAAGTAAAAGTTCAGTTCTCAGCTATTTTATTCCAAGTTGCTGGCCTGTTTTTTCCTTATATAAGCCTGTTTTTATTCATGCCTGGTGTTTTTCTACCTGTTAGTCTTGTTTTATTTATGAAGTCATATGGAAATAATGCTTTAAAAACATCACAGTTCAAATTTAACAGCATCTTGTTTGTTTCTGCTGAAGCCTCCGACCTTGATTGACAGCATGAAGCTAAGAATGCAGAAACGAAAGAGGCAGAAGTACAGCTGAGTTAACTGTACCCTGCAGGTATCTGTATCTATCATTTCAATGTGCGCTGCTGCTCGGTGATCATGCTGTGATGGCTGTGGCCGTTCCTGCTACCTTCTGCAAAGCTGGAGTGGATGTGCTTTATGAGCGTGTCATTGAGCATCCGGGCTTGGCTCATTTCAGAGCCCCAGGCCAAAAAGCAGCCAAGAATAGCACCAACTAGTGAGAAATACTGAGGTTTGATTTGAGTCAAACAGAGCCCTTACTGGACAGTTTCAGAGACAGGCCTTTCTCCGTGGTGTGAATCCCACCCCTGTAATCTCCAAACCTCCTGCAACCTGACAACCTCTGCAGCCATCACACCTGCTCTGGTGGGAAAACCTCTGCTTCGCCTTGCTGATAATTAGCCAATGTGCCTGATAATGAATCTCTCTGCCAGGCCTGCCGACCCTCTTCTGATCTGGGGGGTCCTCATTACTGACGGCTTGGCTTTGCTGGCTTCCTTCCACTGAGTTTAATTAGTGCACAAACTTCTCGGCTGTCTGAAACAGTCCGTTAGCTTGCTTTAAAGTCCAGCATCAGAGCTGTCCTCTCTGGGTAATTGGGAGCAGATGCTTGGCGGGTAAAGCAATAAAAACACCCCAAAGGCATTTGGCAGCTCCTTCACCAGGCAGACTGGCAGGCACGCAGGGGCCATGATGCTCGTCAGAGTGACATAGATATCTGAATCCATCATACCATCCCACCCCACCTGATGATCCAAAAGAAGAAGAAAGAGCAAGTTTTTTTTTCTGTAGTAGAAAAAGTGTGTCCGACTCTAAAACCGACAGGAAATGAGACTGGGCAGGCAGTATCGGCTTTGAGGTGGGTGAGTGGGTGGGGGGCTTTGTAATGAAAGAAGGTTCAGTGTTAGGCTAAACTGAGCAGAAATCCAATCAGCAAACAATGCGAAGTGCAAAAAAAAGATCCAGGCTTGGAGGTAGGCTGAGAGAGTAACGTGTCAATGATTGCATTTGGTGGTTATCTCCGGTCTTCGTTAACCTTGAGGCCACACTCCTTGTGGCCTAGGGCGATGGGCTAATTGAGAGGAATGCCAGTCATCAAACATGGCAGATACTATATCTGGTGGAGGTGTTTACTCAACTATAAATATAAGAGACTGCGGAACTGTCTCTTTTTTGACATCAAGATTAGTGAGGCCGGAAACTTAGAGGTTAAAAACTATCACTGTACTAAAAATGTTTCCCCTGCAGAACAGAAAATCCACATTAGATTCTTAACACCAGTTGTTCTGACCCCAACTTTCATCATACTGCATGCATCCAGCCACCTTCGCACATTGCTTATTTCTCTCGCATGGAAAAAAAGTCACTTCAAACTGAAAGCCGACTGAGTTTCCATAGCAACAACATCACAGAGATGCTATTTTAGTGCAGTGTGTAACTTTGAGATAAGGTGTAATCATGCCATGTTGGACGCAACTAAATGATACCTCAGTTACTGTGTAACTCCCTACTTTGTCTAAGTGCTTTCACTGGCGACCATTAGACTATGTTACCATGGCAATGCTTTCCTATGAGATCTCACTGAATGCTCGGCCAAGCTCTCTGAACATGATGTTGCACCATCATTTCCTGAAACAGGAAAATGAATAAAAATTATAGTCTTTAGCCAAATTGATTCTATTTAAACTGATCTGGGTAACGCATGAACTTTGGTTTTTTTTAATTGTCAGCTTTCAGATGAGCTACAAAGGTCGACACCCTCTGCAGTATTAACCACAGGCCCCAGCTCCACCCTTCTAGAAAATATCTGTTGACTTTTTGACTGAATGTGCAATATGGTGCTAATGAAGTGTGTTTTGTCTGTTTTCTGACAGTTTGTGTGATTATGTACAGTGACAAGGGTCTACAAATCCTTTTGGAACAAAAAAATGATTAAACTAAGTTTGTTTAATTTTTGGCTCCACAGATATTTGTTGTCAGGTGTCCTTTTTTCCCCTCATTGGCCAGATGCAGTTAAACCATTGTGACATCATTTTCAGAACAGTTTTAACTGAAACACCTAAAAGAGATGCTTAGAACTATGGCTCTCAAACTCTTTCTATCCTAAAATTCATGGCTCCCATGTAAACTAATTTAACTTTGACAAACCAGAAACACCAGGGAAATTGGTAACTTTGCCCACTGTTGTCAGACACCAACCCCATCACCATAAAATGTTGGATGATGCTGGTGCCCAGATTACATTCAGTGACTCTGTTTTTAATGGCCAATGCCAGTGTTGGGGAAAGACTGTGGTCATGACAACTACACTAAGGTTACTGGCCATGTGCTTACAGCATAAGAAATGCAGATAAGAAACAGAAAGTTTGTAATCAGAATCAGAATCTGCTTTATTGGCCAGGTGTGTTGGACACAGAAGGAATTTGACGCTGGTACAGCAGCTCTCCATGTGCATGTACATGGATATGTGTAAGATGGCACCCTCCGAGGCAGACGCGTTTGCGCGTTCCACTCTCAAATGCTGGCTTTTTCTTCGTTTTCTTCTTTTTTGTGTGTTTTTTACTCATTCTGCAGCGCACAAACTGCCTTAAATTTTGCGTTACTTATTCATCTTCTTTATATTTCATTTGTATTGTGTGACTTTCATGTGGACAGCAAAGTAAGAATTTCAATGTACAGGCAAACACGTTTCCTAACTGTGCATATGACGAATAAACACTTCGACCTTGACCTTGTTTACTCATTCTGCAGCGCACAAACTGCCTTAAATTTTGCGTTACTTATTCATCTACTTTATATTTCATTTGTATTGTGTGACATTCATGTGGACAGCAAAGTAAGAATTTCAATGTACAGGCAAACACGTTTCCTAACTGTGCATATGACGAATAAACACTTCGACCTTGACCTTGATATCCCCATGCAAGGAGCAAGTAAACAGCAAACCAACATAAGGCCGAGTAGTACAACAAAATAAACAGTATTAACAAGCAACAAACAGTGCAAACAAAACTTGTAACTTTAGAAGGTTTGATACTGTATGTCTAACTCAGAGTGCTGGAGCCTCATAATTACTTCATATAAACACTGAAATGTATTTGTGCTCTGGATTTTATCTAATATCACTTACATTAGAAGCAATTTCAGTTTAACTGCACAGAGGTTCCTGCCATGTGTTTAAAATAGGCTTGAAAAAAAATGCAGCCATACCCTTTAATTTCTGTATTTTCATCCTGCTACATATGGGTGAATTACTGCTTGTACTGGCACTTTGAAAGACATGTGTTCGATGAGTACCACATTTTTTTCTGCCTTCTACTTTACATGTCCACTTGTTGTCTGAACAAATCTGGTGGACCAGAATCTTTAAAGTGATGTGTGGTTATTGTTCCTTTGTGAATCCTCAAGAGCTATTGACACAATCCATATTTTACCCACTGATCTGGCCAAACACTTTTCACTGCCTGTAAGATGATAATATTCAGAGCAGGGCTGGCGGTGAAATCAGCTAATGGTCGACTGCAGCTCCCTGACACTGTGGTTTGAGTGTGTTAAGTACAAATGTTCTAACAAAGGAAAAGGATGAAGCTGGTGTTATTCTATATTTTTCTTAATGTCAGCAAAGTCAAAATAAGACCTAAAAACCAACAACGCCTCTGAAGACTTTATAATTTCTACACCATCTGCGACACTCAGCCTCCAGCCCACTGGTTCCTACTGAAGATGTTTAAAATAGGCCACAAATGTATAGTTTTATTTTTAAAAAAGGCAAAATAATCTACTAAAACTAGAGTGTGTGTTCATGGTAATGAAGAAACCTCACTAATAGTTTCTGGAAAACAATGTAACTCCTGTGTTAGGTGGGTCTGCCAATTATAGCTGCCTTGTGACAGGCTGGGGATGAAGATGGAGGAGCACAGAGGAATAATCAGACTTTGGATACACATATAATATTTCTTAGTAGGATTCTGTAAAATATATAGAAAAGCCTTATCCTTCAAAGGTTTACTATATGGTATAATCACATAAGCTTTGGTGAAACATGAAGATATACTCTACTATACTCTGCCATTACCTTGGCTATAGCTGTTTGCTTGTACATCTGTGTGACCAGGCTCATGACCTCAGTGGAGGAGGTGTCCGTGGCGACGACCCCCGACCCCAGTCCCTTCATAAGTCTCTCCCACTTGGCAAAACTGTCTAAGGCCTCCTGAAAGCAAGTAGAGAGCAAAAACAGTAAGGTTGTGTCCTTTATTTCTTCATCCACCCTCCTCTCTCTTTCTCTTGTTCTCTACTGTTTTTGAGATATAAAGGGCAAAACAATTAATGGTGCTGCTGGGTGTCCTACTTTCAGTGAAAGAGAAAGAAAGAGGGAGAAAAAGAAAAAATGAGAGAGAGAGATGGAGAATTCCCAGAGATGCTACCCCCTCCGACTGGGCTCCTGTGTTAGGTAGGTCATGAGCGTCTCCCAATTATAGCCGCCTTGTGACAAGCCGGGGTCGAAGATGGAGAAGCAGTTGGGCTGGTACAATAAATCAAAGACGCCTTGGGTGCTCTCAAGGTGATTGGCGAGAAGTATTTAAGGCACGAGTTGAGAGTGGAGAGGATCGCAGTGGGAGAGGCCGCCAGTGGGAGCAGCATATACTACATTCTGCTCATAAACCAGACACACAGAGAGGCTGTGCATTTGTTTTCGACATGTAGGTTAGCTCTGTTTATCATATAAACAGGACTCACCTGAAACTTAGTCAATTACCAGCATGCTTCAGCCCATTTCTTCTATGATTTCTGCTAAAATGCAACATCTTATTTAGAAATCTGACTAGAAAAAAAAAATAATGCCATATATTTTATTCAAGTTTCATGCAATAAATTCAATGTGTCTACAATTTACTTTTTAAAAATCATCCACCATAACATCACTTTGTTATTAGAGGTTATTTTGTGCTTGTTTTTAACAACTCTCAATTTAATCTGTCTGAATTCAGGCTGCAACACCACAAAATGTGTAAAAACTTCACAGGAGCGAACACTTTCTTAAAGCGCTGCATATCAAACAATGCAAAACTGTGAACCATATGGCAAGCCGAAGGAAGAGGTGGGCCACGTGTGATGAAGCACATACATCATAGTGCCTGTGTGAGGGGGGATGGGTGGGGGCACAGGGCAAGAAAAGAAGAGTAAGAAGTGGAGAAACACACATGTATGTTTTCTTCTTTAGCATGCAAATTTCACAACTGCATTTTTGTTTTCTGCATGGTACAATGAAAAAATTCTGAAACATGAAAGCTTTGCATCATTTAGTGAAATAATTAACATTTCACTGGATTCAAACCTCATCAAAGCCAAGGACAGTTGAATGAATAAATAGTATCATAGTGGAGGAGCATAAAGCTGCGTTCCCTTTATGTTTTTCCTCCTGCAGAAACACAGTTATGACTGTCTCGCAATGTTATTTTTTTTTTACTAATTAAAATTTTTATGTTGGAACATTTCTTTATAATCTGCTGAAAAAAATAAACAGAGTGGCTAAACACTCAACCCTCAATGATATTTACTAGACTAACTCCAACAAAAGGGCAGGGCTGAAAATGTAAAGGGCAGGAGGGGCATAAAAAGTGGCTGGCTGTGGAAGATAAAAGACATCATTAGGGAATAAAATGAGACAAGATGAATGAACTGGTGAGTGGTCCTCGTACACAGCATATATCGACACGGTTTGTTCAGAGGAAAATAATGTCCACCCAGCCTTTTATGTTTTATATTGTTCATATTTTCCTGCTTTTAGAAAGCACAATGGCTGCAGATTTGGGTGACTGACCACTTCACACCTCTCTTTCTCATCTCTTAAAACCAGTACATTTAGCTGAGAGGACAAAACGTCTGTCTATTCTTCACAGAAGACAAATACCTGTAAAAACACAATCATTCAACAACATTCATCTAATGAACACAAAAACATCAACTGTGAAAAAGAACATCTACAGCCAGAACTACTTTTTTTTTTCCAAAGACAAATGAGTTCAATCCTCTGAGGATATTACGCATCAAAGCTGGTGTTTCAGTCAACTTGAGATAAGAGCGCAATGTGAGAACAACTACAAGACATGACATGAACTTTTCCAACAGTACTACGGTGGCCTAATTGGGACCACTATGTAGAAACACTGACCATATTTATCTCCCAATTAAAGTGTCCCTTAACATTTAGAGAGACTGCAGTAAAACCCTGCATCATCACTTTCCTAGGAAACTTCTTTATTGTTGTGTCATTCCTGGGATGGTGGCTCAGTGCATAATTAGTGCTGAAAGAGCTCCTCCAGTGTTTTTCCACTTCTGCTGATAGTATATGATACAAAATATAACAAAGGCTCCTTAGTAGATGCTTCTAGTGTGTTGTTGCCTCACCTAGTGAAAAACTAACTCCCCCATGGCCTTGACACTGGTGAACCAATGCACAGAGTAGAGGAGATACACTGACAGGCGCAAAGACCAGGTCAAAGCCACATTAGCATTCACGTGTATATTCACCCGCATTCAGTGCAGCGTGGGAGGCAGAACTATAACTTTTGGGAGGCTAAAAGACGCACACACAAACACCTACACATGAAACATGACATTTACTCTTCAAATACACTGGTATCTTCTTTAAGATGGTGGAAAAGAAACACACACACACACACACACACACACACACACACACTTCAGTATATCTTAGCTTGGGCTATACAAGTTGTTTAATCTTAAAGCAGGGTGGTATTTCCAAATAGAAGCAATATGCATCATAAATGAATGGATGACTGAACTAAAAGATTAGTTTACTATAATATAAAACAATTAACCTTATGTTTGAGAATCTGGAAAAAGAGAATGACCCTCATGAATCTGACATGCAACAAACACTACCAATGAAAAGAAGACTCCGCTGTCAGAAAGCAGACTAAACATAATTAAATTCAGCTGCTCGCAATAAAGCAGCACTGTACAATGACAGAAATAAAGAGGAAATGGTCTATAAAGTTGGTCATGAATACTAAAACCTCTAAAAAACAAAAAAGTCCATGACTTAGATGGGAAGCGGCCAGGGGGAGGTGACAGTAATGGCAAAGGACGAGAAAATATTCCACAGTAGGTGATGTTTCACCGCCAGCTGTTACAATGGATCTGTCATGTTCCCCCTGGTAGAAACTTGCATTAAGTGTCTGAACAGCTACTGAAATGTATAAGTTAACAAACTTTACTAAAATGTTCAAGCACTGTACTTCAGTACAACTTTGAGGCGTATACTTGCACTCCACCAAAAATCAGAGGCAAATATTATCAACTAATTAACCATATTTAAACTCCAAATTCAACAAAGCACCATGAATCAGTTTTTGTTGTTCCTAGTGTGTAGAATGTCTGACTACTGGACATGTTTAAAATTGTCCATTAGCTGTCAACAACAACCAAATCCTGGGAAAAATTTATGTCTGTCCATCAGAAAACATCCCTTCAGTGTCATCTAGCATATACCTTTGCAGCCTCTTTAGGCAGGTCGAAGGGGATACGCTGGCGGATTTTGGGGGGCAGCTGAGTGAGCACCTCATCCTTGCGACGACGGATCATGATCCGGCTCAGCCGCTGGTGCAGCTCTGGCAGGTTGGATGCCCCACGACAGTCCCACTGCTTGCGAGGCCCAAAGTACCTGTGAGGCATTGAATGAGAAGTGAAGCTGTGGCTGCTGATTTCTAACCGGGAGAAACTTCCTAAGAAAACATACTTATTTGTAGTGTTATTCAGTGCTGCCCTGAAGAAATATTTAAACACATTTAAATATTCCCACCAGGGAGCTGCCCAGTATTACAACAGCCTGCCATCGTTTACCGCTGAGCAGCTGGGGGATCAGTTTTTGCTTAAGGGCACTTTACAGAGCACGAAACTATTTTGTCTAATGGCCACAGCAGCAGGTTCATCCCAAAACTCACCGAGAACTTTCACAATTTATCAGCCAAATGGATTTTTAGAATAGAACTGGCCCTCCGCACAAAGACTGGTTATATGCCAAACTGGCTGGAAGTGTGAACAAATTTAACAAGGCACTGCCAAAATTTGCTGTTTCACACTTCAGTATGTAAACTTACAGTTGATGAAGAAAGGGGGACTGACTCACTCCTTCTAAAATCATTTAAATAGTTTATGGTGTGGGGACTTAAACCAGCAATCTTCCAGCTGCTGCCATTTCACACAGTAACTTCAATATTATGTGCCCCTCTTGTGTGCATCATGCTTTATCTGAAAATATGTGTTTGTGTGTGTGACTCTGAATGGTATTCCTTAGCCACACTAAGTACTATCACATACAAAGCGTTATCATTAGTGGCACCAAGCCCATCCCCAGCAGAGCTGCTGACTTTGATGGACATCCAAAACAATGCATTTGATGTGTTAGTTCACACATGTAACCGACCGTCTCTGGCAACTGGCAGCCAGCTGGCATTTAACGCTTGGCTTCAGTTGTGGTCTGGCTTCAACAACAAACCCTCAAATCAGTAGCATCACCCCTCCAGACTCAGGTACAGCCTACTCTATCCCAGCAAACACTTGGAAAATTTTTAAAATTTATTTGTAGCTGACATGAATTGAAACTTAGAATTGACGAGTTTAAACATAAATATAAAGGTATGTGTCAATCAAGATATATGCAAGAACAGGCTTAATGATTAATTAGATGGAACATTGTGGGTGTGGTGTATGAATGGTCAACGATAACACAAGTAAACACATCATGCAGTTTTTAAATGAAGGTTTTTATTATTAAGGGAAAACAAAATCCAAAACTACAAAGCCCTGTGTGAATAAGTGTTTGCCCCCTAAACCTAATAACTGGTTGGGCCACCCTTAGCAGCAACAACTGCAATCAAGCGTTTTCGATAACTTGCCATGAGTCTTTTACAGCGCTGTGGAGGAATTTTGGCCCACTCATCTTTGCAGAATTGTTGTAAGTCAGCCACATTGGAGGGTTTTCGGGCATGAACTGCCTTTTTAAGGTCATGCCACAGCATCTCAATTGGATTCAGGTCAGGACTTTGACTAGGCCACTCCAAAGTCTTCATTTTGTTTTTCTTCAGCCATTCAGAAGTGGACTTGCTGGTGTGCTTTGGATCATTGTCCTGCTGCAGAACCCAAGTTCGCTTCAGCTTGAGGTCACAAACGGATGGCCGGACATTCTCCTTCAGGATATTTTGGTACACAGCAGAATTCATGGTTCCACTTATCACAGCATGTCTTCCAGGGCCTGAAGCAGCAAAACAGCCCCAGACCATCCCACTACCACCACCATATTTTACTGTTGGTATGATGTTCTTTTTCTGAAATGCGGTGTTACTTTTACGCCACACATAATGGGACACACACCTTCCAAAAAGTTCAACTTTTGTCTCGTCTGTCCACAGAGTATTATTCCAAACGTCTTGGGGATCATCAAGATGTTTTCTGGCAAAACTGAGACGGCCCTTTATGTTCTTTTGGCTCAGCAGTGGTTTTCGTCTTGGAACTCTGCCATGCAAACCATTTTTGCCCAGTCTCTTTCTTATGGTGGAGTCATGAACACTCAGCTTAACTGAGGCAAGTGAGGCCTGCAGTTCTTTGGATGTTGTTGTGGGGTCTTTTGTGACCTCTTGGATGAGTTGTCGCTGCGCTCTTGGGGTAATTTTGGTCGGCTGGCCACTCCTGGGAAGGTTCTCCACTGTTCCATGTTTTCGCCATTTGTGGATAATGGCTCTCACTGTGGTTCGCTGCAGTCCCAAAGCTTTAGAAATGGCTTTATAACCTTTTCCAAACTGATAGAGCTCTATTATTCTCTTTCTCATTTGGTTTTGAATTTCTTTGGATCTTGGCATGATGTCTAGCTTTTGAGGATCTTTTGGTCTACTTCACTTTGTCAGGCAGGTCCTATTTAAGTGATTTCTTGATTGCGAACAGGTGTGGCAGTAATCAGGCCTGGGTGTGGCTAGAGAAATTGAACTCAGGTGCAATAAACCAGAGTTAAGTTATGTTTTGACAGGGGGGCGAACATTTCTTCACACAGGGCTATGTAGTTTTGGATTTTGTTTTCCCTTAATAATAAAAACCTTCATTTAAAAACTGCATGATGTGTTTACTTGTGTTATCGTTGACTAATATTTAAATTTGTTTGATGATCTGAAACATTACAGTGTGACAAACATGCAAAAAGATAAGAAATCAGTAAGGGGGCAAATACTTTTTCACACCACTGTATAAGCAAATTGATATTGGATTAGCATTTGTTGGATATGTGTAAAATTATGTGTGTTGACATATTAACTATCTTTACATGCTTGAAAGAATAAATAAATAAATAAAAAAATCAACTTTGCTAGCTACAAATTAAAAGTATATGAAGAAGAACAAACCAAAACGAGGTATTACACTCAAAGGAATATAGAGACGTGGACAAAATTGTTGGTACCCTTCTGTTAAACAAAGAGAAACTCACAATGGTCAATGAAATAATGTGAAACTGACAAAAGTAATAATAAATAAAAATGTACTGAAAATTAACTGACAATCAGTCATTGCTTTTGAATTGTGGTTCAACAGAAGCATTTAAAAAAAAAAACTAATGAAACTGGCCTGGAGAAAAATGAAGGTACCCTTAACTTAATATTTTGTTGCACAACCTTTTGAGGCAATCACTGCAATCAAGCAATTTCTGTAACGCCCAATGAGACTTCTGCACCTGTCGACAGGTATTTTGGCCCACTCCTCGTGAGCAAACTGCTCCAACTGTCTCAAGTTTGAAGGATGCCTTCTCCAGACTGCATGTTTCAGCTCTTTCCACAGATGTTCAATAGGATTTAGATCAGGGCTCATAGAAGGCCACTTCAGAACAGTCTAATGTTTTCTTCTTAGCCATTCTTGGGTGTTTTTAGCTGTGTTTTGGGTCATTATCCTGTTGCAGGACCCAGGACCTGTGACTGAGACCAAGCGTTCTGACAATGGGCAGCACATTTTGCTCCAGAATGCCTTGATAGTCCTGAGATTTCATTGTACCCTGCACAGACTCAAGACACCCTGTGCCAGATACAGTAAAGCAGCCCCAGAACATAACTGAGACTCATCCATGTTTCACAGTAGGTACAGTGTTCTTTTCTTTGTATGCTTCATGTGAACATAGAGCTGATGTGACTTGCCAAACAGTTCCAGTTTTGTCTCATCTGTCCAAAGGACATTCTCCCAGAAGCTTTGTGGCTGGTGTCAATATGTATTTTGGCAAATTCCATTCTCACTTTTTTATGAGTTGCTTTCAACAGTGGAGTCCTCCTCGGTCGTCTTCCATGAAGTCCACTGTGGCTCAGACAGCGACAGATGGTGCAATCTGATACTGATGTACCTTGACCTTGGAGTTCACCTCTAATCTCTTTGGAAGTTGTTCTGGGCTCTTTGGTTACATTCGCATTATCCGTCTCTTCAATTTGTCATCAATTTTCCTCTTGCGGCCACATCCAGGGAGGTTGGCTACAGTGCTGTGGACCTTAAACTTCTGAATAATATGTGCAACTGTAGTCACAGTAACATCTAGCTGCTTGGAGATGGTCTTATAGCCTTTACCTTTAACATGTTGGTCTATAATTTTCTTTCTAATCTCCTGAGACAACTCTCTCCTTAGCTTTCTGTGGTTCATGTTCAGTGTGGTACACACCATGATACCAAACAGCACAGTGACTACTTTTCACCCTCTAAATAGGCAGACTGGCTGATTACAAGTTTGAAAACACCTGTGATGCTAATTAGAGGACACACTTTAGTTTAACATGTCTCTGTGGCCAAATTATTTTCAGTCCTTTCTAGGGGTACCATAATTTTTCTCCAGGCCAGTTTCATTAGTTTCTTTTTTAAAATGCTTCTGTTGAACCACAATTCAAAAGCAATGACTGATTTTCATTAGTTCATTTTCAGTAAATTTTTATTTATTATTACTTTTGTCAGTTTCACGTTATTTCAGTGACCATTGTGAGTTTCTCTTTGTTTAACTGAAGGGTACCAACAATTCTGTCCACGTCTGTATGTGCAGTACAGTATTTTGGGAAATATGCTTATTTTGATGTCGGGCAGTGCAGCAGTGCGGTGGTTAGCGCTGTCGCCTCACAGCTAGAAGGTTCCGGGCTCGGGCCTTTCTGTGTTGAGTTTGCATGTTCTGCCTGTGCCTGCGTTGGTTCTGTTTGGGTACTCTGGCTTCTTCCCAAAGTCCAAAGATGTGCAGCTTAGGTTGATTGGAGGCTCTAAATTGCCCCTAGGAGTGAGTGTGTATCTAGCCACACGGGTTTCACGCCAGTGACTTCTGTGCCAGTCTCAAGCCCAGTTAAATAGAGAGGGTTGTGTCAGGAAGGGCATCCGGCGTAAAAACATGCAAATTTACTCATATAAATCATATTCGCTGTGGCGACACAGCCGAAAGTTGAGTAGTAACAGATGCTTATTTTGATGTCCTTGCTGAGAGCTAGATGAAAGCAGTTAAATATGAACCTGGAGAAAAGAGATGAGCCGAAAAAGAGGGGAAAGAGGCGAAAAAAAAAAAAAAAAAAATCAGCCTACTCGCAAAACTAAATCTCAGTAATATATAATACCTGGTTTGTTTTAATCCAAACAAAAAATGAACATGCTTGTTTTTTTAGTCTGGATAGCTTTAGAGGTGCTGGTAGGTGGATTTTGTTTTTTTGTTTGTTTTTTTTTACCCAGGCTAAGTTAAGGGTCTCTTGGCTCTAGCTACACAAAAATGTGTATTTCTATAAGGCATGTGTCAGCTTGTGTATGTGATGAACACTCACCTGTAATGGGCGTTGCAGTATTTCTTGGTATAGTCAGCCCAGGTTCCAAATTTCATGGGATAGAGGGCATCAATCTGCATAAAAAGCTGTGAAATACACAGACAGAAATAGGACAGAACAAACCAGAGAGAATGTGCATCACAATGTCTCATTGCGAATTTCCTTTATATACTGTACATAATTAAACATTTAATATTGTAAATATTAAAGTATCTACCATTTCTGACAATTACCACCCCCCACACACACACCTCTAACGATCTGTCAAAAGGATGTGTGTGGCCTCTTTTTAAAAAAAAAAAAAAAAAAAAAAAAAAAAAGAAGGATCAGAAAGGCTCCAGGCCCAGATGGTGTGACCCCCTCCTTCCTGAAAGTGTGTGCTGATCAGCTGGCCCCCATCTTCACACTCATCTTCAACATGTCACTGGAGCTGTGTGAAGTCCCCTCGTGCTTCAAACACTCCACCATCATCCCAGTCCCCAAGAAAACCTCCATCAGTGTGGGCAAACAGGTCAGTGGACGATGCAGTGAACATGGCACTGCATTACATCCTGCAACACCTCAACTCCCCAGGGACCTATGCACGGGCCCTCTTTGTCGACTTCAGCTCAGCGTTCAACACCATCATCCCGGACATCCTCCACTCCAAACTGACCCAGCTCACTGTGCCTGCCCCCCACCTGTCAGTGGATTACTAGCTTTCTGACAGACAGGAAGCAGCAAGTGAGGCTGGGGAAACCCACATCCAGCACCCGGACAATAAGCACAGGTGCCCCCCAGGGATGTGTGCTCTCCCCTCTGCTGTTTTCACTCTACACCAACGACTGCATCTCAAAGGACCCCTCTGTCAAGCTCCTAAAGTTTGCTGATGATACAACGGTCATTGGTCTCATCCGAGACAGTGACGAGTCAGACTACAGACGAGAGGTTGAGCAGCTGGTCCTGTGGTGTAGCCCCAACAACCTGGAGCTGAACACGCTCAAAACAGAAAGTGTCTAATAAATGCTGTAGTGAATAGTAACCGATTCTGTCTGCATTGTTTACCGCCTGTTTATACTGTTTATTTTGCATTGTTTGCACTGTCTGTTGCTTGTTAATACTGCTTAGTTTGTTATATTACACAGGCTTATGCTGGTTTACCTTGAAATTCATAGTAACTGGGGCAGCAAATACTGTTATTTTTGTGCTATACCAAGATAAGCTAACTGGCTGCTGGTGGTAGATTGATAGTGTATAGCCAAGAAAAGAATTGTTTCTTTAAAATTCTATTTTTCTAATTTATTATGTACATTTGAACAATATCCTTGACAAAATCTAACAGGCCTCAAGGCATCAAGTGTTTTAGTTCCCACAACTTCTCTCCTTTTACCGTTTGAAATCCGAAAGCAGAGTATAACTCAAATCTTTTCTTGGCTTTAAACATAAACATTACCTGCACTCATGATTAGTCGACTGTCATGAAGTGTGTCATGTGTGCAATTTATTCAAGGTCCTGTTGTCCTTCGCCTAGTTTACCAGTTCTGTGCAGTGCAACTGTGTGGTAATTTGTGTCAGTGCCAATTAACCAGGTCAAACCACTGTGGAGTCAGACTAGGTAAAGAAAGCAAAACTGAAAATTAAATGAAATGCTAATACAGAAAACTGACCTGCTGCTGATTGTTAGCTGCTGACATTTAAATTCTGAATCATCAAAAGATCTGTGAATCACCTGGTTCTGAAATACCGATAAATTACAAGTCACTGCTTTGAGTTGTCAGTAGACATATGGCATTTTGAAAAGAGCCTTTTCATACAGTGTGTAGGCAGAACGTTTATGCATTACAGCTTGCAACAAAACCCCCGGAATGTGTGCATGCCCAAGTCAGCGTGTCTGTGTGTAAACACAACATCTTTGTCAATTTTCAGCATTTGCAGCAATTTATGAAGTAATGACAGGTAATCGTCAGAAAGACGATCTGAATAAGCAGCCACAGTGAGAGCGCTGTTCTAAATTCACCACTTGTTCAACAGGAGCTTTGCATTTTTCCCCCTAACACTGTTGATATAATAGGTGGGTGGAATGAGGGCACATCATGAACAGTGCAGCATGCCCTGAGCTGTGTGCTAACTCGATGTCAGAGCCACAGTGAGTAATGATGGCAGTGAGGAGACTGGCACAGAGGCAGGGACAGGGCTTATCAGGTTTATGCTGTGGATGATAAAATGTTATATTCAGTTTCAGATTCTAGTGGCAGAGAGAGGGAGAGATGATATCTGAAAACTAACCTCACCGCTGCAGACAAGCAACGGCAAAGACAGGACGGCATGTATCACACACACATATGTGCAGCAGGCTGTATAACACACACACACACACACACACACACACACACTTCCTCTATGATGCACCTTCATGAGATTTCTTACAAGTACTAACTTCAGTTCATTTTGGAATTAATTAGTTGCCTGAATTTCATCAGTTAATTATCAACATCGGGGCTAGGCAATAATTAAGTTTTCCTCACAGCAGTGTAGCAGTTAGAAAGTGAGATCTGAGTTGTGTGTCACAAAACCTATGAAGTCAACCCTGAATATGTTCTTCTGCAGTTGGTTATCAGCTAACTCTTTGAACCAACATATTTTTCCCCTACAAGCATCTATGCACAAAAGAGACAAATTTCCCCACCTGTTTCAGAATGAATTTTAATTCTATATTAATAACTACTACGGCTCTTTGCAGTCTCTTTGTCACCTACGTTTAAATCACTTTAAACACACATTTTTAATTATAATGTTAATTTTAAATGTCTTTTTTTTAAAGATTAGATCTGATGATATTCTACATATCGGTTACTGTCAACAAATTCCATGGCTACACCAAAACATTAATTTCCACACACACACACACACACACACACACTGTGTAGTGTAGTAGTTTAGCAGTTTAATTTGACTCGGTCCCATATGCACCGTCCTGCTGCCAGAGCACCACATGGTATTAATCCACAGCTGAATATAGTTCCCAACAGATGCACTGTTTCCTCTTGCTGTTTTAGGAAATCATTTAGCTGTTTTTTAATTAAAGTGTATATTTGTGAGCTACCACAGACAACTCAAAAGTGAGTCATTATTACTATTAGTCCTTATGCAATTTGTTGACAATAAGAAACATTTAGAAGAAGGTCAGGGCTTAACTTTTCAAACGCTGGGGAATATATTTTCTTAATCAGCTTCCTGTGATCGACAGTGTCCTACATGAACACACAAGTTCTTCTAAATCTGAAACACTTGTGGATATTTTATAAGACATTTCTGTCTGTCAAATCAGCTGTACAATTTGGAAATAAATACACTGACTTATAATACCTAATCACTTAATGATCATGATCATTTAAGCAACACAAAAGCATAGCAGTCAAATGCAATGCCGCCCCTCAGGCTAGAGGCACAAAGCTGTATCAGAGGCCCCATCATTAGGGACAGTGAACATACAGCACTTATTACTGATATTGCATTGTGTCTTCACAGTGAGACTGTAAAAAGATTTTCTATTCTCCGAGTCCACTTCATCTTTTGTGGCTGGAGTGATGGAATATGGCTGCAATCTACAGCTTCAATAAAACATATATGAAAATGATATAATAAATCATTGTGAAAAGAGAAATGGCTCTGCTGCTCTCCAAATACCATTGTCCTGTGAACAGCCTTTCTTATTTTCTCTACATTCAACAGTCCCCCCTCCCCAGCGCTTCTTTTTATTACTTGTCTCATTTATTGCAGTGCAGTGTCTCTTCATACTGGGCTTTGTAAATGAAGTTTTTGCAACAAAGGTTATTGAAATAAGTCCATGGGATCCTTGAGGATAAGTGATGCCTGAGAGAGTTAATTGGGTTTTTGAGTGTTGGATCTGAGTATTACCTGCTCCGAAGCAAGTTACCATGGCGATCTACAGGCACTGTACAGTGAAACACCTTTGTGAGAAGCCAGAGCTTAGCTCTCTGGTCTGGTTCAGGAATGTGGGTTCAGAGCCCCCTCTGAAGCACACATTTCTTTTTATATTTGTCCTTATTCCTTCAGTGTTTTTCAGTAAAAATTTAAGGGATACTTTGAAGAATTTTGAAAAAAAAACAAACAAAAAAAAAAACAGCTGACTCCAGCCAAACTTTGTCCATCATCCAACTTTCATTTAATCACAAGTTTTTACCTCTATGGGTCGACCCAATGCTGGAGTACCAGTGAGTAAGATGGCCCGCTTGGCCCTCTGAATGAGAGGAACCAGGATCCTAGTCCGTGCGGCGTTCCTGGTTTTGAGGTAATGTGACTCATCCACCACGACCACGCCAAACTCCTGCCTAGTCAGAGCCTCCACCAGGAGGCACGCATCTGTAGTGAGCAGGCCGTAGCCCAGAATCGTCACCTTACTGCTGCTGAAACCCCTGTGAGGCAAGGACACACACACACACATTCAGAAAACACAATATGCACAGCAACATGGAAATAAACATCCACCACAAATGGAAATGAAAGAAAATCCTTGCTCATTTCTATTTATTCTTATTATCATTTAGTATTTTCACCACTGATTCATTTGCAAACTATTGTACTGATTGAGTAATCAGGAAAATGTCCAAAAATAATTTAAACCTGTCCCTTGTTAATTTCCCAGAGCCCAAGATGGCATCAAACAAACAGTCCAAAACCCAAATATATCAGTTTACAATAACAGTAGACTAAGAAAGCCAGCAAATATTCACATTTGAGGAGCTGAATTTTTACATAAAATAAAGAATCAATCATAAAAATGAATGAATAATTAACTACATACTTAAAATGTGCATACTTTCAAAACAGGCACAGTGACTGAATAGCTGATCTTTTACAGGATATCTTAACAAATTTTGCATTTCAAATGACCAAATTACTATGTAGAAGGAAAAATCTCAGATTTTCTCAGATTTTTGAATCAGTTTCAAATATAGTACAACATAAAATGTAATCCTCTGTAAATTGACAGTTTCTGTTTGTGGGGATTTTATGTTTGACCTTCTGCGAGCGCAGTAGTAGTACATAGCCTCATTTGCTGCTAAATTAAAGGACAAGGCTGGGACTATTCTATGGCTTCCTTACTCACTGCAAATTCAATGAAACAACAAATGCCACCGACAGGTTAGTCTGGGTCTTTTTGTCTTCACTAAACTGTCTGTGGCACACAACCCCAAATTACTTCCGCTGATTCCTACTGAAGATATAAGTCTTTAATGATGGGTCAATGCATATATACAGTAGTTTAATTCTGAATAAAGGCTCAGTCACTTCTGAAAACTGGGCTGTTCACTATAACTTATAGCAATCCTTTTTCAAACAGGAGGAAATAAGTGGGGAAAAATTTCAGCTGTAGATTAATACACATTTATTTACAGCAGCAGGATGGTATACACTATATGGGACTGAGCTACATATAAATAAATGGCAATGTGTATTCATTGTAATGAAGGAACATGTCAGCTACTGCAACAGTGTGGTTCACTGTGCTTTTGTTTTTGGACAACAATGATTCTGTGCATTAGACTAAGGATACACAGACAACACCTGGTAATAGGAGACATTCATTGTTGGTTTTTGCTTTTAATGGGATTTGTTGACAGTAAAAAAATAGGGAATATGGTCATACTCTTACAGTATGCACCTTTAACACTGATAAACGTGTCTCACTCAATACAAACTTAACATCTGTTCTTGTGTTTAATGACATGGCAACTGATCCCTCAAGGTAACGTACACCAGGCTATTTAAAAAGGGTGTGTGGATAAATGTTAAGGCACACATAGAAGACACACAAATGTGGACACAGTGCCAGGCACAAACTAGGGCTGCAGCTGTTTCATATATCTCCTCTTCTCCAGCACTTATGAATTCCATTCCTTAGCTATATTGCAATGTCTGTTTTTTCCAGATTATGTGCAGCCCTAACACAAACACACAGATACACAGTCACAGATAAACACACAAACACAGAGGCGACATTCAGCTGCATAAAACTCAATAAGAATCTTTGAGAAATCAGAAACATTTCCTGCATCTGTCAGGCTCTAATTCTTTGCCACACACGTTTCCAAGCTGAAATAAATCCTAAGGAGCCATTCATGTTCTACAAAAGAACAAGTGAGTCAAAATACTGGGAGGAGGTGCTGCATAATTTTGTCTTGCTTCCTCATTCAGTCATTAACACATCCAGTTCAAGGACACGTTTTCCCCTGAAGGCTTTCACAACCTCTTTGCGCCTCATCTGTGATGTGAGGTGGGGAGGATATTGTTCCCCTTCGCAAACAGAGAAAGTTTTCATTCAAGAATAAAAACTAAGAACTTGAAGAAAGTTGAGAAATAAATAAAAGTAGCTGTTTTCAAGGCCACATGAGTCCCCAGTGCAGGAATAGTCCGCAAACCTGAATCAGTATGAAATGAGACTGTATTTTCCCACTTTCTGTGTTGAAAAATTTCAACTCTTGTTCAATTTTGCAGACGTCGCCCTGACATGATTTGCCTGTCAGCGCTGTCAAACACCGGCCTCTGCTGGCTCCTGACACAGAGGGACACTTTGATTAATTTGTCAGTCGTAACTTCTTTCACACTACGCTCGCATTTTTTATTACATCTCTTTAGGTCAATTATCACCACTTACATATGTAGAAGGCTGCAGAGATGGAGTTATAGCTTAAGATCAAATAATGGCTGCAACCTTTCACTTACATAATCCTATATACAATGAACCTGACATCAAATAAATCCTGTGGATTATGTACTTGGATATCCTGAATATATTTATGAAACTGAAAGAGACTTGTGCACTTCCACACAGTCTGAAAGTGCAAAATGTGAATCTATCTGCAAAATAACATGAAAATACCTTGGGGAAAATGTCCTTAAATTAAATATAAGTTAATAATTGACTAATCCTTAAGAAATGTTTAACACAAAATGGCTAAATTTACCATTTCTAGCTTCTTAGATGTGGATGTTTCCTGATTTGTTTTTCTTTTTTGTTTTGTATAATAGTAAATTGAGTATTTGGGATGTTTTTGGCTGCTGGTTGGATACAACAAGCAATTTTAAGACAGCGGCTTTGGCTCTAGAAAAGTGTGATGAGGATTTTTACACATTATTACAGGTGTGGCCTGGCTACAGTGATTTGGAGGGATAAAGGTGAGATGACCTACATGGTCTGGCTCTTGTTCTCCACCAGGTTGATGTCTCCAGGCTGCAGCTCAGGGATCCACCTCTCCAGCTCCTCAATCCAGGGGTATTTCAGGGACGAGGGCACCACCACTAGGAGAGGCCACTCCTGCCTGAAGGCGTATGCCACAGCGATGGCCTGCACCGTCTTCCCAAGACCCATCTGGACCAGCCAAATCAACACACGGCGAAAGGGGAGAAAAACAAGTCAATCGCACACCGACTCTGTGGTAAATTGCATATGACGGCCGAGCTGATGTGAGCCCCAAGAGTAATAAGGTCTCAGAATGATTCTTGTGTCAAAATCGATTAGGCACATGGGAGTGCTGCACAGGGCTGACAAATTAATTTGGAAGGCATGCAGCAAAGTCTCTGGTTCATTTTTTGGAAAATAGATTTCCTGAGCCAGCGCTGTGTGTGCTTACCTCATCAGCAATCATACACCTGTAAAACAAAAGAAAACAGAGAAAACTTTATCAGAAACTGATTTGTAGAGCTGACCAGTATACAATAACACCAGGCTGCTACACAAAGACAGTTTATAGTTTAAACATGAAGCATGATACAGCAGGAAAGCTTTGATAAAGAGTACAGCAGCATTAATTACAGTCATTTATTCAGCATACATGTCTAGATACTTCTGGGTTGTCTAAGAATTCATACCAGCAACCCTCCTGACACAACTCATCCCCTCAAACCTTTTTGGCCGCAGAAAATACACCCAGTCAAAGTCATGGACAACTGCCATCTCAGACTCAGCTGCTCTTGCACAAGTTTCAAGTCTGTCACTTTTAATTTAGATCTGCACTGGTACTTTGAGTTTGAGAATTTTTGTTGCTACTGAATATTTATGATGTTGTTCCCATTGAATATTTCTATTTCTGATGCAGCCGAGTGTCTTTGGAGTCTCTGTAGAGTGTGATCACTGTGTTTGGGTTCATCCTGTTCCCAATAAAAAACACTAAGTTACCAGCTGATGCAGAAGCTACATGTGATCAGAGTAAAATCCCTGAAGTAATAATGATATTTTCAGGGTAAGTGCCAATTTGAAAAAGAGAAGTCCTTTGGTTTTAACTCTGATTGTATATCTTCAATCAGAGCATTGCTGACAGGTACAGTATGAGCTCTGGGAACCTCTTGAGCCCTGGGAAATTGTGTTAATTAATCAATAACAAAAGGAATTGTTTACATTAGTCGTCAATACCCTAATTCTCTTTTTATTCCACATTTTTAGGAATGTAACATTTGCTGGCAAATGAACCTTAAACACCTGCTGTGACTGTCTCTGATATGATATGTTTTAGCAACCATACAACAGCCAAATAATTATAAAGAACAATGAAAGCACGACACAGTGCTCAGCTGAAGTCACCCCTGTGGAAAAAATGGCATCAGTCGCTGCAGGATAGAGCAACCTATGGTTCCCTCTGCCCACTGGGTTTGGGCCTATTGTCATGACCTTGCTTATTCATAAATGCTTCCAACATCATGTCAGGGCAAACAGTGCAACAGAGCAGCTCTGAATACCTCAGACACACTCTCTCATTATTCTTTCTCCTCCTCCCTCTCCTCCACTTCCTCCCCCCATCTCCGCCCCATTTCTCTCTTTCAGCTGAGGAACATGATTAATGTGCACCTTGCCACTGGTGGTTTTTCTAATTGCCAGCACAACGGCCCAGTCAGCGCAATGTGCGCACACACACAATAAAGCTACGCAAAAGTAAAGACATGCAAAAAAAAAAAACAGACAATATACACAAAGACACGTGAACAAAAGGAAACCTATACACAAATGCAAACACATAAACCTACACGCACTCTCTCACACACAAGTGCTTGCACATAAAAAAAAAAACCAGACAATATACACAAGACACGTGAACAAAAGGAAACCTATACACAAATGCAAACACATAAACCTACACGCACTCTCTCACACACAAGTGCTTGCACATACACCCACACACAAACATACACACACCCACACTCACAAACTAGGGAGGGAGTGTGGCTGGGGCAGGTGCTTGCCATTTCTCAACACATTAATCATCCTCCTTTAAATAACCTGAGTGTCGTCTTGACGGTTTGAGACTGCGAGGATGCTGCGGTGCTGTTGCCTGACGACGACACGTCCCCGTCACAGCATCTTTCTAATGTTATCTCTGAAACCCACAAGCCCCAAAGTGTCAGGAAATGGGCTCCCCTACCTCCCAGGCTGACTACAATGATTTGATGGCTTTGACCTGTGCACAGTGATGTGTTGTGTGGCCCTGTGTATAACCCCAATCTACCAGCCCTGCTAAAGTTCTCCTCTGAGGACTGGACCTCTACTGCGCCACGGTCAGTGGAAATGCTCAGACACTGGACGCTGCACAAAAGGCTGACTTGAAGGGTGCCGCAGTTTGCCATGCTTGGATCCACTAGGATCCCACACACAGTTAGGAGTTCATGGTGTAGTTCTGCTGTATACTGTGAATAAACTTAAAATCAGAGCAAAGTGGAAAGGATTTCAATTAGTTTTTCCTGCTTGTAGGAGATGGAGCACTACTACATGTTTCAATAGTCTGATTGTAAACGTTTACACAACCAGCACTTCACTTAGGGATTTTCCCCCCTAACTTTTCAGTGGTGCTTAAAATCACTGTTGATGTATGAATGCATGTCATGTTTGGTTCTAATGATGGATTTATTCTGAAGTTTTCAATTCACTTCACTAAGTGATCACATTTTTTACATTACAACACTCGTTAAACTTTTAGTTGTTCTCTTTAACACACAGCAGTTTATTTATTATGTGTAGCCTCTATACTTTTGAGGCTATAAAGAAACATATTCTTTACATCCTGGATGGATACTCTCCACATAATAGAAGTTGGACTATTAAGGCTGCGAGTTACTGATGTAAGTAAAATGACACTTTTCAGGCTGTATATATTACTGTGCTCCATTAAGACAGATAAGAAATGTCATGCTTAATTAGGAGGAAATGAAATTTAGAGTACCTCCAAGTGTAAATACTGTAATTAAACACTTTGAAGATGTAGGAGAGACAGAGAGATAGTTAAGTGATATTGAGCCATCTCACAATGCTCGAGCATGTGTAATTCAGAATCTGCTGAATCTCTGTTTTGACCTATAACTGATCTGAATTAACATTACATTTAACTCCGAAGAAGGTTCAAAATATAAATAAGGTCGAATGTTGCTCACTTAGCCATCAGTATTTAAGGTTTAACAGGAATATTATTTGAAAAACAGGTTATCAGGGCCTTTGATACTGTGCTATCTGAGTACTATCCTCTGAGTCTCCATTAAAATTAGCTGGTGTTGTACTTAATTTATCTTACCCGGATGGACTTACAGCAAGGAATAAGCTCCCAATGTGCTGCCAAATAGTTCAGATTATTTTATGGTACCACTCTGTGCACAACCTTCATATCATGAACAATACTTATGGGCCAGAAGAAATGTCATAAATACATCAACTTTTATGTGAATAGAGGACAAACTCCACATCTGGAATCTTCTCTGAGTAATTTTACAATCACATTCACCTCATGCATCAGCAGATCAGGCCTTATTCAATAAAAGCAGTTAGTCCTTAGCAATAATATTTTGGACAAATCAGAGGAGGCTGGGCATGTTCTATGTGACTTCAGGTTGCAGTCAGCGCTGTAATGGAAGTGACCGAGAGCTCTTAATGGATTTACTTTTACTCCAAATTGATGATTTTGTTTGTCATTATCTGGGTAGGCCCACTCAGAGTATTGCATTTTGTACCCTGGGTACACTTTAGAATAGCTGAATGTATACAGATGTCACCATTCAAAACACCAAACTTCTGCCCAACTTCCCAAACAATGCAATCAGCCACATCTCATGGCTTTTTATTGTCGTACTGTACCACAGCTTTCCCACATCATCCCTCACCCTCCTACACAGACAGATACAGCAGGCTCCATAAGTATTTGAACTGCTACAACATTTGATGTTTTGGTTCAGTACTCTTGATGCTCTGGATGTGAAAAGACACAGTGACTATGAGATTTAACAGAAAAATCCACCCACGGAGTCTCCTACACTGTTAGATATTCAGCATTAATCTGTGATGTTCAGTGCTTTTCAGGAGATATTTTATAATGAAGCGCTGATATTTATTTTTTGTCTGTTTGCCTACCTTATCTAGTTCTACTTCAGGCGGTGATATCCTACATTTCCCAAAACTGTGATACTCCTTCCTAAAAAGCCAACAAGTCTGCAGCTGCATTGCATTCTTGTCTAGTCAGTAGGTATTGTAGGTAAAAATATTATTTCTGCCTCTTCTACAATGACTCTCTGCTGACTATCAGTGCTACTGAAGTTTGAGGCTATTTGAAGGATATTACACTTAGGAGGTTGAGCCTATGATCCCACAGGCTGCGTATTGAACTGGGATGGTGGAGCAAGACACCACCTCAACAATGCCTGTGGGTATTTTACATATTTGTATTGTGGTATTTAAGTCAATACACTTACAACCTAAGTAACTAGGCTGCCCGTCAGATAGCATGTCAGAGTTCGCTCTACTTTCAGAGATCCTTCTACCAATAATATCTTGTGCTAATGCCACTTCTGCTTGTCTCCAGAGAGAAACACTGCCCGTGCTGCTCTTACTGTCACACCGATGCCAATTGACTGAGGTAGCTGTCTACAGTGCAGCAAGAGCCAATTGACTTCTGACCCATCCATGTAACAAAGCAGTGGCTCTCAGTGTTCCTGAGTCAATATCGGCCGATCCGCAGCACTCAGATTGGCTCCTCCTGTGCTGACCTTGCCAAGAACCCAAGCATACATCGACTGGTCGGGGACAAGGAAACGGGCAAGTCCTGGCCCATTCCTGCAACTAATCCTCAACACAGCCAAGCACTTAAGGACTTAAGGGCAACTGAGAAACTTCCAACAGACTGACAGTTGTTTTGAAAGATACAACCTGGGCTCTAACTGACCATCTGAATTTCCAAGCAATTCAGTACACTCTTGAGTTTGTACTTCCTTCTGGAGCAATAGCTGAAAATTGTATTTTCTATCTCACTATAGAGGTTGAGTGGAACTACCTGTTTTAAAATTCCCTTAGGCAAATTATTTGCAGATTTGTATGCCCAAGGAAGTTTTGCTCTGAATTATGGACACAAGCTGAACATCTTCATAATCAGGAAATGAAACACATGCGACAGAAAGAACTTTTGAAGTTCTTATCAAATCATTTACTGCAGTAGATGGGTTAGTAAATATAAATACACTTTTTGTAGTTGATTAACGATGCCTTTCCGGATTTATGACTATTTCACCCTTCATGTAATGTTTCTTCACATTGACTGTTTTTCATACAAACCCATTATGAGCAACTGTTAATCACTGTAAATACAGTAGCTTGAAGCCACTTGCAATAGTATGCATCATGTCACCAGCATGTATGCACATTTGTGTGCAGGTACAAAATACTAACAAAACAGGGAGCCACTCTTAAATAGCCTGCCCTAAAGCAAAGCTCTATGAATGGTCAGAAACTCCACATGGCATCTTTAAAGTGACACTATGCACCTTTTGCTCCTTTTCTAAAAAATAAATGATAAACTTGCTCGATTCAACAGACTCAGCGACTTTGCTGAAACAGCCTGACTTGGTCGGGTATGACCATAAGTGACACTAGCAAGTCAGTTTGTTGACTTTATGACTCTGTGCTACTTGTGCTACTACTATGTACTGAGTGACTAACAAAAAAACAGTGCTGTGATGGAGCTGACAGCTCACCGTCCATTCCGCGATAAAGCAAACTCCACTCCCTCCCTTTGGAAAGGCATCAGTCGCTGCAGGAGCTTGTGAGGAAGGCCTGACAGTTGCTCTGACCATCTTGTATCACAGCAAGAGGTCTGTGGGGCATTATTATCCATTTCCATTAGTAAGTCCTCATCGGTATCTTGGTCCTTGTTCAGTCAGCCAGCTCTGATTTTAGGCTAGAAAAAAAACATTGTTAAAATAAAATTCACATTTGAATATGGCACTGTGCGGGCTAAGTTTGGTCTGAATCAGAATCTCAGAATCAGCTTTATTGGCCAGGTGTGTCGGACACACGAGAAATTTGACTTTGGTACATCGGCTCTCGATGTGCATGTACATATCCCCATGCAAGGGGCAAGTCAACAGTAAACCAACATAAGCCTGTGTAATATAACAAACTAAGCAGTATTAACAAGCAACAGACAGTGCAAACAATGCAAAATAAACAGTATAAACAGGCAGTAAACAATGCAGACAGAATCGGTTACTATTCACTACAGCTTTTATTAGACATATTCAGTGCTGATTTAAAAATGCTTTATAATAACAGTAATTGGCATACCTCTGCTGCTTGCTAGCACTGATAGGAACACCACTATTAGAAGCTAGCTGGTGGACAGAAAAGCCAGAATTTTGGATGAGATGTTAAAAATGGCCTCTCTCGGCCACCTGAGTGTATTTTTTGTATTGCCTCACCTTGCACCGTTCTGGTCAATCCAGGCTGGAAGGGGTTGCCCTCACATGTACATGTACCCTACAAAATCACGACTATGTCAAAAGTCCTTAAGGTTAACGTACTTATGCTTATTGGTAACAGGATATCAACGGGCTAATTTTAGACCTTCACTCTCTCTTTAGTAGTAATTTTCACCTTACATTTGTAATTAACGTTACATCTTCCCTCCTAAATTAGACCACTGATACAATATAGCTTCTGTAACGTTATTCACTGACAAAATTTTCATCCTGGTGTGCATTATCCAATAATTGTGTTAATTTTAAAAATCTATCGTGCACTTAACTTCTTCACCAATACAATTGGGTACCTACATAACATGCTACCAGGTTAGAGGTCAACAACAAAAAAATAAACAATTAAAAAGTAAACACAAACTAAAATAGTTTCCCAATGTTATGTTAGCATCCTTAGAGCTAGCAACATAAACCGAAAGTAAGCAGACTTCAGAAATAAAAGCACCGTTCTTTATTTTAAACGACTGTTCTACTTCGAGAGTAAATTACCTCTATTATTTTGAATTTCCCAACCGGAAATGGATTTCTCTTCTGTTGTATTTGGCTAGCTACCTGTCTGCTCTATGATTAAAAAAAACACAACTAATGTTAACAAAATTGTTTGCCAACCGTAGATAAGCCTCCAAAGAAGAACGTTAACATAACTATTTTGTCTTTACTCAGTGTTTGTTCATATGGTACAACACAGTAGCTAGCTATTGTTGAGCAAAGTAGATCTGGCCACATAACTTCTATGGTAGCGTGACTGAGGAGCAGAACTTGTGCTGGTAACATAACATACAGTTGTTAAAATTGTGCGAGGCTTAAATAAAAAGAGACCAACATTATGAGTGTGTGCTTGCTTTGCCTACCAGGTAAGACGATAAAATGAAGTCGCTTCTATAAAATAGTTTCTGTAACAGCAGACTGAACTGAAAAACTAAGACGTTTCGCGGCAAATTAAAGGTATACTCGTTTATATCACCAGGCATCCACAGCAAGTAGTTATCAAAGGGTGTTCCTGGTGCTTTGTGATTTAACTTGATCACAATTCAGCAAAATGTATATATCTTTATATCAAAATTAAAGCATATGTAAGAAAATGAAAAAACTGTCAGATAAACCCTGTGCATGCGCACAGTCATAACGCAAAAAATCCCGCACAGACAAGACGTGACATATTTTCAACACTCTACGTGTCGAATGCGAGGAGCTGACGCACTCTCCAGTCAGCCTACTGGACTCCGCTGCCTCTCCTTCACTCTGCCACACACTAGCTAGTTACCCCTCGGCAGAGGCAACGGCTGTGCACCGATTATAAGCCAACGCGGTAAGGTAACATTAGATATCTGCACTGTCCTGTCTAGAATTTACCGGTTTGATAAAGAACATTTTAGCCGGATAGTTGTAATCATGTAACGCGAGCTAGTTAGCAGTAAACATCTCTCCTGCTAGTGTGCGACAGCTCAGGGCGCCGGTGTTTGGCCGTTTCAAGCGTTAGCAAACCACTGTGCCAGATAATAATCGTTAGCTTTAGCCCCGACACGATCCAACGCAAGTGTGGCTTCAAAATGTTGCCTTGCTCTTCGGTAAAAGTGCACATTTCGCAAGCATACACCGTGCCCAAATTGTGATAGACCGTGCTTCGTTTTGGCGTTCGCCCGAAAAAGCAAACAGCACTTATTTAATGATACAACATAATTCAATAACTTCTAACGTTAGGCCTGGTTCGTTTGTTCCTCCCCCAGAAATGTATGCGGCAACGAACAATGTGTACTAAGGTTATCTGTCTCCATTTCAAAAAACTGAGCTTTAAATGAATTGTGGCGCTGTTTAGTCAAATGTCTCATCGGCCGAATTTTAGTTACTTTTTTTATATTATCAGACTTAAATGTTATATGTTGCCCGTGGCTCTACCTTTGCCGAAGGAAACAATAAATTGCCAAATTTGTAATGGAGTCTGGTGTGACGTGCTCGGTGTGGATGGGGGATAGCAAACTATCGAAAACTAAGCCTTAAGTTACACCGCTCTAAATGATTTCTTCTTTGTCCTATAACAGGGATCATGGTCTCCTGTCTTTATGCTGGATACATGACTGCCAGTGTGCATTTAATTGGTCGATGGTTGCAAAGGACAGCAGCTCCATGCTAATTAATCAAGCCCACCTATTAATGAGTTGTATGTAATTGTTGTGCAGCTAGAGTTTACCAAAAGAAGGTTAATGAGTTGTATGTAATTGTTGTGCAGCTGCTAGAGTTTACCAAAAGAAGGTTTGACAGTGTTGTATTCGGAGTGACACTGAAAGTGTTCCTAACTCTTTTCTCATGCAAATTAATTATGCTGTAGGATATAACTCCACCCCTATTGTCAGAGACATTATTAAAGTGGGCAGTTAAACGTGACTTGAACTTGATTTGTGCAAACTAAAAACCTTAAATCATAATCTAAAAACAAATTTTGTTTTAATAAGTGACCCACAGCCAGTATCATCCTGAGGCATTAACTTGAGCATTTGTTGCCTCTCAGATTTGATAGAGATGGAGATGAAAGCTCCACTGAGGATGAGCATCATGACTGTCATTTTCATGAAGAGACCAGTGGAGCCTAGTGGGTGCTGTTTTAGAGAGTGGAGATGATGACGATGTGTTTGTCTGTACAGGGCTGCTAACTGTGCTGTCCAGCAACATCTGGAAGTCCTCAGTCTGGCTGGGCCCATAAGAGGGATACAGTTGACCATCCATTTGTACCTGCTAAGTGAGGTATAGTGTATTGGTCACAGAAAACACTCTCTTGTGATTCCTTGCGTACTGTACAGTAGCACACCCCTCTAAGGCTTGAAATAAATGCTGTTAATTGTTTTCCAAAATAGTTTCACCCACTGCAGCCACCACTCTGTTGACTATTCATTATGCAGGTTAGGGTGCATTTGGAGCTGATGACATTATCAGATATTGAGGTTGAGGATGCTGCGTAATAGCTTTCACCAACAATGTAGTCTTTCCTATAATATTTGGCCTGGGCCGTTAAATAATTCATCTGCCTATCCATAAATTGTTTGTTCAACTGGTGACCTTTTCACGGGATTAAGAAAGCACAATTATAAATTCTTCAGAGACCTGGCATAACGAATGGTACAATTATGAGGCAGGGTTGGATCGGATCAGTTGTCGCAGCCTGGTGTTGGTTGCTAAGTGACAGCAGGAACTTTTCCGCCCACTGTGTTTGCTGTTAAAGTCTGAGTGACTGAAAGGACAAAAACAATCACATTACGGCGGTCTAGACTTCGACTGAACAGGACCTGTGTGACTTCCTGTGTCTTTGACAGCCTGTCACTCACTTGGTGATGAAAGTCATGAAGTAAATTATTTTTAGAGCCCAATTATCACTCTTATTATCTACATCTCCTCCCGCATGTACAAAGTGGGCTTGATCTTTAATGAAATAAACAAGTGAACTGAGTGGTAATGGAGGCTGTGATCCATTATCGTTTTTCCTTTTAAATACTCTCAAATCATTAAAGGCAGATTTAGATGAAATGGAGGAGGTTATGGGTGTGGTTTATTCACGCACATCACAATCAGCTGCTCTTTATGTATTTTGTAACTGAGCCACCAATATGCTTATCTTAGATTTGCATATAGCTAAATGTTTTATTGCAGTGTTTCACTTTTCTGTTTTCGTAATGGGTGGCATTTCAGGTGGCGGCTCTGTCTGAGTCAGTGGGATTAGCCATAGCCTTGTCTTCTTGTGTGAAAACCAGGGTGCCAGCTTTAATGGGAAGGTAGCCCAGTGAACAGCTCGGCCTCTCAGCGGCCAGCGCCTCCCCATCGACTCTCCACCTGGTCTTCGAGCACCTAGCTGGCCACAGACATGTCGCTCCTCTCCTTCTCACTGTTTGTCGCCTCTTTTTCTCCTTCGCTTTCTTTATTCGCCTCCTTTCTTTGCTTTTTCTCTTGTACCACTCTGTCCCCCACCCTCCCTCTCTCTCTTCTTCTTCTCCTCTTCCTCTCATTCTCCTTCTGTCTATCCCATGTCCCTGGTTGCCCTTTTCCTCCTCCTCCTCCTCCTGCCCCCGCCTCCATCCTCACGCAGAGTA